>NC_137259.1:18842593-19442593 GCF_965637545.1 Phallusia mammillata
AACCGGTTGTGACCGGTTTCTGCCTCCTACCGAACCTCCAAACCGGTTTAAACCAGTTTCTAAAATCGAAAATTTTGACCCGATTTTTGAAAAAACCCTAAGGCTATAGCCTTTCCGTTTTTTCGACTTTTGGGGGGTCAAAAAATCGAAGAAAAATCCGGTTTTGGGTGGGTTTTCGTGGGAATATTCCAGTTTCAAACCGGTTGTGACCGGTTTCTGCCTCCTACCGAACCTCCAAACCGGTTTAAACCAGTTTCTAAAATCGAAAATTTTGACCCGATTTTTGAAAAAACCCTAAGGCTATAGCCTTTCCGTTTTTTCGACTTTTGGGGGGTCAAAAAATCGAAGACAAGTCCGGTTTTGGGTGGGTTTTCGTGGGAATATTCCAGTTTCAAACCGGTTGTGACCGGTTTCTGCCTCCTACCGAACCTCCAAACCGGTTTAAACCAGTTTCTAAAATCGAAAATTTTGACCCGATTTTTGAAAAAACCCTAAGGCTATAGCCTTTCCGTTTTTTCGACTTTTGGGGGTCAAAAAATCGAAGAAAAATCCGGTTTTGGGTGGGTTTTCGTGGGAATATTCCAGTTTCAAACCGGTTATGACCGGTTTCTGCCTCCTACCGAACCTCCAAACCGGTTTAAACCAGTTTCTAAAATCGAAAATTTTGACCCGATTTTTGAAAAAACCCTAAGGCTAGAGCCTTTCCGTTTTTTCGACTTTTGGGGGGTCAAAAAATCGAAGAAAAATCCGGTTTTGGGTGGGTTTTCGTGGGAATATTCCAGTTTCAAACCGGTTATGACCGGTTTCTGCCTCCTACCGAACCTCCAAACCGGTTTAAACCAGTTTCTAAAATCGAAAATTTTGACCCGATTTTTGAAAAAACCCTAAGGCTATAGCCTTTCCGTTTTTTCGACTTTTGGGGGGTCAAAAAATCGAAGAAAAATCCGGTTTTGGGTGGGTTTTCGTGGGAATATTCCAGTTTCAAACCGGTTATGACCGGTTTCTGCCTCCTACCGAACCTCCAAACCGGTTTAAACCAGTTTCTAAAATCGAAAATTTTGACCCGATTTTTGAAAAAAACCTAAGGCTATAGCCTTTCCGTTTTTTCGACTTTTGGGGGGTCAAAAAATCGAAGAAAAATCCGGTTTTGGGTGGGTTTTCGTGGGAATATTCCAGTTTCAAACCGGTTGTGACCGGTTTCTGCCTCCTACCGAACCTCCAAACCGGTTTAAACCAGTTTCTAAAATCGAAAATTTTGACCCGATTTTTGAAAAAACCCTAAGGCTATAGCCTTTCCGTTTTTTCGATTTTTGGGGGGTCAAAAAATCGAAGAAAAATCCGGTTTTGGGTGGGTTTCCGTGGGAATATTCCAGTTTCAAACCGGTTATGACCGGTTTCTGCCTCCTACCGAACCTCCAAACCGGTTTAAACCAGTTTCTAAAATCGAAAATTTTGACCCGATTTTTGAAAAAACCCTAAGGCTATAGCCTTTCCGTTTTTTCGACTTTTGGGGGGTCAAAAAATCGAAGAAAAATCCGGTTTTGGGTGGGTTTTCGTGGGAATATTCCAGTTTCAAACCGGTTATGACCGGTTTCTGCCTCCTACCGAACCTCCAAACCGGTTTAAACCAGTTTCTAAAATCGAAAATTTTGACCCGATTTTTGAAAAAACCCTAAGGCTATAGCCTTTCCGTTTTTTCGATTTTTGGGGGTCAAAAAATCGAAGAAAAATCCGGTTTTGGGTGGGTTTCCGTGGGAATATTCCAGTTTCAAACCGGTTATGACCGGTTTCTGCCTCCTACCGAACCTCCAAACCGGTTTAAACCAGTTTCTAAAATCGAAAATTTTGACCCGATTTTTGAAAAAACCCTAAGGCTATAAGCCTTTCCGTTTTTTCGATTTTTGGGGGTCAAAAAAATCGAAGAAAAATCCGGTTTTGGGTGGGTTTTCGTGGGAATATTCCAGTTTCAAACCGGTTATGACCGGTTTCTGCCTCCTACCGAACCTCCAAACCGGTTTAAACCAGTTTCTAAAATCGAAAATTTTGACCCGATTTTTGAAAAAACCCAAGGCTATAGCCTTTCCGTTTTTTCGACTTTTGGGGGGTCAAAAAATCGAAGACAAGTCCGGTTTTGGGTGGGTTTTCGTGGGAATATTCCAGTTTCAAACCGGTTATGACCGGTTTCTGCCTCCTACCGAACCTCCAAACCGGTTTAAACCAGTTTCTAAAATCGAAAATTTTGACCCGATTTTTGAAAAAACCCTAAGGCTAGAGCCTTTCCGTTTTTTCGACTTTTGGGGGGTCAAAAAATCGAAGAAAAATCCGGTTTTGGGTGGGTTTTCGTGGGAATATTCCAGTTTCAAACCGGTTATGACCGGTTTCTGCCTCCTACCGAACCTCCAAACCGGTTTAAACCAGTTTCTAAAATCGAAAATTTTGACCCGATTTTTGAAAAAACCCAAGGCTATAGCCTTTCCGTTTTTTCGACTTTTGGGGGGTCAAAAAATCGAAGAAAAATCCGGTTTTGGGTGGGTTTTCGTGGGAATATTCCAGTTTCAAACCGGTTATGACCGGTTTCTGCCTCCTACCGAACCTCCAAACCGGTTTAAACCAGTTTCTAAAATCGAAAATTTTGACCCGATTTTTGAAAAAACCCTAAGGCTATAGCCTTTCCGTTTTTTCGACTTTTGGGGGGTCAAAAAATCGAAGAAAAATCCGGTTTTGGGTGGGTTTTCGTGGGAATATTCCAGTTTCAAACCGGTTGTGACCGGTTTCTGCCTCCTACCGAACCTCCAAACCGGTTTAAACCAGTTTCTAAAATCGAAAATTTTGACCCGATTTTTGAAAAAACCCTAAGGCTATAGCCTTTCCGTTTTTTCGATTTTTGGGGGTCAAAAAATCGAAGAAAAATCCGGTTTTGGGTGGGTTTCCGTGGGAATATTCCAGTTTCAAACCGGTTATGACCGGTTTCTGCCTCCTACCGAACCTCCAAACCGGTTTAAACCAGTTTCTAAAATCGAAAATTTTGACCCGATTTTTGAAAAAACCCTAAGGCTATAGCCTTTCCGTTTTTTCGACTTTTGGGGGGTCAAAAAATCGAAGAAAAATCCGGTTTTGGGTGGGTTTTCGTGGGAATATTCCAGTTTCAAACCGGTTATGACCGGTTTCTGCCTCCTACCGAACCTCCAAACCGGTTTAAACCAGTTTCTAAAATCGAAAATTTTGACCCGATTTTTGAAAAAACCCTAAGGCTATAGCCTTTCCGTTTTTTCGATTTTTGGGGGTCAAAAAATCGAAGACAAATCCGGTTTTGGGTGGGTTTCCGTGGGAATATTCCAGTTTCAAACCGGTTATGACCGGTTTCTGCCTCCTACCGAACCTCCAAACCGGTTTAAACCAGTTTCTAAAATCGAAAATTTTGACCCGATTTTTGAAAAAACCCTAAGGCTATAAGCCTTTCCGTTTTTTCGATTTTTGGGGGTCAAAAAAATCGAAGAAAAATCCGGTTTTGGGTGGGTTTTCGTGGGAATATTCCAGTTTCAAACCGGTTATGACCGGTTTCTGCCTCCTACCGAACCTCCAAACCGGTTTAAACCAGTTTCTAAAATCGAAAATTTTGACCCGATTTTTGAAAAAACCCTAAGGCTATAGCCTTTCCGTTTTTTCGACTTTTGGGGGGTCAAAAAATCGAAGACAAGTCCGGTTTTGGGTGGGTTTCCGTGGGAATATTCCAGTTTCAAACCGGTTATGACCGGTTTCTGCCTCCTACCGAACCTCCAAACCGGTTTAAACCAGTTTCTAAAATCGAAAATTTTGACCCGATTTTTGAAAAAACCCTAAGGCTATAAGCCTTTCCGTTTTTTCGATTTTTGGGGGTCAAAAAAATCGAAGAAAAATCCGGTTTTGGGTGGGTTTTCGTGGGAATATTCCAGTTTCAAACCGGTTATGACCGGTTTCTGCCTCCTACCGAACCTCCAAACCGGTTTAAACCAGTTTCTAAAATCGAAAATTTTGACCCGATTTTTGAAAAAACCCAAGGCTATAGCCTTTCCGTTTTTTCGACTTTTGGGGGGTCAAAAAAATCGAAGAAAAATCCGGTTTTGGGTGGGTTTTCGTGGGAATATTCCAGTTTCAAACCGGTTATGACCGGTTTCTGCCTCCTACCGAACCTCCAAACCGGTTTAAACCAGTTTCTAAAATCGAAAATTTTGACCCGATTTTTGAAAAAACCCTAAGGCTATAGCCTTTCCGTTTTTTCGACTTTTGGGGGGTCAAAAAATCGAAGAAAAATCCGGTTTTGGGTGGGTTTTCGTGGGAATATTCCAGTTTCAAACCGGTTGTGACCGGTTTCTGCCTCCTACCGAACCTCCAAACCGGTTTAAACCAGTTTCTAAAATCGAAAATTTTGACCCGATTTTTGAAAAAACCCTAAGGCTATAGCCTTTCCGTTTTTTCGACTTTTGGGGGGTCAAAAAAATCGAAGAAAAATCCGGTTTTGGGTGGGTTTTCGTGGGAATATTCCAGTTTCAAACCGGTTATGACCGGTTTCTGCCTCCTACCGAACCTCCAAACCGGTTTAAACCAGTTTCTAAAATCGAAAATTTTGACCCGATTTTTGAAAAAACCCTAAGGCTATAGCCTTTCCGTTTTTTCGACTTTTGGGGGGTCAAAAAATCGAAGAAAAATCCGGTTTTGGGTGGGTTTTCGTGGGAATATTCCAGTTTCAAACCGGTTGTGACCGGTTTCTGCCTCCTACCGAACCTCCAAACCGGTTTAAACCAGTTTCTAAAATCGAAAATTTTGACCCGATTTTTGAAAAAACCCTAAGGCTATAAGCCTTTCCGTTTTTTCGATTTTTTGGGGTCAAAAAAATCGAAGAAAAATCCGGTTTTGGGTGGGTTTTCGTGGGAATATTCCAGTTTCAAACCGGTTATGACCGGTTTCTGCCTCCTACCGAACCTCCAAACCGGTTTAAACCAGTTTCTAAAATCGAAAATTTTGACCCGATTTTTGAAAAAACCCAAGGCTATAGCCTTTCCGTTTTTTCGACTTTTGGGGGGTCAAAAAATCGAAGACAAGTCCGGTTTTGGGTGGGTTTTCGTGGGAATATTCCAGTTTCAAACCGGTTATGACCGGTTTCTGCCTCCTACCGAACCTCCAAACCGGTTTAAACCAGTTTCTAAAATCGAAAATTTTGACCCGATTTTTGAAAAAACCCTAAGGCTATAGCCTTTCCGTTTTTTCGACTTTTGGGGGGTCAAAAAATCGAAGAAAAATCCGGTTTTGGGTGGGTTTTCGTGGGAATATTCCAGTTTCAAACCGGTTATGACCGGTTTCTGCCTCCTACCGAACCTCCAAACCGGTTTAAACCAGTTTCTAAAATCGAAAATTTTGACCCGATTTTTGAAAAAACCCTAAGGCTATAGCCTTTCCGTTTTTTCGACTTTTGGGGGGTCAAAAAATCGAAGAAAAATCCGGTTTTGGGTGGGTTTTCGTGGGAATATTCCAGTTTAAAACCGGTTATGACCGGTTTCTGCCTCCTACCGAACCTCCAAACCGGTTTAAACCAGTTTCTAAAATCGAAAATTTTGACCCGATTTTTGAAAAAACCCTAAGGCTATAGCCTTTCCGTTTTTTCGACTTTTGGGGGGTCAAAAAATCGAAGAAAAATCCGGTTTTGGGTGGGTTTTCGTGGGAATATTCCAGTTTCAAACCGGTTGTGACCGGTTTCTGCCTCCTACCGAACCTCCAAACCGGTTTAAACCAGTTTCTAAAATCGAAAATTTTGACCCGATTTTTGAAAAAACCCTAAGGCTATAGCCTTTCCGTTTTTTCGATTTTTGGGGGTCAAAAAATCGAAGAAAAATCCGGTTTTGGGTGGGTTTCCGTGGGAATATTCCAGTTTCAAACCGGTTATGACCGGTTTCTGCCTCCTACCGAACCTCCAAACCGGTTTAAACCAGTTTCTAAAATCGAAAATTTTGACCCGATTTTTGAAAAAACCCTAAGGCTATAGCCTTTCCGTTTTTTCGACTTTTGGGGGGTCAAAAAATCGAAGAAAAATCCGGTTTTGGGTGGGTTTTCGTGGGAATATTCCAGTTTCAAACCGGTTATGACCGGTTTCTGCCTCCTACCGAACCTCCAAACCGGTTTAAACCAGTTTCTAAAATCGAAAATTTTGACCCGATTTTTGAAAAAACCCTAAGGCTATAGCCTTTCCGTTTTTTCGATTTTTGGGGGTCAAAAAATCGAAGAAAAATCCGGTTTTGGGTGGGTTTCCGTGGGAATATTCCAGTTTCAAACCGGTTATGACCGGTTTCTGCCTCCTACCGAACCTCCAAACCGGTTTAAACCAGTTTCTAAAATCGAAAATTTTGACCCGATTTTTGAAAAAACCCTAAGGCTATAAGCCTTTCCGTTTTTTCGATTTTTGGGGGTCAAAAAAATCGAAGACAAGTCCGGTTTTGGGTGGGTTTTCGTGGGAATATTCCAGTTTCAAACCGGTTATGACCGGTTTCTGCCTCCTACCGAACCTCCAAACCGGTTTAAACCAGTTTCTAAAATCGAAAATTTTGACCCGATTTTTGAAAAAACCCAAGGCTATAGCCTTTCCGTTTTTTCGACTTTTGGGGGGTCAAAAAATCGAAGACAAGTCCGGTTTTGGGTGGGTTTTCGTGGGAATATTCCAGTTTCAAACCGGTTGTGACCGGTTTCTGCCTCCTACCGAACCTCCAAACCGGTTTAAACCAGTTTCTAAAATCGAAAATTTTGACCCGATTTTTGAAAAAACCCTAAGGCTATAGCCTTTCCGTTTTTTCGACTTTTGGGGGGTCAAAAAATCGAAGAAAAATCCGGTTTTGGGTGGGTTTTCGTGGGAATATTCCAGTTTCAAACCGGTTATGACCGGTTTCTGCCTCCTACCGAACCTCCAAACCGGTTTAAACCAGTTTCTAAAATCGAAAATTTTGACCCGATTTTTGAAAAAACCCTAAGGCTATAGCCTTTCCGTTTTTTCGACTTTTGGGGGGTCAAAAAATCGAAGAAAAATCCGGTTTTGGGTGGGTTTTCGTGGGAATATTCCAGTTTCAAACCGGTTGTGACCGGTTTCTGCCTCCTACCGAACCTCCAAACCGGTTTAAACCAGTTTCTAAAATCGAAAATTTTGACCCGATTTTTGAAAAAACCCTAAGGCTATAGCCTTTCCGTTTTTTCGACTTTTGGGGGGTCAAAAAATCGAAGAAAAATCCGGTTTTGGGTGGGTTTTCGTGGGAATATTCCAGTTTCAAACCGGTTGTGACCGGTTTCTGCCTCCTACCGAACCTCCAAACCGGTTTAAACCAGTTTCTAAAATCGAAAATTTTGACCCGATTTTTGAAAAAACCCTAAGGCTATAGCCTTTCCGTTTTTTCGACTTTTGGGGGGTCAAAAAATCGAAGAAAAATCCGGTTTTGGGTGGGTTTTCGTGGGAATATTCCAGTTTCAAACCGGTTGTGACCGGTTTCTGCCTCCTACCGAACCTCCAAACCGGTTTAAACCAGTTTCTAAAATCGAAAATTTTGACCCGATTTTTGAAAAAACCCTAAGGCTATAGCCTTTCCGTTTTTTCGACTTTTGGGGGGTCAAAAAATCGAAGAAAAATCCGGTTTTGGGTGGGTTTCCGTGGGAATATTCCAGTTTCAAACCGGTTATGACCGGTTTCTGCCTCCTACCGAACCTCCAAACCGGTTTAAACCAGTTTCTAAAATCGAAAATTTTGACCCGATTTTTGAAAAAACCCTAAGGCTATAGCCTTTCCGTTTTTTCGACTTTTGGGGGGTCAAAAAATCGAAGAAAAATCCGGTTTTGGGTGGGTTTTCGTGGGAATATTCCAGTTTCAAACCGGTTATGACCGGTTTCTGCCTCCTACCGAACCTCCAAACCGGTTTAAACCAGTTTCTAAAATCGAAAATTTTGACCCGATTTTTGAAAAAACCCTAAGGCTATAGCCTTTCCGTTTTTTCGACTTTTGGGGGGTCAAAAAATCGAAGAAAAATCCGGTTTTGGGTGGGTTTTCGTGGGAATATTCCAGTTTCAAACCGGTTATGACCGGTTTCTGCCTCCTACCGAACCTCCAAACCGGTTTAAACCAGTTTCTAAAATCGAAAATTTTGACCCGATTTTTGAAAAAACCCTAAGGCTATAGCCTTTCCGTTTTTTCGACTTTTGGGGGGTCAAAAAATCGAAGAAAAATCCGGTTTTGGGTGGGTTTTCGTGGGAATATTCCAGTTTCAAACCGGTTATGACCGGTTTCTGCCTCCTACCGAACCTCCAAACCGGTTTAAACCAGTTTCTAAAATCGAAAATTTTGACCCGATTTTTGAAAAAACCCTAAGGCTATAGCCTTTCCGTTTTTTCGATTTTTGGGGGTCAAAAAATCGAAGAAAAATCCGGTTTTGGGTGGGTTTTCGTGGGAATATTCCAGTTTCAAACCGGTTATGACCGGTTTCTGCCTCCTACCGAACCTCCAAACCGGTTTAAACCAGTTTCTAAAATCGAAAATTTTGACCCGATTTTTGAAAAAACCCTAAGGCTATAGCCTTTCCGTTTTTTCGATTTTTGGGGGTCAAAAAATCGAAGAAAAATCCGGTTTTGGGTGGGTTTTCGTGGGAATATTCCAGTTTCAAATCGGTTATGACCGGTTTCTGCCTCCTACCGAACCTCCAAACCGGTTTAAACCAGTTTCTAAAATCGAAAATTTTGACCCGATTTTTGAAAAAACCCTAAGGCTATAGCCTTTCCGTTTTTTCGATTTTTGGGGGTCAAAAAATCGAAGAAAAATCCGGTTTTGGGTGGGTTTTCGTGGGAATATTCCAGTTTCAAACCGGTTATGACCGGTTTCTGCCTCCTACCGAACCTCCAAACCGGTTTAAACCAGTTTCTAAAATCGAAAATTTTGACCCGATTTTTGAAAAAACCCTAAGGCTATAGCCTTTCCGTTTTTTCGACTTTTGGGGGGTCAAAAAATCGAAGAAAAATCCGGTTTTGGGTGGGTTTTCGTGGGAATATTTCAGTTTCAAACCGGTTATGACCGGTTTCTGCCTCCTACCGAACCTCCAAACCGGTTTAAACCAGTTTCTAAAATCGAAAATTTTGACCCGATTTTTGAAAAAACCCTAAGGCTATAGCCTTTCCGTTTTTTCGACTTTTGGGGGGTCAAAAAATCGAAGAAAAATCCGGTTTTGGGTGGGTTTTCGTGGGAATATTCCAGTTTCAAACCGGTTGTGACCGGTTTCTGCCTCCTACCGAACCTCCAAACCGGTTTAAACCAGTTTCTAAAATCGAAAATTTTGACCCGATTTTTGAAAAAACCCTAAGGCTATAGCCTTTCCGTTTTTTCGACTTTTGGGGGGTCAAAAAATCGAAGAAAAATCCGGTTTTGGGTGGGTTTTCGTGGGAATATTCCAGTTTCAAACCGGTTGTGACCGGTTTCTGCCTCCTACCGAACCTCCAAACCGGTTTAAACCAGTTTCTAAAATCGAAAATTTTGACCCGATTTTTGAAAAAACCCTAAGGCTATAGCCTTTCCGTTTTTTCGACTTTTGGGGGGTCAAAAAATCGAAGAAAAATCCGGTTTTGGGTGGGTTTTCGTGGGAATATTCCAGTTTCAAACCGGTTATGACCGGTTTCTGCCTCCTACCGAACCTCCAAACCGGTTTAAACCAGTTTCTAAAATCGAAAATTTTGACCCGATTTTTGAAAAAACCCTAAGGCTATAGCCTTTCCGTTTTTTCGACTTTTGGGGGGTCAAAAAATCGAAGAAAAATCCGGTTTTGGGTGGGTTTTCGTGGGAATATTCCAGTTTCAAACCGGTTATGACCGGTTTCTGCCTCCTACCGAACCTCCAAACCGGTTTAAACCAGTTTCTAAAATCGAAAATTTTGACCCGATTTTTGAAAAAACCCTAAGGCTATAGCCTTTCCGTTTTTTCGACTTTTGGGGGTCAAAAAATCGAAGAAAAATCCGGTTTTGGGTGGGTTTTCGTGGGAATATTCCAGTTTCAAACCGGTTATGACCGGTTTCTGCCTCCTACCGAACCTCCAAACCGGTTTAAACCAGTTTCTAAAATCGAAAATTTTGACCCGATTTTTGAAAAAACCCTAAGGCTATAGCCTTTCCGTTTTTTCGACTTTTGGGGGGTCAAAAAATCGAAGAAAAATCCGGTTTTGGGTGGGTTTTCGTGGGAATATTCCAGTTTCAAACCGGTTGTGACCGGTTTCTGCCTCCTACCGAACCTCCAAACCGGTTTAAACCAGTTTCTAAAATCGAAAATTTTGACCCGATTTTTGAAAAAACCCTAAGGCTATAGCCTTTCCGTTTTTTCGACTTTTGGGGGGTCAAAAAATCGAAGAAAAATCCGGTTTTGGGTGGGTTTTCGTGGGAATATTCCAGTTTCAAACCGGTTGTGACCGGTTTCTGCCTCCTACCGAACCTCCAAACCGGTTTAAACCAGTTTCTAAAATCGAAAATTTTGACCCGATTTTTGAAAAAACCCTAAGGCTATAGCCTTTCCGTTTTTTCGACTTTTGGGGGGTCAAAAAATCGAAGAAAAATCCGGTTTTGGGTGGGTTTTCGTGGGAATATTCCAGTTTCAAACCGGTTATGACCGGTTTCTGCCTCCTACCGAACCTCCAAACCGGTTTAAACCAGTTTCTAAAATCGAAAATTTTGACCCGATTTTTGAAAAAACCCTAAGGCTATAGCCTTTCCGTTTTTTCGATTTTTGGGGGTCAAAAAATCGAAGACAAGTCCGGTTTTGGGTGGGTTTTCGTGGGAATATTCCAGTTTCAAACCGGTTGTGACCGGTTTCTGCCTCCTACCGAACCTCCAAACCGGTTTAAACCAGTTTCTAAAATCGAAAATTTTGACCCGATTTTTGAAAAAACCATAGCCTTTCCGTTTTTTCGATTTTTGGGGGTCAAAAAATCGAAGACAAGTCCGGTTTTGGGTGGGTTTTCGTGGGAATATTCCAGTTTCAAACCGGTTGTGACCGGTTTCTGCCTCCTACCGAACCTCCAAACCGGTTTAAACCAGTTTCTAAAATCGAAAATTTTGACCCGATTTTTGAAAAAAACCTAAGGCTATAGCCTTTCCGTTTTTTCGATTTTTGGGGGTCAAAAAATCGAAGAAAAATCCGGTTTTGGGTGGGTTTTCGTGGGAATATTCCAGTTTCAAACCGGTTGTGACCGGTTTCTGCCTCCTACCGAACCTCCAAACCGGTTTAAACCAGTTTCTAAAATCGAAAATTTTGACCCGATTTTTGAAAAAACCCTAAGGCTATAGCCTTTCCGTTTTTTCGATTTTTGGGGGTCAAAAAATCGAAGAAAAATCCGGTTTTGGGTGGGTTTTCGTGGGAATATTCCAGTTTCAAACCGGTTATGACCGGTTTCTGCCTCCTACCGAACCTCCAAACCGGTTTAAACCAGTTTCTAAAATCGAAAATTTTGACCCGATTTTTGAAAAAAACCTAAGGCTATAGCCTTTCCGTTTTTTCGACTTTTGGGGGGTCAAAAAATCGAAGACAAGTCCGGTTTTGGGTGGGTTTTCGTGGGAATATTCCAGTTTCAAACCGGTTGTGACCGGTTTCTGCCTCCTACCGAACCTCCAAACCGGTTTAAACCAGTTTCTAAAATCGAAAATTTTGACCCGATTTTTGAAAAAACCCTAAGGCTGTAGCCTTTCCGTTTTTTCGACTTTTTGGGGGTCAAAAAATCGAAGAAAAATCCGGTTTTGGGTGGGTTTTCGTGGGAATATTCCAGTTTTTTGCTTCAGTCGAAAGATGCGGAAATGCTATTTTTGTTTACCTTTACTTCCTTTCTTAGGTTACTATTTAATTCGTTCTAGACAAGCTGTTTTCACACCAGTTGTTTTCGTGGGACTACCAAGAGCTTATGTCTGATCAATCATATCTCTGTGACATTCAAGCAATTGTTTGCGCATTATGTAATATTTTAGATTTGTCTGCGTTTTAACAATTGTTACTTGTTTTGGAACAGATTATTGATATGCGTAAAAAACGGAACTGTGGGTAAAAGAAATCCTGAATGTTGCGGTGGAAATGTAGTGGGAAATATATTTAGGTTTAACATTGCATTCACCTTGGACCGCGCTATTCGGAAAAATTCCAAATTCCAAAACCCTAAAGTGAAAGTTATCAAAATTGTTCCAAGCGTTAGATAATGAGGTGTTTGCATGGAAACAGGAATTCCAGTAAAATTATGTTCTCTAGATGTCGCTGTCTCGCCATTTTCCAAATCCCGGCGCAGTGGCAATTTTAAATATTTGATCGCGTTCAACCGCATTACACGTCAGAGCTGTCAGTGTGTTTACTCTGGATGAATTAGTAGGGTTAGAAATGCGGAATTTGAGTCATTAAACACTCATTTTGAGCTCTGCGCTTCCAGGTTTCCGCCAAAATCACCCGGCAAACGTCAGGTATGATTTTTCCTGTGAGTCAATGCAAAGAAGAATTTATTTTTGCGACTGAATCGTAAACAACTTAAATAATGAGACATGCCAATTCCGCTATGACACGCAACGCAAATTTGTTTGGAATGTCCGTTGAAGCAAAATCAAATAATCAACACTTTACAACCAAATTGTACACCAGGCCTGTTGAACGTGTTACAACAAATCAGGTCGGCCTTGAAAGCATTCCTATATGACAAGGCATGGGTTAGTACAATTTAGCTTGCGATGGGATTCGAACCAACGACCATATTGTTTGTTTGTGATGCAGAAAATAATGTTGCCACTTTGTATTTTACTTTTTTCTTTGTTTGTTTCGTCCTGTCCAGAAATTTCGTTTTTAATTTCAAACTTGAACTGTGCCTTGCTGAATGAAGTTTAAAAAATAAAGGTTGTAAAAATATAGACTACCAACATTGCCAAAGACCTTTGATTTCGTTATTTAACCAAGCAAATTATTGCTGTCGTACCAAAATTTAATATTTCAGCAAATACTGCTTTACCGTATTAGTGCAACTAATATGTTTTAATAAATGTAGTCATGTTTTATAAACAAATACTGGGCCTAATTTTTTTACTCAGATTATTTCAAACCGTGAACAGTGCAACTAACATGTTATAGATTTGCAATTTCTGAATCTATGTCCAACTGATTTTGTGTACAGAACCAGCTATACCGGCTGTAGGCTATTTACAAAAGAAACATTAAACCCCAAATAACACGTTCCATCGGTTACGCGTATCCAGATGTAACTAGAGGGAGAGAAGGGGTAAAAGTTTTGTACAAGCATTCTTCCGATTTAAATATCCTTTCTCATTCTGTATCTGTCTTTCGCTAGATTGGACCAAACCAGAGTTGTAAACGGGCCTGAAACTGGAGCCCGAACCCGAATCGTTTTTGGGTAGCCCGTTTAGGCCCGAAAGTTTGATTGACAGAAGGATACATTAAAGCCTCAAAGATTAAGACAACCAGCACATTAGAAATTTGGTCTTGAACAAGGCGTTTTATGGCTGTTTGACAATAGGTCAGATCCAGCAACTAGCTACTTAGCTGGTTAAATTTATTTTAAAAAATACTGACACAGAGTGTAACTAAAGTCAGGCCCGAAACAAGCCCGTTTTTAAAGAAGCCTAAGCACGATCCCGGCCCGAACCCAGCCCGAACCCGGCTGCAGCAATTTATTTCACTCCGTTCTAACGCAAACAAATGTGTAAATTCATGTTGGGACGAAACTTTGAATTGTTTTTTATTACATACTTTGTCGTTGTTTTGGCGCAATTTTCAGAAATCACAGCTATTTGTAAGTTTGTCTACAGAGGTGACGTAGTGGTCGCAGTTCTCATGTTGTTTGGAAATTTAGGAAGGCAGCGTTGGGGAAAATGCAAGTTTCGGCGCCGAGTATTTTTAACATCGCTCGCAAGTATCAGGTCGTATTTTCAATCTACCTCAAATTTATTCTCTAGGTACGGATTAGCATGGAAGATTAGAACTTTGCTCCTGCGTTTCCTCGGGAATATTTTGCCCGTTTTTTGTAGAAAACAGATTCTAATGATCTGGATTAGCTTGAAATTAAATTGTAAAGAGAAACTCGCTGTAGCGATTACCGTGACCTGGTAATAACCGCGATCAGCGATTAACTGGAAGTTGCGCGGTTAATCAGTTAATACCAGTTGACAGAAGGGATAAGATACGACAAATTTAGTAAGCCTGTGTTTGCCACAAACAAACATAGTAAAACCTAAACGCAGTAAACAATCTTACAACTAACCCTTAGCCTAGATTTAATCACCCCCCGTTTGTGATGAGGCTTTTTCAAATTAAAAAAGAATGAATTTTATTAGGCAAATACTTAACATAGCTGTTGGACTTGTAATAACTTATTTGGTTAAAGATAAGGACCGTTGGAAATTAATTTAAGCATTTTTAAATACGTTTCATTTGCCAGATTAAAATTTCGAATCTTATAACTTTTATGCAACGTTTAATAAAATGGCGTATGTTGTTAGCATAAAAAACCTGGGAAAAATAAGGACGAATTCTGCAGTGAAATCCCATTTGACGATTTTTTCCATTCAGATTTTAGAGTAAGCTAACATTAGATATGACGGATCGGGCATTTAATGATAACGCCTCAATACAAACAAATGACGTTCGCCTAAAATTCCAAATCGCTCCTACAGCGTATAAAAGGTACAACACCAGCGATTTGAAACATTATTCGCTCGAAGCATCATCCAGAAGCACTGATCAGGATTCAAAAAAATGTCTTCTACTTTATTTATCGTTGCTGGCTGTGTTCTCGTCTTAGTTACTAAATATTGCAGTGGAATTCCTCTTCACAAACAGCTCACCAGAAGCTCAACGGCCTCCAACAACTTAAAACGACAACTTTTAACGATGAGAGGAGCAATTGACGAAGCGCTAACCGAATTTGTAAGTAGAACAAGTTTTAACCTAAAACTAAAAAAAAAAACGTACTGATATCTGTAAGTTCAGTTTGATTTTTCGGGGCTTTTATGATTTTCAAACATTTGTTGCTATTGACTTTCATGCAAAGATGTATTTTTTTCTTTTTTTGCCGAAAAAGGGTATTTTAAGGACGATTGTTTTTTTGGGGCGGGAAAAGCTCTGCTACGCCATAACAGTGTGTCCGATTATTGGAAATTTGTGTAGCATCTACGCAAACGCCATTTATAGTGTCTAACAGCTTTCTTTCTTCTACAGATCCTGAGTGAGATGGATTGCAGTAGTGTTGAAGTGTGCAGAACTTATCTCACAAATCTCCGACTCACAACTTTGCCCAAAATCACTGATATCACAGTAAGTGAAAATCTTGATGCTTTATGGCTGGACAGAATAGGTGAATGTCACCGTTGATCCTAAACAGTTTATTTAGTTCACGTTGTAGGAGCAAGAATTTAGCGAACTCAGTTTGAAATTAACAAAAATACAACTCACTCTTTAATACTGCTTATTTCAAACCATTCTAACCAAAACAAAGATCCTATTAAGACTACTATAAAATGCATACCTCATGTACCAACATGTTATACACCACGTAGGCAGTGGTGGGATCCAGACGGTTCGCACCGGCTCTATAGAACCGTCTCACGAAATTTTATGAGATCAGCGAACCGGTTAGCATTACTGTCAAGGACTTTTTTTTATCAAAACCGGCTGAAAAATGTGACTTTTGTGATAGAACCGGCTGACAAAAAAATTCGAATCTCATCACTGTACGTATGCTATAAAGTGTTAACCTAAAAACAACAAACGAACAACTGAAGGGTGTAACGCTATTGCCTTGAAAATTAATTTTGAAGCAAACCTATGCAAATAATTATTTACCAAGATTTTTGTTTGTTTTTTCAGCAAAACAACAACTGGGACAATGTCATGGAACAGAACTTGAACGGTCTTCAGGATTTCAACTATTATTTGCAAGGTGTGTTCGGGTCCCCGGAGTTTGACGCGAGTCAACAAACTGTTCCGGATCAAACCGGGTTCTTCAACTCCGTCACTGAACAACTCCGCGATGTTTCCAATATGTTGTTTCAGTTCATGAACGGATTCGAGGATTATGTGAGTATGAAGAGTTGCATTTGAATTTACTACATTTTACTCTGTGTAGTAAATGATGTATTGGTCTGTGTCTGTAATTAAATTCCAACTTAAATTTTAAAAGTTTAAGTGGTATAAGGCTCAATTATAAAAAGTGGTAAAATGCTCAATTTTTGGAGTGTAAAGAGTTGCTTTTAAAGTTAAATTTACTGAGTGTAGTGATTGATGTATTGGTCTGTATTTGTTGTTGAATTTCAACTGATATCAAACTGTAAAAAGCTCAAATTTTTGCTATTATTTGCAAGTAAATCAGAAAAAAACGCATTCTGAATTTTGCGTAATTACATGTTGATTTTACTATTTAGTGACGTTATATGACAGCTTTTTAGGTCTTAAGGCACGTTACACTGAACAAGTACAGTAACACATAGATAACATATATAAAATATGATTTCTATTTTGCAGATGGAGACAACATATTGTCGCAGACTTAATGTCGTCCCACTGAGTGTTTACCCTCCTTGTGAAATCTGCAACCAACCTTCACTGCCAAGCCCAAGCATTGAGGTCGTGAGGAACTATCACTTTCTGATGCAGTTTTACGAATACCTCGGCGATTTTCTCAACCTTTACAACAAGTTCCTATTCAGTGCTACCGTACCGTCGCAATGCTAGAAAGCCAATCATACGTTATGTGATTTATTTATTTGCAAACTTCCCCGGCCCTGCTTTTTTTTATTGTGTATTTTTTGCTCACCTTTTATTGTGTCTGTCCAGTTATTTTTAATGTTTTATCAATGTCCGTTTGCTTTCGCTTTTTCTGTTGCACAAAATAAATTAGGTTTCTCAAAATACACGTCTTGATACAAAGATCATTTTGAGTTCAAATCACAAACTAATTTGCTGAGTCAGCAAACCAACAAACAAACGCCACTGAAACACTAACACAGAAATTCTCAAGAGATTAGTGGTAAATCCGCGATGCTTTTGGTACAAGAACAATGAAGCAAAGGTTAGCAAGATTTAGTTGGTCAAGAAACTTGGGGATAAACTTATCCTCGAAAATCTAAAGAATGAGCTCTTCCCAAATGATGGAATATTAATTTTGAACCAAGCAATAAAAAATGATTAAGAAATCTTGTACTGATGAAAATAACATTTGATTTTCAAATTACAAAATTACAACAAATTTTGGCGTGAATTTGAAAGAGAAAAACAAACAATAAAAGTGACTTGATACCCACTTTTGACTCGTCCTTATTTTTACGTCTTGTTGTACTAGCTTCAGGTCTGTGAGAACAAATAAGACAGAAAGATTCGCTGAATTAGCAATTTTAACGTATATTCGGATTTGTGCAAGTGATTGATATGATACGGGTTAATATGACTTTGGAAAACATAAAAAGGCGATTCCTTTGTCACATACTCTGCGTTGATGAATTAACGCGCGCAAACTGAGGTCTCAAAGCTGTTGCTTTGTGGAAGGTCGGATAGAGAGGACACCATAAGGTCGGGTCGTTATAAGTCGGTCGGTTTTATACCCTGTTTCGGTACGATGTTTGTTATTTCAGGCAAATGAAAAACACGGAACAATATCTATAAACGTGATAAGTTACAACAAACAACACACTTTGAAATATTTGATGCCAAGGAAACTGTGTTGTATTTTGGTCACGTGCAAATAGACGCACAACATAGTAACACATTATAACAGTCATGTGGCACGAAATTCACAGCACGCAGCTGCGAAAATCTAACCCTCTAAAATGCGTAAAAAAGGGAGGACACAGGTAAAAAAAACGCAGCAGCTGTACTTTGTAGAGAAGAATAGAGACAGTTTTGTTTTGTTGTGCTAAAAATCCCTACAAGACCTGGTCGAAACTAGATAGGAATTGAATGGATTTCTCCCTTAATTCAGGCCCTAGTTAAGCAGTAAAAAAACGGAAGTGTTTTACATTGACCCGTTGTAAAGCTGAAAAGATTTCCGCAAAAATCCATAGATCCACTGCACAGATGTTAGTTTTATTATTTTACAATCCACACATCGAAAATTGTTGTTACGAGAGGTTCCTGCTGGCTTCTAATTTGCCCGTTATATCGAATTTTAATCGTTCGAAATCGTGATCACAAACAATTCCAAAATTTCCCTAAAAATCCCAACACAAACCTGACAAACAAAAGAAATTAAGTCTCATCAGAAATGAGAAATGCTTGCGAGTTATTTAACAACCCAAAAACGAGTGAGCAAAAATATCCCCTCTAAACATTTACGAGAAATTAACGCGTAAACGGTTTGTCGCGAGGGGGTTTCCCTGTACCAATCCCCTTCTGTGGCATAAGGACTTCTTACGTCATAGAGCGCATTGATGACGGGAGCAAACAATGCGATGCCCGATTTACTTTGCTAACACTGGCGACATGCGTCAAACGGGCAATGCTAGAGTGGTCTGGATTAGTGAGTCAACAAAATTCAAGGACAGATTTCATGCTTGCTAGATGCGGTCTGTTAAAAATATGTGGAGTAAAGCTATTGGAAATGATTGCAACGATAAGGCTGAAATCATAGCAACAAACGTTCTATGGTATTTAACAACGCACTTTTCTCTCTCTGCTACGTGACCAGGGTTTGGAAGCTATTTTGCATATTAATAATCATTTTGACCTTGAAACCTTGATATTTTTTACGCATGTTAAACAGACGACAGCGAACCAACCACATTCAGGGGTTGCCCGCCCACCTAGGATTTCTACTGTTACGTGACCAACGATGTTAAGGAGCTATTTGCACAGCAGAACGGTATTTGATACCCAAACCTTCTTATCTTTGTGACTTTTTACACGTTACGCACAGAACGACGGCGGACGCATTGTGAGCACAACGCATCCAGGCGTTACCCGCCCACCAAGGATAAAAATAAAACAAATGAACAAGTATATAATCGCTCAATCGAAAGCAAGCACCAACGAAATCACCATTTTTTCGTTAATATGCGCCACATGTGCAGATTTTGCATTTCACGAATACACATCCAATAGAACAACAAGGTTGCTAATAAAACTTCGGTCGAAATAATCATCCAATGCTTAGACAGATTACAAACAAAATAATTACCTGGATAGTTAAGTGAAAAAGAAAACAAAGCAAATCACAAAATTACCTTTTCAAGGACTTTTTTATCACGATCAAAACAAAATTAAATCAAAAACATAACGACCACATGGCTTGTGTATATAAAATAGATGTTAGTGCAGACGTTTCAACAATCTCTGTTGTCATCATCAGTGCAGAAAACAAAACTGTCAAAAAACTTATACAATGAACACCTTTTAACGTAAAGGCGATCAAATTTGCTGTTGTGCAAACTATCATTTTAACAGTTTATTAAAGGCTACAATCCATATAGTTCCTTTTAGCAAGGTATACAGGAAAAACTCACCAATTGCATTAATTTGGGTGCAGCAAACTTTCATCACATCAACAAAACAAAATGAGCTAAAAACACAAAACGCTCTTGATGCGTCTGGGGTGATGCAATTTTGCAGCATTCAAACGTTTGCCGGCTTTTAAGCGTCTTTGTTTGCATAAAGGGGATTATTGTTGATTCAGAGACACTCAAGGAAAGCAGGAGAAAGAAACTTTGTCGGTTGGAGAAAGATTTTGTGGCAATTTTGTCGAGATCAACATTGTGATGAAACATTGCAATTTCTGTTGCATCATAAATTCCCAAAGTTGTTTGGTTTCAGAAAAACAACAAACTCTTTGGAACACTATATACGGATCTGTTTATAATTTTCACGGTGAAAATAACGGCCCAAATAGACGTGAAACAAGTGTATATAGGCTAAACGGGTGTAACTGATGTGGCCTTTATATCACTGATGATGGCATGAGCATTTGCCGAAACGTTTGAAAAACGAAGCATGTCGCTTTTTGCGTCTATAAGGACAGTAAAAGATTTAAGCCAGTTATTGCTTCACAGAAATTGTATGCCGTAGGTGAAAATGCATAAATTTTAGCACCATGTGGTTAAGCATACACCCCCGTCATTGCAATGTTTGTTAAAGCACAAATTAGGTCAAAATGAAACAACAATCGATAGTAGAACATACGAGGCAGAAGCCAACGCTACGGGACTGACGCGATATCATTTAAAAATCGATTTATCCAAGGCCAGACCGCTTACCGGCTCACAGATTTCCAGTAAATAGAAATCGTATGGCCGACAAAGGTTATTTTTAGATTTCTATGTTTTCAAACATTATCGCTTATGATTTCGACAGTCGTTGTGGTTTGTGTGTTTGACGAAATATGACGTTCGACATCATTTTAAACGACTGTCAACTACTAGTTGAGTTACGGCTACTACGTAGGGCACTGGGTCATTAGCGTAGAAATAAGAGTCTGAAACGTTTCTTAGAACAAATTATATTCTAAATTGTTAATACACAATTCTTTTCCAAACAATTACATTTAGCCTAGATACACCCTTAAGTGTGTGAAAACCGCTTTTCTTTGCATGACTTAAAATAGTCGAAAAGTTGGGAACTGTTTTGAAATTGTGTCAACAAGTAACTTATGTTATGTAACAACAAAAAGATACAAAGGTGATTTAAATACAAATCAATTTAAAGTTAATTAAAAGAATATAGTTGTGCTAAACTGTTTTGAATGCAGAGTCGCTTCCAAACACAATTAATAACAATATTAAAGATCTCCTAATTCAAGCAAAATTGGAAACATTTAAAGTTATTTCGTCGCTTGAACGTCATTTATTTCTATCACACTTAGACACGAGATAAGGAATCGAAAACGACGCAATCGAAACCTCGCCACGTGTGTTGAAGGTGACCTTGACATTCAACAATAACAAGAAGAGGCGGGGAAAAAAACAAGCCACAATTGTTTATCAAACAAACCATAATATCTTGTGGTGATAACGTCAAGTGTACGTAACAATGGCATTGTGACGAAATATATGGATCACCAGGCACAATGTATGTGGTGTTAAGGTTTAAACACTTTGTAACATAGTTTTATTATAGGAGCAAAGTAAAAACAGTTAACCGCCATATTTAACCATGTCTTGAGTGTGCCACCTAGTGAGGGACTTGGTCAGGACTCTCGTGTGTCATCTAGTGGAAATCTTTTTTATGACATGTTATTTTCTGTGTCGCTGGTCGGAATTACACACTTGCGGCTGCACAACAAACGCACTATGTCATTCATTTCGAGTTTTTACTTATCTGAAAACAGAAGCTCAATTGTTTTGAGGCTAGCTACCAAATCTAACTTATTTCAGGCTGAAAGCGACCCACACTGATATAGCCAGTGGTGGGATTGAGCCAGTTCGCACCGGTTCTACAGAACCGTCTCACAAAATTTTATGAGATCAGCAAACCGGTTAGCATTACTGGTTACTGTCAATTGACTTTTTGTAACAGAACCGACTGAAAATATGACTTTTGTGATAGAACCAGCTGACAAAAGGTTTGAATCCCACCACTGTTATAGCCAAAACACCACAACCCTGCTAAGAACTAAGAACAGCCGAAAAACAGTAGCTTCGCTTTAACTATTTACGAGGAAGAGATCAGCACAAAAATAACTAACAATAAAATTAACGGACAATGAAAAGCCGAACCAACAAGCGGCTATCAGTGGCCGAAACCTGCCTATCTTTCCTGGGCAATTAAATCCACAACAAGCAGCCCGAGATCAAATTAGGAAAAGGATTTTTAAGAAGGACACTTGGTCCTCTTTTGGTTGATAAGCACCAAGTAGAGGGGTCAAAATTCGGTCTCAAAATATTGATATATTTGTAAAGAAGTAGTTTTAATATAGTTTGGGATCTTGGGTGCTAAGAAATGCAAAGTCGATTGTAGTTTTGTTAGTTACCTTATAGTGCCCTCCGACTCTGCACTCTGGGTAGCAGACTAAAATATTCACCTAAAACCAGTGGTTCTCAACCTTTTTTGTTGTCGCGGCCAAATGGTAGTTTTTCAAGTGTGTAGGGAGCCGTCAAAATACGAGACCTCAGAAAAACATTAAAAATTATTACCCTGAAAGCTAACATAGCAATCTGTAGTCGTTTTCTGAGGCCCAGTGCGAGCCGCAAAATAAGTAGTTGGGAGCCGCGGTTGAGAATCACTGACCTAAACTGACACTGTTACCTTGATCTGAACAACAACAGCGTTTTGATGGAAACAATGCGTGTTTGTAATTCACCTAAAAGATTGGATTGGCGACAAAAAACTTTGACAACTTGCAACAAATAAAAATCAGTTTGAGAATGACGCAGAGCTAGTCTATTTGGCAGGAACATAGCGTGGATGACAATTCAGGGACAGATTGAATGTTTAAATTTGAAAAAAGGCAAAAACGAAACATTGGGTGCGTCATATCAGATGTGTGTTGGATTCAAAACAGATTCTACTGTAACTGCTGTATAAGTTTTATTTAGGGAAACTTTTTTTGGAAAACGTTTCATAATAATCGTTGTGAAATTCTGTAAAAAATTAAATTAAATAGGAATTAAAACAGGAATCCGGTGTAACAATGACCTGTGGTAAGCTGTTCGCATTTTTTCGGCAACAAAATAACCTGAAACTTTTGCGGCAAGCCACCTTAACTAAGCATCACACAATATAAATAGAAATCACAATCGCGTTTGCCAACCGGTCACGTGACTCCGCGCAACAGGTGACGTCACCATCCGACGATGACGTCATCATTCGAAACCGAATCGCTCCGACCAGCCCCGGATTCTAGAATTTTGTAATCAGTTGTTTTGGAACCAAACATAAGGTATAAAAAAGTTAATTGTTACCTATATTGTGACGTAACAGCGTAACAGTGACGTCATCAGCCGTCTTCGTTCCACGTGAGTTCGACAATTTGCGCGATGTGGTCTGACGGAGCCTTGACACTAGGTAGCGCTGAGTGCTCGATCACGTGCTCGTGTAGGGGAGGGGGAATCACCTGATGCGAAACACAGGAAGATAAAAAAACTGGAACAGTGGTTTCAAACCATTGTGAAAAATTCCTTGTTTGAAAATTGTTAACACATTTCTTTTATGTGGAAAGGAAAGACGGTTCCTTATGTCAATTTGGAGATCCATGCTCCCTATATTGACAGCCATTTTTCATGCGAACCGCGAAAGTAAAATTCACCCCCTCAAGTTTACAAATTTCTCACAAATTGGGGAACACTGGACAAGTAGGTGGTTTTATTCAGAGAGTCAAACCAGAGCTAAAACCTGAACCAGCGAACCGGTTTATTTTATCAAACCTCAACCGTAAATTACATTTTCTGAAACTGACTTGAACCCCATATTTTGTTCGGCCTTGAACCTGAACAGGAATGAAACCGGTAAAAATGTAGCAGTATTATTTTTTTGTGATCGTCACCACAAAAATTATTGGCTTCAGAACAACGTACTGAAGAATACGGAAGCTTACAGCTATAGGCCAGTGTGTAGTCACATTCTGCCTGTTTAGTGCCACAACTGGCATAAGTCAGAAATCAACTGCATTCACAATGACCAAGCAACCGCTGTCAAACATATCATGTAATGGCTCTATGCTTTCACGTTTCTTATTTTAGGCTAATATTGCCATATTATTCCACTCCAGTTTGTTGGGAGTATGGGGCTGAAAAGTCATGCCTCACCTATTTTGTTCGATGCCTAAATGGGCATCAACGACAGACACTAGTCAAAACTGTTGCACTGTCTACAGCAGTGGTTCCCAAACTTTATCTACTCGCGTACCATTTTTTGGTTCATGCAGCGTTCTCGTACCACCTACAATAATTGTTAGAACTTAATGAATAAAAATGTTACTAAACTTTACTAATTAACTTTACCTTAGAAACTTTAGTCTTTAGTAACCAAAGGCTCGTAAATATTAAACAAATATTTAGTACAATTTTTACCGCCCTCGCTACAGTGCTAGTGTCAACAAAACTAGTAGCTTATTACAAAAAATGACTTTAAGGACTTATTACGTCGTAATAACAGATTCAATACGTCATAATAAACCTATTTCGTCACTAAGAAACCCTGCTTTACAGTTCAATGCGTCAATACACCAAGGAATTAGAATTTAGTAGGGAATATAGTATGAAATTTCACGCTCTACGTGACTTGTGTGAATTAAAATAATGCTTACGATAATCAATAGAAGATCATTTGCCATCGTTTGGTGTGAACTTAATAAGTTGCTCGCGTACCACCTTGGAGACCTTCGCGTACCACTAGTGGTACGCGTACCATAGTTTGGGAACCACTGGTCTACAGCTTAAATATCATGTAGTTGTTATTTTATAATTTTTTGACAGATTCAAACAAATCAGTAGAAAACCTCCCAGTGTCCCAACTTACTTATAAAAACAAGTAGCAAGAAATAAATAAACTTGTCTCAGATTTACCTTTGCGATATTAAAATGTTCTGGATTGACTAGAATGTAATCAATGCATTCACTGAATCCTGGAACATAATTTGTATATTCAGGAGTTCCACATGTTGTTGTGAATTTAAAATCATGAGACAAGGAAAGGTCAGTGTTATGGTATTCCAATTTCCCACCTAATAAATAATGTGACATGTAAATATTTTAAAATATAAATGTTGAAAAATAAATATATTGTTGGAAATGTTTTGTAATATAAATGTTATAAAAAATATTTTACAATATAAATGTTGAAATATATAAAATATATAGTAAAAAAGGAAAATACTAACTTTTTTTTCACTTTATGTACTTTTGACAAAACATACTACCACATAATTGCAAAAAAATGAACTTGGACTACCAGTAGGGAAAAAATAATAAAACAATGTAACAAATTTTTTTAAACATTTTTTAAAAAGTTTTCAAAGCTTTCTGCTTATGTGAAAAGTTTGAAACATTTTATGAAGACAAATTGGTGATTTTATTTTTTAAATTTCTAATTTAAATTTAAGAATATTCTTTTAGGAAACTTTACTGACCTGAATACCAATCTGCATGGTTGGAAGGAACTCTCCCAGTTTGAAGAAGTTGTAACACTGATGTATTTAACGAAGCATTCAAATCCCCACACAACAAACACTTCACATTATTGTCAGGGTTTGATTCAATCAATTCATTTCTCATATTCTGCATTATGTTGAGGACAATTGCAATCTGAAAAAACAAGATACGTGAAAACCCAAATATCATAATTTTTATGATGTCAATTAAATGTAAACCAATAAACATTGAAGAGCACAATTAACTTAATAAAAAAAATCGTTAAACAACTTTTAGCAAAACTTAAAAATTTTGATGTTCTAATTCATGTGAAATTTAAATTTGTTTTAGTAAATTCTTTGATGTTCTTCTGGTTTGCAGAGTGAGTTGTATTATTGCTAGGGATGGGCCGAGCCAAGCCAGAACCCGAGTACTCGGTACGGAGCATAGCTATTTTACATGCTTGGTGCTCGGCCGAGCAGTTGCACAAACTGACCCAAGTATTTAATTTGCATATTCATGCCCATTTATACGAAACTAGTGTTCAAAGGTCATCCAAGAACAAAAACGATTGTTTTATTAAATGCGTCAGCTGTTGTTGGAATAGCTCATATTCAGTGGCGTATCCAAGGGGGGGGGGGGGGGTCCGGACCCCCCCCCTTTTCAAAAAGTTGTGCGTAAATTAAATAGGCCAAAATCGTTCCGTTTACTGCTGAGTGATAACAGGGAGTCGTTATCTCAAAGACGCGAGCCTTCAATCTCTTGTATTCGCTTGTTATCTAATCGCCAATTGTGACGTAACAAGGGTTTAATAAGGAGGTTTATGCGCTAACAATCGGAAAGTTACGTTCCGGCTAGGACGCTGGTAGCAGTTTCTTGCTAAGTGGTAACTGCACTAAGTGCAACATATCAAACTGTTTTTGCATTTGAACAATGTAAAAGTGTTAAAAACGTGTAATGTTGTGTTGCTTAGATCCGCCAAACACGTAATAGTTTGCCAAAAACATTAGATCGATGTAAATCGAGTTATGTTATTAGGGTAATTTGTTACTTGCCAGGCACAATTTATGCCTTCTGCAGTTACCACCTTTAGTGCATTCGTGACTTTGCGCAACTTAACAGTAGGATTACCGCTTCAGCAAGAGATTTAGTTCTTTAGAAATTGGACCCTGTTTTTTTTAAGCAACGATTTTGATTACCTGACAGTCACGCTTATTTTGCAGCTGCAGTTTGGCTGAGTAAGCTAGATAGCAGCGGCAAAATCAGAAAACTACAAAGCTTTCGCTAAAATTACCTGTTCTTCCTGTCAATTAGATGGGTAGAGAAACCGCCAATTTTGGAAAAAGTGCTTTGCCGCATAACGCGTCGTTTTAAACGACGTGTGACGTCATAATGACGTCATTAGGGATTTCCCCCAAAAAAATTGTTGGACCCCCCCCTTTAAAAATTTCTGGATACGCCCCTGCTCATATTTCTGGGGTCTGTATAGTTTAAAAAAACGCTGGTGAAATAAGAGACCTAGGAAAGCTACAAAACTGGAATAGGGAATGTTTGTGACGACACAATGCATCGAGCGTGCTCGATCAAACAGAACATTTGCAGTTTTGGCCCATCTCTAATTATTGCATTGATTTTTATTACAAAATTAGACTTAAACTGTCCAAAGTAAAAACGTAAAATGGTTAGTTTTAGCCAGCAGGGGATTTTGGGTTAACAATTTCTATGTATGCATTTCAAAGTATTGAAGGTATTTCATTTAATGTTTTTAGCAGCACATGAGTCTTAAAAGAGCCACAGGTTGGCAAACTCCAAACGCTAACAAAAGCACAGCCGAAAGTAACAACATCGGAATGCTATGAAGCAGAAAAAGTGAGAGGACACAATTGGTGGATCAAGGGTAAGAAAACTGAAGCTCCAGTCTCACAGTCTTGGAATGAACATAGCTAGCTCTACCAGAACGAGCGTGCAGAGAGAAATCATTATTATTGGTTCTCACCTGTATTAAGCGAATATGAGTAGCTTTTGGATGCCAATAGAGATGAGTGTTGGCAGTTACGATGTACGAGCCAGAATGTTCACAGGATTCCAGCACTGATATCTGACAAAAAAATACATTGTCACAAGTGGAGGCATGTGAGCTTTTCAGCCAATGAATAAGGTTGTTGAAAGGGTCCAGTTTAAATACTGTAAACGTAGTTATTTAATATTGTAAGAAATTCAATGCAAGTACCTCTAAAATCCTTGCAATAAAAGGTAAGTTCATTACCTTGGTTTAACAAAACAATACAACTTTCATAAAAAAACACACACACACAAAAACATTAAAGTATCAAGCAGAACTTGGTCTGTAGGCTTAAATTAGAATAACTACTTGAAAACCTTGTAGTTTTATTTGTTCATGAACATTTAATTTTTTCTCCTACCAAAACACAGCTAGCCCTCTGCGTGACTCTGAGTTTTAAGTCTGGGTTGACGGAAAGTTTTTCATTGAGTGAAGAGTTAGCTGGGTCGTTAAGCAGGGAATCTTCCAAAATTCTGTTCACGACGTTCACCAATCTAAAATTTCAAACACACATCTTTTGATCATCGTTCTACTGCAGCATTACAAACAAAATGTTAACAGAGATTTCATAGGTATCATACAAAGGTTAATATTTTTCCGACATGTTGTAAATACCAATAAACTTGAAATTCAACCAGGTTCATACCAGAAACTAAAGTGATTTACAATTAAAACCCTTCACTAAAAAATGAGGACAATCTGAACCACCCTATTAGACATAAGTTTTGTCATCCAAATATTTGCATGACTTTTTTGCACCATTATTTTTCTTGTTCGCAATTTACTTGAATTTAGATCGGTTGTAAAAGATAGCAACACCCTCTTTAAGTTGTCTCTTCGCACCAAACGCTCCAGCGTAATTTTGAAGTGACAATGCTGGCACCAAGTGGTCGTCAAAAACAAATCGGTCAACTTCTTGAAGAAAGATTAAATCACTATGGTAACCTGTAATATTAAAACAGCTGTTAGTTTGAAAAAATCTTTCAGTTTGTATGAAAAAAGTGTTTGCATTTTTTTATTACTGTGCAATAATTTTTATTACGTTAAACAATAACTAGGACACACACTTATTCAGAAATGTGGGAATAAAAAGTTATATTAACTGTTTTGCTTTTTTTACTGTTTAGTAGTAACTTTCAACATTTCTTAAATGTTAACTTATACATTTTTCTTTCAAGAAAATTCAGTGTGAAAAACCACTAAATCTGTCGCTATATTTTATTTGTTTTATCAAAACAAATGCATTTCGCTATAAAAACCATCATCAGTGTCTAAAAACAAAATAAAAAACGGGATAAAACCAAAAAATACAAAAAACGCACACCCCCAGGCCAACCGCAAAAAACCTTTCCTCTGTCTTACAGGACTGCAAATGCAGACCGGCAGGTATGGCGCTGATAAAATCCACACAAAACTAGAAGGGTGGCTTAGCACATTTTACTATAGCATATACACTACAACCTATTCTGCAAACTGTAATATATTCTCTATATTTATTTATATTGGGTCCCATATTAGCCAACATTTTTATAATCTTGATTTGTTTCTGCAGGCAGAAACTCATGGGTCCCCAAAACCGCAAAGTTGTAAACAGACAACCATAAGAAACGGTGCTATAAAGTCAAACACAGTGATTGGTAGTGTTACTTAAAAAAACAAGTTATGTAAAGTACAAACTGTCCAAATCTCATGCAATTGAGACATTGTTATAAGTTTGTGTGCCTAAATAGCATAAAACACTGACATCTCAAAATGGCATATTATACAAACTGTCAAAATGTATTGTTGATTAATTCACCCATTTTGGGGGGTTGGTAGGGTAAATATTAGGGCTGCAGGGTGGAACACAATATTTGACAGCTACAAATGCCAAATTCAAAAAACTATCAAAAATTCATCCAAATCGGACGTTTTATAAACAATAGGTGGCTTAAGCAGTAAATATTGGGGCTACATGGTGAAACACAATAATCGACGCCCTAAAATGGAACAATGAACAAACTGTCCAAATTTCATCCAAATCGGACATTGTTTAAAAAATCACCCATTTTTGGGGTCTAGTGGGGTGAATATTGGGGCTACAGGGTAAAACACAACAAACGATGCCCTAAAATGGCACAATGAACAAACTGTCCAAATTTCATCCAATTCGGACATTGTTTAAAAAATCACCCATTTTAGGGGGCTAGTGGGGTAAATATTGGGGCTACAGGGTAAAACACAACAAACGATGCCCTAAAATGGCACAATGAACAAACTGTCCAAATTTCATCCAATTCGGACATTGTTTAAAAAATCACCCATTTTAGGGGGCTAGTGGGGTAAATATTGGGGCTACAGGGTAAAACACAACAAACGATGCCCTAAAATGGAACAATGAACAAACTGTCCAAATTTCATCCAATTCGGACATTGTTTAAAAAATCACCCATTTTTGGGGTCTAGTGGGGTAAATATTGGGGCTACAGGGTAAAACACAACAAACGATGCCCTAAAATGGCACAATGAACAAACTGTCCAAATTTCATCCAAATCGGACATTGTTTAAAAAATCACCCATTTTAGGGGGCTAGTGGGGTAAATATTGGGGCTACAGGGTAAAACACAACAAACGATGCCCTAAAATGGCACAATGAACAAACTGTCCAAATTTCATCCGATTCGGACATTGTTTAAAAAATCACCCATTTTAGGGGGCTAGTGGGGTAAACACTGGGGCTATCGAGTCAAACAAAACAAATGGCACATCTACATAACCATATCTACCATCTGTGAAAATTTCATCCAAATCCATCAAACATTTCTTGGCAAAGTGGGGTGGACAAACTTGAGGGAAGAAGAAAAAAAAAAGAAAAAAAAAGAAAAACTAGAAGGGTGGCTTAGCACATTTTACTATAGCATATACACTACAACCTATTCTGCAAACTGTAATATATTCTCTATATTTATTTATATTGGGTCCCATATTAGCCAACATTTTTATAATCTTGATTTGTTTCTGCAGGCAGAAACTCATGGGTCCCCAAAACCGCAAAGTTGTAAACAGACAACCATAAGAAACGGTGCTATAAAGTCAAACACAGTGATTGGTAGTGTTACTTAAAAAAACAAGTTATGTAAAGTACAAACTGTCCAAATCTCATGCAATTGAGACATTGTTATAAGTTTGTGTGCCTAAATAGCATAAAACACTGACATCTCAAAATGGCATATTATACAAACTGTCAAAATGTATTGTTGATTAATTCACCCATTTTGGGGGGTTGGTAGGGTAAATATTAGGGCTGCAGGGTGGAACACAATATTTGACAGCTACAAATGCCAAATTCAAAAAACTATCAAAAATTCATCCAAATCGGACGTTTTATAAACAATAGGTGGCTTAAGCAGTAAATATTGGGCTACATGGTGAAACACAATAATCGACGCCCTAAAATGGAACAATGAACAAACTGTCCAAATTTCATCCAAATCGGACATTGTTTAAAAAATCACCCATTTTTGGGGTCTAGTGGGGTGAATATTGGGGCTACAGGGTAAAACACAACAAACGATGCCCTAAAATGGCACAATGAACAAACTGTCCAAATTTCATCCAATTCGGACATTGTTTAAAAAATCACCCATTTTAGGGGGCTAGTGGGGTAAATATTGGGGCTACAGGGTAAAACACAACAAACGATGCCCTAAAATGGCACAATGAACAAACTGTCCAAATTTCATCCAATTCGGACATTGTTTAAAAAAATCACCCATTTTAGGGGGCTAGTGGGGTAAATATTGGGGCTACAGGGTAAAACACAACAAACGATGCCCTAAAATGGAACAATGAACAAACTGTCCAAATTTCATCCAATTCGGACATTGTTTAAAAAATCACCCATTTTTGGGGTCTAGTGGGGTAAATATTGGGGCTACAGGGTAAAACACAACAAACGATGCCCTAAAATGGCGCAATGAACAAACTGTCCAAATTTCATCCAAATCGGACATTGTTTAAAAAATCACCCATTTTTGGGGTCTAGTGGGGTAAATATTGGGGCTACAGGGTAAAACACAACAAACGATGCCCTAAAATGGCACAATGAACAAACTGTCCAAATTTCATCCGATTCGGACATTGTTTAAAAAATCACCCATTTTAGGGGGCTAGTGGGGTAAACACTGGGGCTATCGAGTCAAACAAAACAAATGGCACATCTACATAACCATATCTACCATCTGTGAAAATTTCATCCAAATCCATCAAACATTTCTTGGCAAAGTGGGGTGGACAAACTTGAGGGAAGAAGAAAAAAACAAGAAAAAAAAACAAAACAAATCGAGTAAAATCAAAATGTGTCCCCTTCAGGGAAGGGGACCCATAAAAAAGAAAAAAACAAATCGAGTAAAATCAAAATGTGTCCCCTTCAGGGAAGGGGACCCATAAATAGCCAGGAAAAGATAAGGGCGCAAAACGAAAAAACAAACACGATTGTAACAACAAAGCGATTGCAGTCAACGGGCACCACAATAAATGTTCAAGCGATGGTCCTTCCGGCATATCGTTGACTGCAATCGCTTTGTTGTTACAATCCTTTTTTTTCAGGTTCTACACTTAATCGGGACAATTTTTGGGGTCGAAATGGGTCTGGATTAACCAATGTTTACTCTACTTAGTTCAGCAATGCACCGGGTTCTCGACAAAACAAAGCACAGTTGGACTTACCCTGTATTTCTTTGAGTAAAATCTGTATTCTGTACGACATGTTAAGAAAGTTTGAAGGGCAGTAACCAAACAAATCAGATTGTGCGTATTCCGTGCTCGCATAACAATCAGCAAGGATGTTGTAGGTCATCACTCGAAACCTGGCAACACAAATTTCATGTTATCAGAAATACCAAATAAATTAGTAGAATAAATTTCATAGTGCAACACAGAAATGTTGAATTCAGCTGAGAAAAAGAATCATTTTGCTGTATTATGAATCTGGAATTAATATGTGTAATTTAAGTTAGTTACGTATTTATTCACATATAATTTTTATGCTATGTTTTGTAAAGCAGGACTTCATCCAGTAAATTTTTTTTTACTTCAACCCAGTGGTACCGGATGGGTTGAACTAAATTGAGGTCACCAACTGCAAAAGTCGAAAAACATTTGAAAAATGATTGAATGGACTTGCAATAAAACAGGCAGCTCGAAGGCGGACTCATTACAAGCATAACGCATTCAGGCATTGCCGACCAACCGAGTATAAAAACAAACATTTAAACCTGATTACTGTCACGTAAATGTTATGTTTCTTTACCTGTTTTCCCCGCACCAGTTTTTTGTATGTTCGTGTCTCGAGTCAAACATATAATAATCCTGCCCAGGCACAACAACTCCGCTGTAAGCCGTCATCACTCCTGAATCTTCAATGTCTTCTACCACCTGGTGGTCAGAATTTCCCGGAAACACCACCAACTTGAATCTGTGCCCCGCATCATCGCTGTTGAGAAGATGAGTCTGAAAAAACAATTCTTTTGTAATAAAACGAAAAGAAAGGCTGATTGTTATGCAAAAACAACACCACTATGTTGCACAACATCAAAAAGTTTTCATGTCATATGCAAAATCACAAAACTACATGTAAAAAAGTTTGAACCGCTCCGTGACAAATAACATGTGAACAAACTCGAGTTAGAGTTGGACAGAAAATAATACAGAAACAAACAACATCTGACAACAGCAATCCAAGATTCCAGCAACAAAAATTCTTTTTTATGAAGCAGACTTTTCAGCTTGTTGCTCCAACAGGATACATTAGCTGACATGGTTATAAGCCAGTGGTTCCCAACATTTTTGTAGTCACGGACCCCTTTTATAAATTGTATATATATGTAATTATTTTCTATGTTATATAACGTCTATGTTTTTAAGTCTATGGACCCCCTAATTTTCCGTAAGTCTCTCTATTTTTTCGTTTCTTGCATTATACGTTATTATACTTTTGGGGTAGCATTTTAATCAACCTTCACAATAAGTCTTAAATCTCATTGAAGTTCTGTCATGTAGCAACAAGAGCTAGATTTTCTAGCGTACAAGATTGAAACAAAGCACTATAATTTCCATTGTTCATGTTTGTTGTGATGTCACAATGGAGATGACAATAATGAAAAAGTAATTTTTGATGACCCGAAGGTTTGATAAACAGTCCGCACGTGTATGCAGGATTGTAAACACGCTTCGAATACTTGCAAATATTTTACTGTTGGTTCATGATACTAAAAATGTTTGCTTCCACGGACCCCTTGGGGGTCCGCGAACCCCAGGTTGGGAACCACTGTTATAGATCAAAACACTGTCTGCAGGTTATCATGTATTAGCAGGATGCTCTTAGATAAATTTACCTTAAAGATAAACCTCTATGGAAAAACTTACTTTTTGATCGTGCAGGAACTTCCATTTTGTTGGATCGTCTTTTTCTGTGTTGTTTTCATTTTCAGAATCAACTTCCATTTGTTGGTTGCCTTCCTCGTCTACACAGCGGTACCATTCAAATCTGTATCGTTTCAATTAAACGGTATTACTTTGCAAATAGGCCCAAAATTTTTTCAAGCACTAAAAAAGTTTTTTAACTTATCAATATTGTTTTGTTATAGTTTGATGAAAACAAACCCCTCAAACTGCAACAAACATTTCTAGAGAAGTTTAGTGTTAGTGACTTGTTAAAAAAATGTTGCTAGTTTGTTTGGTCATTATATTAATCACAAAGTGAAACAATTTAAGTAAAACATTTATATTTCTCCAAGAATGGCCGCAAATTCAGTGCTCATGCAACGTGCTTAGTAATTTCCAAACCCTGAAGTGGCCGACCATCAGGGATGGGCCGAGCCGAGCCAGAACCCATCGTTGTTTTTAATGCTCGGTGCTCGGCCGAGCAGTTGCACAAACTGACCCGAGCGTTAAATTTGCATATTCATGCCCTGCTAACATAGGAAACTAGTGAGCAAAAGGGTGTCTATGAACAAAAACAAATGATTTTTCAAATGTATTAGATAGTGGAAAAACGCGTACTTAAAGGGCATGACAGCTTAATAAAACACCGCCGGTGACGTAAGAGACCTTGTAGAGCTAAAAGGTAGAAAGGGGATTTTTTGTGATGTCATAATGCACTGAGCGTGCTCGGCCGAGCACCGAGCATTAAAGTGAGATGCTCGGTGCTCGACCAAACAGAACATTCGCAGTTTTGGCACATCCCTACCGACCATGCCCCCAGACCCCCTAAAATAGTTAACCGGTTGGTTAATTTGTTTTTGTGCAAGATAAACCAACCTTGAGTAATAATAATTTGCAAATTCAAACTCAATCTTTGGATACAGAAGCGTCCCTGCAATGAGAGTCTGAGGTAGTTTTAGCTTGGTGACACATGGAAAGTTGTAAGCAATTCTGTATTTGACATCTTGCAGTATAAAACAATCTGCCTTTTTCCAAATATCCGACAAAATTTCATCACTGGAAATCTGAAGAAATAAAGAATATTATACATAAACACCACAAACCACAATATATTTAAAAAATAGTTTCAGCTAACCTAAAAAATGTAAAAATCGAAATGTTGTAATGTTCAAGAGCCAAACAAAAACATTGTTGATTACAACTTGATCCTATTTTCCACAGACAATGGTACAATAGTTTGTCAAAAAAATATACAGAAAATGAAAAAAACACATTTTTAGTGTAGAAAAAACTTTTAGTTGCATACGATGTTTTAATCATTCACAAATTGCAGCCTATTATTAAGTGAACAGAATTATGTGCATTTGAAAGGCAATCGAAATAAGGATTTTGTAAAATTGTTTCAAAAGTTACAAACATTTTCACCTCATTCCCACTTCTATCAAGGAACATCATTTCAATGCTTGCGTCATCATGTACGCTCTGTGCGTTTGTGGTTTTTGCAACTTTCCTCATTTTCTTATTCTGTGCATTCTTCAAATTAGCTCCAACTCTTATAAAGAATTTACTCAGCTTCTCACCAGAGGGACGATTTAACTAAGAAAACACATTTTTGAGAAAGTCTAAAAAGGTTTTTAACTGTGTTTAGTACCAGGACTATTTATTTAGAGCTTGGCATTTTCTTGTATTTCACAAGTTCCATGCACAAAAATGAAATATATATCGGAAAAAAAGTTAACAAAATTTATCTTTAATTATATATAAGGGCTGTGAAGTCAATTGAAAACCACATTTTTGTGAAGACTTTAACAAATCCGCTAATTTTATAAGACATGTATTGGTGTTGGCCTTGCTCAGTTCATTCTTGTTTTTCATAAAATTAACCAAACGTCTTCACCCAAAAAATAACTGACACAGACTGAGACAAATTTAAATTGTCCATAAAAATTATAGTAAACACTGAACACTTACAAGTCTTGTTCTTCCTCCAATTTCCATCGTAATGATGGTTGTTGGATCATTTTGTTTCTCAACAACCTGCATAACTTTATGAAACTCCATCGGGCGGCTTTTTATCCTGTTTGCCATGATTGATTGCCTAAAAATATGTAAAACTGATAAATAGTACCAACATTAACAGAAAGGTTTAAATTTACAGGTGAGGTTTTTAAACAAAAACATATAGTTCTTCTATAAAGAGTTGATGAACATGTCAGCTTTTTTAGTTTTTGTCAATCTTTATGAAAACAGACCGCAATCATCTGAATAAATACACCTTTCTTATCAATTTATTTAAAATTTAATTTATTTGCTTATCAATATTGTGGAGTATCAGAAAATAGGTTTTTCTCAAAAGGCATGCTACAAGTGTAGAACAAGATATACACCACTTACCGCAAACACTGAACAATTTTTGTCCAACTTCTAGCAATATGAAGGCAGCCTGGGTTTTGTCGGTAATAAATTGCTTGTTGTTTCGCCAAAAGATTTCTCCGTAAATCGTGAGCTTGAAAAATTGAATAACATCGATTAACCTGCACTGGTTTGCATCTTCTAGTTAACCGATGGATAGCAGCAAACATGAGTTCATTTTAATCTTATTACTGTAAACAAAACTGATATTAATTTGTGGGTGAACCAAGCATGATACCAAACAATTCATTAAGTAACAGGTCTGCACAATGTGTTCCTAAATTCACAAAGAACTTATCAATAAACGTAACATCATTTCACAAAACATTACAGTATCACCACAACACAAGCAGTCGCAAATTTACAAAAACATTTTTAATTTTTCAAGTTTGTTTTTGTGTTCATGTTTTCGTTTTAGCTTTTTACGATCTTCTTTCCATTTGCTTGCTTTTTTCAGTTCCCCAAGAGCTTCATCAGAATTCATGGGCGGTATAATTGACCCCATAACTGTGTCAACTTTTGGTTTGACAAAACTATTAAATGCTGACTGCGTGTTCCATGTGCTACCAATTGGCTGGGCAACAGTGCGCTCAAATTGTTCTTTGTTAGTGTATGGAAACGGAATGTCATTAACTTGATGCTTGGCAATGTGCACATCTCTTTTCTCGTTAATAATCACATGACCTAATTTTTGATCCAATCTTGGTTTCATTGGAACTGGCTTTACACGGAATCTCCGCCTTTTGCGCTTTGATGGGTTTATTCCAACGCCTCCCCATTCACCCCAGCCTGGAAGAGCCAAACTTACAACTTTGGGCTTTCCTTCTTCAACAATTTCACGTTTGCTTTTGGCGAATTCAGCTACAACATCATCATCAGCAAATGCTTGTTCAATTGTCATCTGTTGTCTTGCTTCACTGCCCATTTCAAGATCTTCCTCAGCCACAAACTCTGCTTCCTGTTCCGACACTTTAGTAGCAGAGGAAAATGATTTTGTTGCATCTGTGTCCACTTTCATGCTTTTACTCTCACCAGAAGATCGTGACAAAATCTGTAATGGTTGCGATCTAACTGTGACATCATATTCAGCATTATTACACTGCTCATTGAGGCCATCCTGCATCTCTTTATCTTCTTCAATTGTTTCCTCCTTGAGGTCTTGGAAAACATTTTCAGCACGGTCAGGAGCAGTTTTCTTTTCACTTGAGATTTCATGCTGAAGTTTATCATAGGCCTCTTTGAATTTTACCATTGCATCAGATGAAGAAATGTCCAAAGCATGTTTCGAGACATCAAGGTCAGTATCTTCACTTGACAACCACTTTCTGAGTTTCTGTTTTGGTTCATCAAGATTACTTTCATTCTCACACTCTGAGTCCATCTTGTGCTCCTCATTATTGTCTGAAGCTGTCTCTTTATTTCCTACAGGGTCTCCACCATTTTCCACTATTTGCTTCCCATTTTTATTCTCAACATTTGTACGAAGCCAAGGATTTGAAGAAGCAATCTCAAAATTCTCAGAACTGTAAAGGTTGTCTTCACCATTTGCATTGACATTAGTATCAACACCATCATCACTTTCCACAGAATCAGGCAATGGTTTGGTTACAAGCTCCCTGTGTTTCTGCAGCTGTTCATTAAGAAGTTCTTTCGAGTCTTTGTCATGTTTTGCCATAATTGCTCTACTACGAGCCCACTTGCTTCCAGTCCGATGTCTCAAAGATGCACGCTCCTCAGCTCGCATCCTTTCTGCTCTTTTTACAGCATCCTCAGCCTCATCATCATCCTCTTTGGTAGCATCTTCCTTCATCTTACGCTTCCGCAACATTCTGTGATATTTTTTGCTTTTAATTTTCTTTTGTCTCTTGCTTTTTGATTCATGGTACGACATGAGCGCACGGTGCTTTTGCAGCTCCGCTCTGCGTTCCTGGGCTTCCTCGAGACTCACAGAAGCCAGGATTTCTTCTTCTTGTAAAGTCAAATCATGGTCAGGTCTTTCCACACATTTATTTCCTCTTAACAAAGCATAAATCTCTTCTTCCAGTGGTGTTAACTTTTTGCCTATTCTAGACAACTGCTTGTCAACAGTTTTAATGTACAAAGGAGGTTGAGTTAAGGGAAACGAAATGTGGTCAGCTTTTCGATGACTTTGAACAACTGGGTCCCATTTTGCCAGTTTTTCTGATGTCTTTTGGTACTCAACTTTGCGCTGAAGTCTTTCAGCCACTGGTTTTGGCAAAGGAGCTTCTAGATGCCTTTGTGGCCGATTGACACGGCTTAGTTGCTTTTTTAACACATTCACATTGGCTGATTCTTTCACTCCCTTCAGTAATTGGTTGAGGTTGACCTTTTTCTGAGTTCCATCACCTGATGCACCCAGAAGTGAAAATACCGAAACATCCCTTGATGCCTCAGTCCGTACTTGCTTGTTCTTATGTTTTTTGTCCACATCTACATTGACGCCAATACTCGACAGGAGTTCTGTGTGTTTGTCATCATCAAGTTCATGGTCGCTTAGCTCAATGTCATTAACTTCTTCTTTGAGTTGTTTAACATATTCCTGTGGATTGCCTTTAGTCATTGCATATAAACAACACACTGTTGTGTCACAAACAAAACAAAGATTTGAGCCTGCAAACAAGTAAATATGAGTAATTGTAGTGAAGTATATGATTGTTTACAGTTTCCTGAACCAGCCAACAATTTTTTGATGATTTGCATCAGACTTGTAGATTTAATATGTAAACTATTGCTGCCAGGCATAGTATCAAGTTTATAGAGCTCTTCTGGCAAATGTACTTTTATTCCTATACGTTTCGACGTCCTATACAGGTTGTCTTCATCAGGGTAAATAACACTGAATGCGACTAGTACATGCACAATAAACAAAGGAAAAAAGAATGAAACGCAAGCAGGTCACAATGCAACGAAATATGTATAGGACGTCAGAATAAAAATACATTTGCCAGAAGAGCTCTATAAACTTGTAGATTTAATATTATTGATACCGTGAAGCAATTTGTAGTGGTTATAGATGACACTGATTTATATGCATGGCACTTACAACACAAAAGTGCAATATGAGTATTGGTGGTAAAAAAATGTTTGGCAGTTCCTTAATACGGGCCAGTTTTTTCTATGACTTGTATGGGACGTGATTTTATTTCTATTGACAAAATGTAAGTAAATTTGCCAAGCAGTTTGTAATAATGAGGTAATAAACGATATTGGTTTAATGGTATACAACAGTGCACGGCAAATTCTTTAATATAATATTATGTTTGTGTTGTCATTTCAAGCTTTTACAAACTTACTTGACAGGGTTCAGTTTGGAAACACAAAAAGTATAGCTTGCAAAATCTCCTATGTTTACACAGATTTCCTGTTTCCAAAGCTTTACAGAGTTCTAGCCTAAAATAGAATCATTACGTGGTAAATTGTAATCGAAATGGCTAACGCAACGAAAGAAAAATATCGCAGCAGCGGAAAAAAACTTGTTTTTTAAGATACAAACCACAAACCAGCGCGCAGCAAATCGTCCATGATACCCATGTGCTCAGAGTTTCCAAAATAGTTTTTACACCAAAATATAAGCGCAACTGTAATAATAAAAACAATAAGCTTCTCACTTTAGCTGTAAAATTAAATGAAATATTTTTAACCAAATCTTTAGGTATTGACAAAGATATTAAATATGTCGAACATCGTTGCTAATTTAAAAATCTAGCAGCCTTTGCGATAAATTATAGTGGTCCGGATTGCAAAATTGTGTGTTTACATTTTGCTGCTTTTATGACGTAACCGGTGTACTTCGTCAGTGTTTGAAAATTATGGAGTTTGTTTACGTTTTGACCCAAACTTTGTTGTTTTTCAGGAACGAATTCGTCAAAAAGAAGTTTATTATGTTTAAGTTTAACTGAACTCCAAATGTGGCATTGTGCAACGCTGTTTTTACTCATTTGCAAGATGACCACAGGTGCTTGTGAACAAGGTTGCAATTCGCCCAAGAAACAAGCGCATTGCGACTCCGAACAACACAATTGCCAACAGTATGCATTGGTCCCATACACAAACAATGGAATACTTTCTGAATTTTATGAAACGAATAAAACTATTTCAATTCGTGGAATCGAGAAGAAGTTCACGATCAAACAGAACTGGCAGGATAATGGAGTGGCTGGCGTTGTTTGGGAAGCAGTAAGTTTTAAAAATGTTATACTTTAAAGTATTTTTTGTTTTTGGTGGGTAGAATAATGCTTAAATTGATTGTGATCGCCATATGTCTGCCTTAAGTTGCTTGTCTCTCATTGGTTCATGCTCTGGCCGTGAATTGATGGCTTTAATTTTATTGAACCTTTATGTTCTACTGGGTGAATTTGGGGCAATGTGCACCTCAAATTGTTACTTTGACAAACAGAAGAGGCCCAAAAAGAATTGAGAAAGAAATATGGTTGCCCAAACTACTTAACCATTCTGCCAAACATGTCCTGTTTTTTTATCCAAATAACACCTTACTGGTGGCAGTTTCATTGAATATAACTGTCCAGCACTGCAAAACCAAAATTTTACGTTTAAAATTTGTTTTGCAGGCAACAGTTCTTAGTGAATATCTGCACAAAACATACTCTCTACAAAACAAGACAGTCCTTGAACTTGGTGCTGGTACAGGTTTGGTGGGAATGGTAGCAGCTTCTCTTGGTGCCAAAGTAACGGTTACAGACCTCAAGAAAGCTCTACCACTGCTACAAGAAAACATGGACCTGAATTTTCCCAACAACAGTGCAACAGCACCACATGTGGACGAACTACAATGGGGAGAAGATGTTAGAAAGTATTTAAAGTTTCCTTTTGACTTTATTGTTGGCGCTGATATCATTTATTTAGAAAGTAGTTTTGACTCTTTAGTTGAAACGCTGTCCGACTTGACAAAAAACAGCATAAACACAAAAATCATTCTATCTTCAAAGTTGCGGTATGATCGTGTGAAGGTTTTTGTTTCAAAATTACAAGATAGGTTTTCATCGGTGCAATTGGTTTGCAAAGACAACAAAACAAATACAGTTGTATATGAATGCAACTAAGTTACCATAAATACAAGCAATTATTTGTCATTTAGATTTCATATGGCCATCTTTAAATACCTTCTGGAACATTTTAATTGAATGAAATCAAATACACAAATGATTTTCTAACTACAATACTGCAAAGCTGTTAGTCAGGTTAATGAATTTTCTAATTTTCGCCACTTTTGAAACCTTGCTTGCATTCACACCAGCAAACAACCAAACTGATGTAGTGGCTGGCAGTCAAAGCAGGAACAACACAAAAGCTTGAAGAACTTACAATCCAAACCAGTTCATAGTTTCGATACACGGTAGTAAGAAGCATTGGTTAAGCTATACAGTGTGACACAAAGCAGTTGCTGTCTTATAACAGGGTATACAAAAAAGTACAGGATTTTTTTCATTGGTTCATCATTGTATCGTCAATGTGGTTCTGTAGTAGATGGGTGAAGCAATTTTCTAACCGGTAGAACAATGAGTTTAAAAGCACAATGCTCCTGCATAGGAAGTAACATAATAAAACACTTGACAAAGCTAAAATATGGAATCGCCGGAGTATAAACAACTCTTATTTTAGGAAGCATTTTTTTGCAACTAACAATTTGTCATCGCTCCAGTGACGCAACTTGAATTGAATTTTGCACCGCACTTCGCAAATCTGCAATAACTTTTGCTGGATCATTACTTCGCATAATTGCAGATCCGGATACAATCATGTTGGCTCCTATACACATAATATCTGTTGAGCATTTATAATTTGCAAAGCTTTATCACATTCCATCAGCATGCCACTGGTTAGAAAATTATGTTTAGAAAGTTTGCGTCAACTATGCCTAATACATCATACTACAGAAATGTGTAGATCATAAAAATGTATGCACCAATGTTTATATTTTTCGCATATACAAATTTCCTTGCACTGAATAATTGCGTATTTCTTTCTGTATCTACTCATAAAATACTTGCACAAAAACAGGTATGACAAGACAATAAAAATTGTTCAGCCCCTCTGCTAAATAGCAATATACAGTGTATATATATCTTAAATAAATGGTAGATGATTTCACATTTGTCAAAGTTTTCAGTCTGTAATTAAACATGACTGTTGTGTCCAACACTCGTACCGAGTTCGGTGATGAGAGATTTATAACGTACTACAGACAGTTTATACAATACACAGTGTTCACAAAATTATAAAGTTAATTTGTACCTGCATCCGCGCAATGTTTAATTGTATTTAATCCAACACCCCCATCAACTCCAATATCCAGATGTGGGTAAACTTTTCTAAGTTCTCGTACCTGAAAAAAAACATCAATTTTTTTTTATTTTATGTTTTTTATTTGTATGTTTATTCCATTTTCTTTTTGAGCATCTGAAAATGAAATTTTTGTGTGTCAGTTCATTGTGACTTCATAATGCAGCATCATGTCCGCAATAAATTACAGTTGTGCTTGTGATGCAATAACATAGTTAACTATTGTTCTTATTTAAAGAGAAGCCGATATTGCCATTGTTGAAAAACAGCTGAAAAGAACCCAAATTACACAACTTAATTGATAAATGCAGCTTATCATTTATTGGCTTTATGCTTTTACATTAATTGATAAAAATCAGTTAAAAAGGTGGAAAAATGGACATTGTACAGGAATGAATTGTCTCATGTGTTAAAAAAATTATAAGCAGGTAGAATATCATGTATAGTTGCATACTATGAGCCAATCAATGACAAACCATACTCATAAATCACTCATATATACATTGTGTGGCGTTGAAATTAACCTATTCATCATTTAACGATAACACATTAGCAATGATAGGTTAACAACACAACAAGCTATTCTTCAGCAACAATGTCATTACAGAATGACTGCTGATGATTTGAAACGCCGCAGTTGTTTGAAAACTACACGGAAGTTTGTGCCGCACATGATGTGTGACTGAGTACCTTACATATATAACGTTCAACTAAATAGAGGAAGCAGAAACGTAATACTTCACCAGCACTACGTGTGGCCGATTCACCGGCTCCTGACATCGTGTTTACAACTTTACACAAACATGAGTTCAAAAGTTCGGTTTCGGTTACTATTCAACCACTGGCAAGGGAACGCGTTTTTTTTGACGGTAGCAAGTATATGTGTGTGTATGATTCTGCATTGAACAGGTTTGGAAATCGTTTTTTTTTGTCCTGTTAAGTTTTTTTCGGACATCACTCACGCTAAAAACGTGCACAACGCCACGCTAATTCGAGTGCGGGTGAGTTAGAACGCTATGGTAACAACGGTTTATCCAGTGGGCGATGATGCATGCTTGCTTCTACGTAGGCGGAACAACATTTCAACGAGTAGCGCTCATGATCTAGCAGTTGTTCGAGCTACCTGCTGATAACCTTTAGTTGCGTAACATTGATATTCCATTGGATGCACAAATAATCCAGCAGGTTCCACTGGGTTGGAGCAAAGGTTTTTTTTGTTTGGTTAAACTTTCGTTTTGTTGAGAGGTCGATGCGAGATTCGTACCCCGACCTTGCAGTGAGTTGTGGCACGAGAACGATTGCTGCTCGACACTTTCAACTTATATTTGCGGAGTGATTTGCTTTAAGCCCCTGCCGATAAAAAACCGGAAAACCTGAACACGACAACGCGTTTGAACTTTAATGTGCGTAACCCGTAAGAGCGCTCAGTTCTGAGAATTTAAAACCTAGAGGGGTTTTGAACTCGTTAAGCGGAACGGATTAATGACCGGATGTCAATTTAAAAGCAAAATTTGTAGAAAACTGTAGTCAGTGATTAAATACATCCCTTCGTGGGCGTAAAGTTCTGGGAAGTTAAAGCACATTTTATTCATTACTTTTCAATCATGACAGCGGAAGCTTCACAAAGTTAATCTGGTTCGAAATCCGATAAATGTTAACTGAAACGGATTTAATGACAAGTGGGGTTTGAAAACATCCGAATAGGCACAAAACCATGTTTCGGTGGAGGTTAATGCTTTGTTAATTTCGGCACAAAATAACAGAGTTGTAACGTTGAAAACTTTAAGTTAACGCAGTGGTTTGCAAAACTTACTAAGCATGCGGCGCATTAAAAACTTTTTATATTTTTTATTTTGCGTATTTTTTTTATTTTGCGGCACACTTTTGCAGGCCAACCACACAAAAGTTGTTAAAAAAAATTGCAATTTTAGTGTGGGATATGAAATTCTTTTTTTATGACACACAAGTAAAAAATGAGCATTAGACGTCGTCAGTCGTGATGCACGCCCGCATGTCGTAAAGTCTAAAACACCTTGGAATGTTGAAACTTCAAAATAGCGAATATTTCGCAACACAATTTTAAATTTCTCTGGGCGCACTGGCGTGCCGCGGCACATAGTTTGAGAATCTCTGCGTTAGAAGTATTGAACGAAGCCACCAGGGATTAATTCCAGGAACATTTGTGTTGATAATTACAAAGCGAGAACCTGACCTTTCACGTACAATGCGCGGTCAATAAGTTGTAATCAATCTTCACACGTCTTAATCGACCTTAAGCGTCGATGCCATGGGAATAATCCAAAGACAGTGTTTAAATCACGTTTGAAAAAAGCGGGTTTTCCATAGAGCTTCAGGTACTCAACTGTAGCATTTTTTTGATTTTTAATCAACTTTTTTATGTGGGCTTTGGTTTTGGAAAGCTCTTTCCTAAAACTGCTAAGGCCAGTCAACTTCGGCATGTTTAAGTGCGCCGGTTTGATTTTTCAAAGCGAGTTCCTTTTTCGGCAAAACGAGTTTCGGGGAATCTGTATCACTTTTTGAAAGTGTGCGTTTGCCTTTTACGCGGCTAAAAATCCGTTTTTATTTGAATAAAAGTAAAATACAGTGACACAAAAACGTTGGGCGTCTCCGATTAACGGATGACTTCATCACACAAATACCAGTTCAATTCGCGCATGTAAAACAAGTGAGGCGTGGTGAGAATTCGACGTATTGCAGACCAGCGTATCTCGTGTAAACAAAACCGGTGTAAGGCACTAAAATCCACCGACGTATGTTACTACACTACATAGGTTGTGTAGATACATATGTGGGTGTTGGGATTAGTTTGTTATAACTTTGCCAGTAAGTTTGTCAAGTGGGTGGTTGTCTGTGACGTCTGGAAACTTTACTTGAGGCCTAACAGACATAAACCGATTGATTCTAAACCTTAAGCTGACACCTATCACTGATTAGAATCATATGTGTCATGTCAAGTTGATAATAAGAGGAAACAATGTAACTCAGCTGTCACAATCAAAACTGACCTAACAACAAAAGGTTGTGTAAATGGCCACAATACATGACATAATATGTTACAGTTAATGCTAACACCATTTTGACACAAAAAATGTAATGGTAACCAGAGCAAGAATATGATACCTACAGAGTACAGGGTCGCCATACCATCCTTATTTCTAAGAAATGTCCTTTTTTTAAATCATACCCTTTTTTGTCAGACTTAGTGAAATGACAGTTAAATCCCTGCTAGAAGTAAGAGTAAACCTAGACCTGAGATGCACAAAGTAAACTTTACCAACAAGGAGTTGTTGGAACAGAGTGTTTCGTGCCCAAAATATTGCATGTGATATGTCATGGCTATATGCAAAGGAACGTTCAAAAATGTTTGTTTCGTTTCAAATGAAAGTTAAATCTTTTGGCCTTATTTTGGGGTCCATGTTATTGGCCACCCTACCAATACACATAACATTCACGAAATTCCTTCCAGCCAATCTATTTGGTCTGCAAGATGCACAAATCAAACTTTAACAAAATGCTTTCATATTCACCTTATCCATCATAGGTCGCATGAAAGATTGTCCACCGAAGCCAGGTTCCACCGTCATCACCAGGGCAACGTCAGCCATTTGTGTTTGAAGTAAATCAATTAGGTTTTTAACAGGGGTTGCAGGTTTTATTGCACATCCAGCTTTCATTCCTTCTTCTCTAATCTGCATTTAAATACCTTCATGTAAAATTCTGTAGGAAAGCAAGCTTGTTTTAAGACCCCAACGAAACACAAAGTTTCTATGCAATATTTATGCAAAAAACACTTCATGTAAAATTTTGAAATGAAGAAAGCTTGTATTATGACCCCAACGAAACACAAAGTTTTTATGCAATATAATTTTGTAAAAAGTTTTATTGCAACATCATGGCATACTTTAAGAATATAAATTGGCAGCTTAACGATTATAAACAAAATCATTCTGGCAGTTAATTGCGTTCTAATTGTAATCTTATTTATACCAAAGAAGGATTTTTAGGCAATATATATGCCATAATTATCTCTGTCATAAGGTGATTGTCCCAAGACAATTGAGCTGAAATTTGAGAAATTTGAGAAATTTACCCATAATTACTCTGCAAAATGAAATCTTTGAAGAAGTAAATTACCTCAAATTAGAAACTGGACATGTTAGCTGAAACAAGCTTTTGTTACAAAATAATCCTGTTTCAAGGTGAACATTATAACTTTAAATCAATGACATAAACACTAATGTACAAGAATAAGTATTCAAATTAAGCTTCAAACACTCAAGTTAATATCTGAATATTTTAAACTGTACCCATTAGCAGGTAAAAGTTTAGTGAGTCCTGTGATGGATTAAAAAACTTTATCTTACTTCTTTAATTAGTTGTTGTGGGTTGTCTGATGCTTCCAAATGAAAGGTGTAAATATTTGCGCCTGCTTCTGACATTGCTTTCACCCATTGTTCTGGTCGAGAGACCATCATGTGTACTTCACAAACGGGCGCACATCCAATTTTCTTTCTGTTAAAATACGCAATATTACATGCCCATTTTTTTGGAGAGAAAACATGTAAATTAGCAATTTTGTTAATACCATTCTGAACTAAGGATGGCAATTCAGAATAATACACTACTCTAGAAATCCATGATACCAAGTTATATTCCGTTTTCTATTTTTTCTTATTTTTTTTACTTCACCTGCTACAGCAAATGTCGTACCAAAACCGTAAATAACTTCCACCCCAACATTTGATGAAATGTATTCAAGTGAATTCTAGTTACACAGTCATTGTTTTTTTCATTTTCCAGAATGACATACTTTTATAATTTGCAGCATAAAAGACTAGAGAAAAATCATGTAAATTTAAGCAAATGATACAGATGTCTGATGTTTCAAGTAACTTGATATCAGCATTGCAGGGAATATTGTATACAGATCATATTCAGACATTAGACTCAGTTTTACAATCAATCGGCGATAAACCTTTTTTATTGTTATGCCTTATCTGTATCGCTACCAAGATAAGTATATAGCAAATTTCTTAATTAAACATGTTATTAAAAGTTTAAATCAATAGCAGACTAGTTAATAAAGGAGATAAAATATCCCTGAAAAGTTAGTAAAATACCGTATTGATTGAACAACTGGATGTCCAAAGGTAATGTTGGGAACAAAATGTCCGTCCATAACATCTAAATGAAGATAATCAGCTTTGCATTCCAACATTCGAATACATTCGTCTCCCAAACAAGCAAGGTCACTGTTAAGAATTGAAGGACCGATTTTGCACTCGTAAGAACACATAGTTTGTCTTTCCGCGACAAAAAACACAATAATTTCCTAATACATACCACTGCACAAGAGGGAAAGAAACATTTAGGTAGCTGATAAACAAACAATTCTGCTTTATGTACGTTGAACAACATGGGACACGAAAACATGAACTGCACAAAAAATGTCAAAATACAAACGCGGACACATTTTTATGTAAGATGAGGCCAAGGAAACGAGTTTTATATTTTAAAAGGGGGTGATGAAAAATAAATCTTTATTCCTGCAATTCAAATTAAAAACAAAGACATGCTGTTGTTAATTTTTTTACGTTAAACGACAAGTCACTAGTTCTAAAAAAATATTTGAAAACAGATGGACTATATAAAAAAATGTATTTGCAGTCTGAAGTTCAAAGACTGAGAGAGATTTTTCATTTTTAGACCTAGTGTTTGTTTTGATACTTCCAAAACTTTAAGAAATAACTTAGTTCAACAACAATAGCCTGTTTGCTGTCAGAAATTAACGGCGTATATTACGCTATCCTCTGTCACTACAATTTATCCTTCTTTTCGTGAAGCGGAAAACGGTCTTTTATAATCCGCAACAACAAACAAATATTACAAATTGCTGTGGTTTGCAGCAAACGACAACAGTTTGTGAAACTAACCACAAAATAGGCTACATGCGTAATTTTTTTTAGTTTTTGTAAACCATTAACCAATGTTTTGCGGGGCTCTAATTCTTTTCTTGCTTGTCGAGGTCCCTGTGTGTGGGGAACCTATGTTGATATCTTATGTGTATGTTAAGATCACCGTGAAATCACAGTAAGTGAACAAACCATATATAAGGATGAATGCTAAAATTGTAAAAAGGTGATGAATGCTACAATTTTAAAAAGGTGATGAAAGCTAAAATTTTAAAAAGGTACAGGTCGAAACCGATTGTTTTAATTAAATCTGATTACTCGCTGGATTGGGTGTTGTTGTGGAAAACAACGTTGTTACTGAAAATAACCCAGTTTTGCAAAGTTCTGTTTTAACCATTTTTTGTCAAAAGCTTCAAATACTCTAGTCTACGGCGAAGGAAAACAAAAAATATGAACAACGTTACCACATACTGGACTATTTACTTTCAAAATACATTCTCTAGTTTGATTGTGAATCAAATAGGGTCATTGTTGTAAGTTCGCTGTATGACAACTCTTTCCTTGTTACGACATAAGTGTAAAGTTCTCGAACGCACGCATTGACGATGTCGGCGAAATGTCGTACGTCACAATCGACATCGTGCAGCTGTTCCATTTTATCTCTGTTACGTCATAACTGTACTTCGACGAGACGACATGCATGTGTTGTTAAGCGCGATTCCAGCCTAACCAGGAGTGACAGACACTTCAATATGAGTTCTAAACATTTGGAACTTTTGTATATTCTTCTAAAATCATTGTTTTAATTATGACCTGTCACGTATGAAACACTTTGAATTGAAACATTTTTGTTCATGTTTTTGTCAATTTTTTTTTAAAATGTCATTTTTTATTTATCTTTACTGTTTTACTTCTCTATGACACATTTTGCATGATTACAAACAGATTTAATAGAAAAGCATAAAATACATATTTTTATTGATCATGATATTATATCACGCCAGGAAAAAAATTAATCCAACCTTTTTTAAAATTTAAAATATATTCTTTTTTATGTTTATGTCAATTTTAAAAATCAAGTTGGGAGAATAAAACCTGAGTCCAAAAGTGTAAGAAACGCCTTTGTGATTCCACAACCAGGTTTAAACGCATTTACCCAAATCGAAACATTACAACGAAGGTGTTTTTTAGGTATACATTCGACCATGTACTTTTACAGTCTTCTAATCATCACCTACATGGGACGTGAAGTTAGTTAGGGGAATATCATCAGCCTGCCAGACGGGCCGACCACTCAAACTCTAAATATAACTTGATGCATGATGACAAGCCCCTTATGGCAGGTTTGAAGGAAAGAAGGAAGGGCGAACAGACACGTATAAAGCTTCAAGGGCATCGAGATTATTCTGTAGACGGACAGTCAGAAATCTTTACAGAACCTTTGTAAGTTGGATCTATTATTGTACTTTGGTAACAATAAATTTTAGTTTGCAGACAACTTTTTATTTTTATGTTAGAAGCAAAATGTTTGCTAAAATAGTAAAGCAAATTGGAATAGTTAAATTGGAATTAGCCAGTTCAAAGTTTAGTCACATTTTATTTAATTTTTGTTGTTTAAATTGACTCTATAACTGTTTCGGAAGCAAATATTACCAACATCGGCTGCGGTTTGAAATGTTAGGAAGATATCGTGTTAAAACATTTTTCACGTGAATTTAGGTAAACCGGTGAACAATTGAAAATGTCGCATCAGCAGTCAAGACGATCGTACGAGGAGCGAACCTCAAGCTACAAGCGTCATTTCGGAGATGGACCGTCCCGTTTCACTTACAAGTCCAAGTCACCAGCAAGAAAAGTCTCAAGCACTAAAAATTTCAGGTGAGCAAAATTTCCCTTTCGTATTTTTCCACGGGATTCAAACCCAGGACGCCCCCGAGTACGAAACCTGATCACGTTTTCATGTTTGCATGTGAGTTATTTTAGCTAAATGTTAAAGGTATTGAAAGATTTTAGCACAGACGCAGTCACTCAAAATGCAAGGAAATTTAAAGCGAGCCAAATACTTTTATTTCAAATAAGAAAACCGCCGACTAAAAGTTCTGGTGTAACGTTACCACACTCTTGCCAACACTTCACCCTTAAAACCAGTGATGGGATTCAGCCGGTTCGCACCGGTTCTATAGTAATTTTATGAGATCAGCGAACCGGTTAGCATTTCTGGTTACCGTCAATGAACTTTTTGTAACAGAATTGGCTGAAAAATATGACTTTTGTGATAGAACCGGCTGACAAAAAAAAAACTCTACCACTGCTTAAAAACACCATTTACCCCCTTCTCAGACTGTCGAGCAGCTCATCAATGGGTGGGGCTGGTCCAAGCCGAATGTCGGGTGAAAGGGTAAAGGTCGTGAGGTCAACCCCAGTTGCGAGTGGCGTCACAATGCGTGATATCAACATGATGGCTGATAGCCTTGGCCCGGACTTCCAGGGTATGCGTGTAAACGAGAAGGAAGAATTGCAACATTTGAATTCACGATTCGCGGGTTACATCTCCAAGGTAAGATTAATCAAGAATTGAAACAGTTTTAGAGAAGGTTTTTTTAAAATTCCCATGCAATCTATATACCCACGCAATCCATATAATCTCTAAATAGACTTGAAAGAATGGCATTTGTTGAAAAAGTTTATACAAATTGCACAAAATAAGGTAACAATAGGAAAAACCTGGCTTTATCATAGCAAAATAAAAACTGACAATCAGTTTTGACAAATCAGCGTTTTTTCCTTTTTTCACAATCCAATAACTTTCTGATTAATCTTCATAATTGGCCTTTTTACAAGAGGTTAACACAAACGCGCATAAATAAATAAAACGTATGCAGTCAGGTATAAAACGAACAAATTTTGGGTCTGATCCATCCAACATATGTATAATAAAATTTGCATCGTATTTTTCTTGGAAGGTTCGCGCTCTCGAACAAGCGAACAAGATTTTGGAAGCTCAGGTCGAACAACTGAGCGCTTCTGGTCCATCCAGACTCGGTGATATGTACGAGGAAGAACTCAACAGGTTGGTCAAGAATTTTCACTTAAACACACACCCGCTAGATGTCAGTATTGAACAATATTGTCAATTGAACTTCACCAATGATTTTGTTGTAGACAAACAGTTAGAAGATTGGTGAGCACTTCAACTTTTAGAAGCTTTTTCTAGGCTCCCACTGCCTATCTAGTATTTTTCTAACCGGAAGGAATAACCTAAAACCTCTAATATATCTTTATCGAATCGCTTCAAGGCTGAGAGCTCCATGTGGTTGAAAAAGCATAGTGTTAACAAAATCACCTGGTGTCCGGATAATCTTTTAACATTTGTGCTTTTTCACACTTTAATTAAATTTTCTCCAGACTTCGTCGTGAAGTTGATTCTTTGACGAACCAGAAGGAAAACATTCAACTTCAACTGGAGAATGCCGCCGCTGAGGCTGAAAAATGGAAGCAAAAGTAAGTTGGAATTCACCGAATGTTGTCACAGCATCACAGCATCAAGCCAATAAATTATAAACAAACTGGTGACATGTCGTATTGGTTAGCCATCTAACAACGCCATAGTTTGTTAAAGGTAACAGGCTGAAACACCATGCCTCGATCCAGGTTTTTTTAAGGTTTGGTTTGGGTGACCGCTAAGTAGTTTTAAGAGACCGCAAGTGTTTCATTTAAATACCAAAAATAGCCATATTTGCTTAAACGAATTATTTATTAGGCTACTGGCAAATTTTGGGAAACCGCTGGAGAAACCGAAACGGTCCCCCAAAACACCTTAAAAAAACACTGCCTCGATCAATTCTGTTTGATGCCACAGGGTGCAGCTTGCTTGTCACAAATATCACAGCTGTACTGGTGACGCACTCAGCTAATTTACACATATTTGCTACAAGCCCCCTATTTGAGACTATGAGCTAAATGCTTGTTAACATTTGGCTGTGAGTCATAACAATGTCAACAGATCGTTGTGAAGGTCATAATGCCGTCTCCCCAAGGTCGTTTAACATCGCATTACTTAAAGTACAAGGAGACGGCTTTGTAAGGATTTGCGAAGGTCATTATGTCAAACAGAACTCACAGATATACTTGCATGCAATTTAAATACCAAATACCAAGTGTTTTAGATGTGCTTAAAAATCCTATAGGATGAAATAGAATGCTTTAGATGTGAAAAACGTTTTTTAGATGCATTGTAATCAAAAAGTCCAAATAATTTATTCAAAATAAATTTGATGTTTTGGGCGTTTTGGTTTCCGAATTTGCTTTCCAGTGTACGATTGCTTGTCTTTATTACATTTACATATTACCAACAATCTAAAGTTGGCATATCCATGGGCATATTAACCTCAATTCCCCTAGCAAGCATAGTGGTTTATTCCATTTGCGTATATACGGGTATATAGGACGACCTCATCTGCGTCTTTCCATTGATACAAATACCAGGATGTATATCCCCCTCTCATGGGACGCAAGCATTCAGCATTAGGTTTCGGTGAACGCCAGATGGCAACGAAATGTATTACAAGCGCTTTAAACGCTCTTTGTATAGCAATGTGACACCTTCGTGATAAGGTTCGGTAAAATAACTGGTGTATGATGTCATTGTTCTGCGTGTGACATCATAAGCAAAGTGGTAAAGGAAAATTGCATCCAATCGATTTTCTCTCCATTCTTGTTCGAATTTGAAAACATATTCAAATTTTTTTCGTTTTGATTTTGACAGATTCGACGAAGAAGCCGCAGCAAAACGTGAAATGGAGGAAGATCTAAACGACATGAGGAAAGATTGTGATGACGCAACTCTGGTGAGGTTGGATCTGGAAAGAAGACTCGAAACTCTTCAGGAGGAGTTGGAGTTCATCAAGAGAATGAACGAACAGGTGAGAATGATTGATAGTTGGATAGAAGTCTATAGTTTGTGGGTTCAAATCCAACCAAGAACAACTTTTATATTGTCTTGATTATATGTTGGGCTCATGTTGCAAAACTGGTTGAAATTGAAATCCAGGCCAGCTCATCAAGTCAAGGGTTTGAATCCCAGAGCCGAAACGACATAATAGTAGTTCGTTACATCTCCTGCAATGCTTTTTAGAGTGAACTGTGCCTCCGCTTGCTGAAACCAAACTCGTGGCTGAGCTGTCCAAAACGTGGGTAACTTTACTGCTACAGCGTTCTCTGAGTTTGTGGCTTCTGTCATAATGCAAAAATAACGTTTTTGCACGCTTGGGGTCACCAAATGTAGCGAGGTGTTTATTCGAGGTACATCGTAATAGAATAACACAATGAGCGAATACGACGCATAAGACGAGAGTCAGAGAAAGAAGGCAATCTGTCCGGTTCGCTGTAGTATGAAGGCACACGATAACGGTAGTGAGTGAGGTCGCTACAAGACTTCCAAATGTCGACAAAGTTGTCAGGTTTGGGTTCGAATCCCACTGCAGACATTTTAATTTACACACCATGACATATAATCTATCGTTAACTGAAAAATGGTCAAAATACCTTGCAATGGATTTGGTAACGCTAAAGACAGAGAATATAGTCAATATAGTCAGCAGTGTGTCAAACAATGTCTATATAAACCAGTTGAGTTGTGTATGATTTAATTTGTGTTTTCTTTGTAATTCTCAATTGCATTTATTTATCACCACAGGAAATTGCCGAACTTCAGGAGCAAGTTCGCAACACAGAAATCAAAATAGAGTCCGCTCCTGGTCCGGATTTGGAGGAACTGATTGATGACATGAGGATGCAGTATGAGAAGATGGCGGCGAAGAACAGAGCTGATGCTGAACAGTGGTACACTGAGAAGGTGGGAGAATTAAAGGGATTTAGTTTTGTTAAAGTTAGGTTTATTGTTGTGATGTAGTGGTTGCCAAACAGGGAGAAATTCTTTCCAAGAAAGGAATTTGATAATTTCAGTAATTAAAATGGTAAAATTACAATGTTTTTAATTTTAAGTAAATAAATCGTCGATAAAGTTGGAGACCATGCACTGTTGTAGTGAATCAATGTTTTTTTCAATAGTATAGCAACTTGGTTACGTCTTTTAATCGGCTCCTTTAAGGCAAAGTGTGTTTTCAGTCAATATTTAGTGAAGAGAAATCGTATAAAAAAAGAATAAATCGTTTAAATTCCGCTGTACTTTAAATTTGTTGGTTTGATAAAATATTTGTATTCTAAAGTTGATAACTTGAAAAAAAAAACTTCATTTCTGTCGAAAAAGGGCTTGACAACAAATAAATGTATTTACTACACTCTATTAGACCTGCTAGGCAGTTAACTGTGCAGGTTATACAAACTTAAATCACATCTTTTTTTGTTTTCACACAGGTTGACAACTTGCAGCAGCAGGCTTCGAGGAACGACGACGCCCTTCGTTCGGTTCGAAGTGAAGTCAGCGAATACAGAAAGAGCGTTCAGACTCTTAACATGGAAATCGATTCCCTTCGTGGAACAGTAAGTAATGCTTAAAACGGTCAGATTCGAATCTGCCGTAGTCTTGATTAAATTCTGCCATTTAAATGTGACAAATTTTTTAGCTTTGATCACAAGCGTTTGAGTCGTTAATAATCATAAATCATGTGTACCAAGCACATTTTTAGACATTTCAAACTCCCTGGAAAGTGTATTAGGAAGTAGAATAATAAAAAAGCCCTAAACTTGCATAGTTCATTTGACCCTTTCCCCGGTTTGAAGCTTGTATATTTAATATTGCATTGTTATAGAACGATTCCCTGCAACGTACACTTGGTGAAATGGAAGACAGATACAATAGAGACACAGGAGATTTGCAGGACACCATCAACAACTTACAGGTTCGATTTTACAATTGTTTTTATCCCTCTTATGACTTTGTCAGCAAAATTGTCTTGCAATCAAACTACGCTATATTTTCAAGTTTGAAATGCTGTTTGATTATTCGTATCTTTACGAACAGTATTGCTAATACTTCACATTACATTGAGTTCGTAACTACTGTGTTATTTTATTTTAAAAATGGTTTTTCGTATATATCTTGTTTCAAGTCAGAAATAAGTTGAAATTTTAAACTAATCTTTCACAAAAAATAATGCCATGCTTTGTCGCCTCCTAACATACTTGCGCTAGGGTAACTACAAATTATACCACCATGCATTACAACGACTTATGCCTAGCTTCTTATGCACGTTCACTGCAAACTTTTTCGTAGATTGTCATGTCATGTCTAGCGGCAGTGTTTCCTAAAATATTTTTAATCCTGTTTTTCCCCACAGGCTGAGTGCGACGATTTGAAGGGACAAATGGCTCAACATTTGCGTCAGTATCAAGAACTGATGGACGTGAAAATGGCGCTCGACATAGAAATCGCAACTTACAGAAAATTGTTGGAGGGAGAAGAATCAAGGTAAGATCTCTATGGATTCGAAACTTCAACAAATTTTATTGAAACGTTTTAAACTCGGCCTCTCAACCTTAAGCTAATATGTTTGACCAAATTTTGTTAGGTTTGTAAAAACAGTGTGTTAAACTTGTCTAAAATCTGCGGAAAAAGCAAAAGACAAAATGGTTGAAAACCTTCAGTTTCAAAAATAAATTTGGTTGATAATCTATTCATGTCATGTAACATTTTAACATTGTTTCATGCTTTTCGTCTCATGTTCATTTCTATTCACAATATCATGTTTCGTTATTTCCAGAGTTGATGCGTTTGGAGATGAAAGGTAGGCAACAACTATTGTCATCCAGCATGTTGGAAGTTTTGTTGTTGGGTTTCTGGCGTTTCAGATCAAAAATTAGTTTGATCTAAGCAATATTGTGCTGGAATGTTGTGAATACAGACAACTAGACTAGATAAAAATAATATAATTTTGATTAAACTGAAATTGAGACTTTGAAAATCGTAGCTTCATTTTCAAACTCAATCCATCTTTCATGTCATACTAAAGTACTTAAGGAAACTTCAAGTATTTTGCACACAGGTTTTAGGCATCGTATGTTTTCCTATGTGAAAAAATTTACTACTATAAATTGTGCTCCTTATAGAGTACAACTGCGTGCATTGTGAAATGGTCAGAAAACATTGATAAAGGAAATAAACAATTAACAACAAACATTCATTTGTTCTCTAGAATTTCGGATCGTGTCAGTCAAATTCACACTGGTACACTCAAGTCTAGCTACGCTCCAATGAGAAAAAGTAAGTTCCTGACCTTCGCAGAGGTCAAATGTTTGACCCCGGTGACGTCATGTTTTTGTGTTGTCAAGGTTACCAGAAGGACGACCGTCTGTCACGTCAGGATGTTGATGACGTCGAAACTGTGACGACAAAGAAGGTTGTTGTGAAGACAATTGAGACCAAGGATGGAAAGGTGAGTCTTTAAATTGTAAATTCAGGGACGATGAACAAATACAAAAACGATTTAGGTTTGAAGTCATTCATCAATCTCGACAAAACTTTTCTGATGACTTAAACGTTTGGCATTGAAATTCGCATCAACTAAAGGGTTTGACCAATTAGCAAATATAACAATGACTAATCTTTAAAGACATTTGTCAATCCCGACCGAACTGTTTTTTTTTTAATATTTGAATTCCTAGGGAAAAAACTGCAAAAACGTTTGACCTTTTCAAAGTTTTAAACAAAAATTTAAACCAACAACTGCCCCAAAAAACAAAAAAAGTTGAAGCGAATACAATGGGCATCAAATTTAGGGGTTAAAAACGGCAATACCCGTGCAACATTGAAGCGTTATTGAGAGCAGAAAGTGAAAAAAACAACAACTAGCAAATAGAATTAGTATCAGATTTAGGTTCAAAACACGGATTTTTGCACAACGCTGACATGTTATTGAGAGCAGAAAAGCGTATGGAATCGTCAATGGTGACCGCAAGCTTTTGACGTTAAACTGACATTAGGCTACGGAGTTATTAAAAACTTTTACCGTGTCATTACAGGTTGTCAGTCAGACCGAAGATGTGCGTGAACAATCAACAGGAGATGACCACAGCCACCCGACCCTGTAATTTGCAAAGCTTCAAACCTTTGCAACAGACCCGACTTACCCTGCTGGCCCTGTAAATTACTACCACCTGCATAATATGCTCTAGCTGCGAAATATATTCAATTTGAAAACCTTATTTGCTTGCGTTTTATTGGAAGATGTACATTTACTTGAGTGAAAGCGAAGGCCGGTTCTAACAATGGTTCCTTACCGCGTGATGGATGTTATGATTTCTATTGAACGAGCGCGATTTCTATGTTGCATGAACGAATGATGAGTTGTATGAGACGAAAATATCTGACAAAACGCTATTTTTTACTAATTGTGCTTAGAAAAGTTAACATTAAGTCAATATTTAAAACAAACCAGTATTTTTTAGGGTTTAAAAATATTCCATTTTGTTTTTTTAATATTTGTTTTATCATAATTTTTGAATGATTGTCGGAGAAGTGTGACGTAATAATACGTGCTTGGGATGGTTACGTACATGTGTGTGTGGTGATGGCAAAAGTGTAAATAAACATTTTGATTTTCAAAACAGTATTTTTTTTAACAAGCTGGGATTTAGGGTGTTACGAAGATCTGCAAACAAATTGTTGACACATATTTTGTCCTGAACAAAATTTAAATTTTAGTGTGAACAGAAAGACGGGATGGCGTTTTTGGAAAACTTTAAACCAAATTACGTTGCAATCATAATGCGCTCCAAATGCAATCAGGATAGTGAAGCAAAAACAGAAAAATACTCCAATCTTCAACACGTTCCGCAATTGCCTTGTCACAATACACATTGTGCAACACATTATGACGTAACATGGGCGATTGATATCAGGAATGATCCAATTGTTGCAATCAACAACTTTTAAAATAGACGCACAATGTCATATTTTCACACGTATTCGTGCGTGTACATTACAGGGATGACGTAAATGTTTGAGGGGGTGCCCGCCCCTCGAAGGCGTTGTTTGATGAGTCACAATGACCAGGGACAATGGGTATTGTTATGTGGGGGACGTGCTTGAGGTGGAGGGTCGGTCTAAGTTGTTTACTTCGCGGTTTTATGTCAAATAAATGGAATTTCGGGAAAGTGTTTACTGTGGATGAAGTTGCGACAATAGGTTTGGGGCTTATAAGCATATATGCTAGATTTTCAATAAAACTATATGCGGCGTATTTATCGCATGAATCTTGAAAATGAGTTTTCATAACCTTTGTTTTTTTGTTGTTTTCTGTATTGCGTGCACCCGAAAAAGTTTTCATGGGCAAACCTAATTATTTGTGAATTACAAAAATTATACAATTGTAATTTAAAATTTTTGGCCAAGTAGGGTATTAAATGCCCTTCTCCGTTTTTTTTGACAGATATTCGGCAATAGCTCTTAAGTAGACTTAGTGTATGTTTGTGAGTTTATATATGCACACAAAAAAGACTTTGCAGAATACACGATTTGTTGTTATCACAGCAGTGACATCAAAAGATTTAAAGCCCGCAACCATTATTGAAGTCAATTACACTGTTTACACATTTGAAAGTCATGAAAAGCGACTTCAGAAAACACCGTGCCTATATATAGAAGTCAAGATTTTACACATAATCTTAGTAACGTTATTCCTAGCTTTAAGCAATCTAAAAACATTTATACTTTTTGGACAATTAGGAAAAAGCGGTTGTGTTGTTGAAACGTCGTTGCTCGATCATTTGACTTGTAATCATTATAGACACGGACTTTAATAGTAGTTTAATCTCAAAACAAATCTGCCAGGGAGCTTGTTTATGGTAAATAAATCTCATAGTGCGCACAGGTATGTGTACCAAAAGTCGATCGTTATTTGGCGTTGTTACTATAACAAATAACATAAGTGCAACTGACTTTGGGAGGCAACTAACCAATGCAGTTACGGACAACAGTACATGACATGTGTAGGTTGACCGCAGAACATGATAAGGCAACAAACTCTACGCGTTGAGAGCTGCGGTAGAAGTTGAAACGCAACAACATGGGGAATATGCGACCTATGCAAACATACGGGTCTTGTGTGAGACTACAAAACACGTGATAAACATGATCCAAGGTCTGTTTAATGTTGGGATTGATTTATGGTGTTGACTCTTCTGCGAGAGATTTATCAATTGTCAACATTGTTCCAAGGCAGAAGGGTATTGTGCGATGTAGTTAGAAAGCTGACATTATAAGGAGTAGCACAGAACTACCTGTTTCATATCAAGGCATTTGTATCAAAGGCAGATTTGGACGTTCAGAAGAAATTTCGTTTCGTTTTCTTCTCGTTAGTCGTAAAATTTAATCTTTTTCTGTATGAAGTTTATAGAGCTCTTCTGGCAAATGTATTTTTATTCCGATGTTTCGACGTCCTGTACAGGTCGCCTTCATCAGAGTAAATAACACTGAATGCGCGTTTTATGCAAGAGTTTGGTATTTTGTTGTGGTAACAACTTATATATGGCACAAAGTACAAAACGCAATGCTAACCAATTTGTGCAGAATTAAGTCAAGGCAGGAATTTTGGGCATTATTTGGACTTTTAGTTTGAAAAAAACAGCCTCGGTTCGCAAACAACTGCAAGTCTTTGTTATGGTGAACCAGAAAGCGCACAGCGAAGAAAAAGTGTTTTCGTCGATTTGGCGTAGTTTAACACACCTTTGTTTTGATTGGTCAACGCCGCGTGTTGATACAACGGCCATATATCGCATTGTTATTGTTCGAAGGAGAAACTGTTTTGCGTAGGTCTGCACAAATGATGAAAACTTGTTTTTCTCACGTTATGTTTTTCGCAGTGAAAGTTTTGCACCTGATTTGTAATGGTGTTGAGTTTGTGACAGTTTGAGTCAGAAACAAGTTTTACTTGTAACTAAAGAACGGAATGGTTGGACTTGTAGGGAAAATGGTTTCAAGTGGCCGATGCGTAGATTTGTTTTGTAACATTGAGGTTCGCAACAGCTTGATTGTGGATTGCTTGGGAAGCAGAATGTTTTGAATCTAGTAGTTTAGATTGCTATTTGTATTGCAAGTTTAAACTGTAGCGGTTTATGGAAATTTGTGGCAGCAAAGAAGTTGCTTGATGATTTTGACAGAAAGCAAAATAAGCGTTATACTGATTAACATGGAGTGTATACAGTTCAGTTATAGCAGTTTAATATAGTTGTTCCGTACCCGTGTACAGCACGATTCTGTGTTGCCTACCTACTCCTCACGTAAGTCGGGCATGTCTTTTCTGGTTCCGGCTTTAGCTTGAATAAAACGAAGTTGGACAGACTTCACACTCTGTCACATTTCTGACGCAATTTTACTTTAATAAATCTAACTTCGATCCTGAAAAAGATTCTATGAAAGTTTAACATTATCGAGGTTGTTGCTGATCCACTTTGCTGCAAACCAGTCAAGATATGAATAAATCGCATCAGATACCATAGTTGCCGAATAAAAATATTTTGACTTTACTCAACATTACGAAGCATTTTAACTTCAGATAGATCCGATACTTACGTTAAAACAATCATGACTGTTAGAGCTTTGCTAATGTTAGAGACGGGCCTACGTTTCGTTGATAGGCCGAATAAAGCTTATCAATTATTGTCAAATTATTGTCAAGTTTATATTTGTTTCAGATTTTATGTGTTTAGTTTGTTTACCCTGATTCACAACTAAATAGATACTGACCCATATTACAACTAAAAACAACTAAAAGATGTCGAGTCTCGCCTGGTCCCGCTCCCCACTTTTTGACGTCACGTCACGTAACAATCGACCTGCTATGACGTCAGTACCAAGCGGATTCAAAATTTTTCTGCAGAACAAGATCCGACCTGTTCCTTCGCACGACACGCTCGAGCGGGATCACGTGATCCGACGAGCGATCGCGCTCTGGCGCCTCTGCTGGCGGGATGTTCCCAACGGTTGGGAATTGTTGGATAATCGGATGAGAGAAACGCTCGGTGATTCGTGGCTCCAAGATTTCCAGCTACGTCATCATGAGGAAATGGAACTTTAATACGTCATCAAATGGCTTTGTTACGTCACTGAAAGAAATGACAGTTGGAAATGATTGATAATAAACAAACCGTAAAACTCAAAACAGTGTTATACTGACAATGTTAAAGATTTATTAAATTACAAAACCAACAATTTCACCAGTCAGTTCAATAGCGTGGGTTCGAATCCCACCGCTGCCACTTCTTTGCATCTGACAAAAAACTTAATGTACCTTTATTTCCATTGTTTAATGCAGAAGGATAATCAAACATTGTTCCACAAAACCAACATTTTTACTTCTACACAACTTGTATTCTACCTTCCTGCAATCACATCGTTTTTTTTCACATCCACATTATATTTCCTACATATATGCTGCAAGTTTTCAATGTCCGCAAACTTTCTACTTTCGTTTCGCTTCTTGCTGATCAGTTCATGCAGTTTTCGCAATGTTTAACTTGTGTGTGCTTAAAAACTTGTGAGGTTAGCAATAAATTTTCGTACGTATATAAAAGAAATATACTCAAATCCACACAGAGCAGTGATTTTGTGTAGGTTGACATGTTATGATATTCATTATCAGCATTGCAAGACACATTTTTTTACAATTTTACATTGTAAGACAATTTTTTAATTTACAATGACAAAATATTGAAAGTCTTACTTTAGAGCAGGGGCGGGCAACTTCTCCAGAACCGTAGCATGACGAATGAAAAATATGGTATGACACAGCAAAAAATAATGCCCTGTTGGTAATCGTTCTGGTATAAACGTATGTATGTAAACAACGTTTATAAAGCGTCCAGCAACAATATTTCAGTAACTCACCATGAGAATATTTGCATGATGTTCTCTGGATCTAACTCTCCACAAGACGGCACTGAAGGGCCACTTTTTAAATGAAAAAAGTGGTCGAGGTCCATCGATTATTCCAACTATAACATTTAAGTGATTATTTTGACCGTTTCAATAATACTAGAAAAAAAAAATCATTTACAAACAAATGTCACACAGAACTTAAGCATTATTATCAATGTGATGGAACAGGTAAATGTTAGCATTCACATGATAATGAGCTTTGTTTTTTCGAAAATATAAACCTTTGTCAGGTAGATAGTGTGGGATTGTGATCTGAACAAACGTATTTGACAAGTATATCAAGTGATATGGTATCTTTCGAAACAACATGTATATATACGTACAATTGTCAACGAACAGTCAACAAAAGGTGACAACAAATGGTATACAGCTGTGAATTAAATGCATGGGATGTTGATTGATATACTTGTCAAATACGTTTGTTCAGATCACAATCCCACAATAGTGTATTGCAACTAAACATACCCAACTGCCATACAAATTTATAAGAGTGTTTGTTCCAGTAAAACACAAGTTACATAAGAGAAAACCTTTTTAAATTGTAAAAAAATATCTCACTGGAATTTATGAGCAATTTAAAAATCATTAAAAAGGATTTAAAGAAAATTTAGTAAGTGATAACAAAGAAGCACTCACTGGAAGGGTTTATCTGAAACATGCAATCTCTTTTACTCCTTTACTCCATAGTGTTGATCAATCTCAAACACAAATTCAAGTTTATTTTAATCAAAACCCAGGGGATTACCCGTTTTATTGCAATGCCGGTAACCGGTCAGAATTTAAATATTCGGGGACGACAAACGATCGATAATGAATTTTTGTTTTGAGTTTTGATTGTGGTTTTTAGATTCTTAGGGTCGTCCGTTCTATCCAGTAGGCCTACAAAACACAAGATCACGGCCTAAGATTTATTAATGGCCAAAACATACGGTAAGTCAGGGAATTGAAATAAAAACAACAAATTTGTGGCAGTCAGCTAAAGCAAAAAACAAATACGGCTACAATTGAGATACAAAATGACACAAATAAACAAACTTCCCATTTCATCTTCTGAAATGTTGGGTCGTTTTTATATCGATCGTCGAAAAAAGACGCCCATTTATTTTTGTGTGGAAACGGACGATTTGGGATTGGAAGGTTTAAGAAGTTGCACAATGGTTCCCATCCTTCCTTCACGCTATACACAAGCAACCTGTCCTTGGGTGCGTTCTTGGAAGAAACAAATCGACTCATAAAGTTTAAAGCATTAAAATTTCAGCAACTCACCATGAGAACATTTGAATTATGTTGTCTGTATTTTATTGTCCGCAAGATGGCGCTATCAGGCCAATTGAAAAACGGCACAGAAGGTGCCAGACCCTCAAACAATGTGACTGCAAGTAAAATAAAAAAAAAGTTAAGTTACATTTAATTGTAGTTTTCTATACGCAGGTTACATTCTTTTGGTTTTAACTGTCACTCGCCGAAGTTTAGCGCATCAACAAAGATATACAAAGTTACGTTGGATGATGATTCTGGAGCTAATTTAATAAAAAGTAAAGTACAACGTTGCAACTGCAGCAAACCGTAAATTCAGGTCAAAATGAAACCCGTTTAATTCAGACTTAAGCCAAGACGGACTTATAACCCTAGACTAAATTAAAAAGCTTGAAGAACCAAATATACGAATCGAAGTTTAGCTCTTTTGCCTTAAAACAGTTTGCCAAAATATAATTTTTAACAAACTTGTTGTTAAATAAGCTATTGCTGCCAGGCATAATGCAGCAAAACTCGAAACTGATGTTCTTACAACGACTTGTGTTGGGGATTAACCATATTTTTGCATGTTAACTTTGACCAACTTTTTAAAGTAATCTGTAAAATTACTTTATCTTCGATTTTTTTCATAAATATTTTTTTTATAATTTTTTAGTTATTCAGATGCCTTTCAGATGTCGACGATTTTCCAATAAAATGGGTCGTGGGTTCGGATAGAAGTTGACCGTGCTTGGATATTTGTCGATTTCGAGCAACATCACGATCTCAGATGTCGCATGAGCCGAACCAGAAAGTAATCTTGCCATTGAAGGACACGTGAAATTTTATTCGTCGAAACGTTGCGTGACGAAGCAACTCTGTAGCACGAATCAGCAAATACATAAGCATTATACGCCATTACATTCTCATTATTTGGTCGAATGGTGACATTTAACACAGAGTTAAAGAAAATAAGAAACACACGCTGCTATAAGACAGATTAGAAATGACACAATTACAAAAGCTTCACGTTTCATCTTCTGAAATGTTGGGTCGTTTTTCACCCGATCATCAAATAAAGTTGCACCACTATTTTTGTGTGGAAATGGACGATCTGGGATTGGAAGGTTTAAGAAGTTGCACAATGGTTCCCATCCTTCCTTCACACTGTCCGCAAGATGGCACTGTCGGGCCACTTTGTAAAAGGGAAAAGAGGTCGAGGCCCTTCTATAATCCCAACTGCAATGGAACAATAAAATAGGAAAGGAATTGTCTAGTTTGTTTAATCAGAAGTATAAGATCCTTGTGTTTAATTTTCGTTTTAAGATATTTGTTTCATGGCAGATGGTGGGAAATTGTAACATATTCTCAACCTTTTTGCCTTTGCGGACCCCTTTTGGTACTGTGAAGCTTGTCGCGGACCCTTTGAAGGTTTTGGTAATTTTGTCTTTTTTTTATTAACAAGCAACCCGAAAAAGGTGCAGAATATACCAACCACGTTTGGTCCAGGACCAAAATTTCAATTATTTTGACTGGGCTGCGACATCCGAACTCAATAATCAAGAGCATTGTGATGTGACGTTGTTTGCCACTGAAAATTTACCTCTGTTGCATCACAATGGGTTAAAATGTCACAATGCATTTTGGTTTGTCGCCTAGGAAGAACGATTTTAAACAAGTTTCATGCTATTTTAAAACGGTGAGACATATTTTTTTAAATAGAGCTTTATCAATATCGTTGTCTGCAAAATTAGGAAGTTGTCGCGGACCCCCTGAAAACGCTTCGCGGACCCCTGGGGGTCCGCGGACCCCCGGTTGAGAACCACTGGACTAGAACAATGGTGGGAAACTTTTTTATTCATGATGGTTCGAAGTGGCCGCATTGAGTGTGTTTTTCATGTTATTTATTGGTTTAGGTTTCTTAAACCGTTCAAAGTAAGTTAACATAAAAGGTACAACAAAGGCCACATAAGTCCACGAGTGTTTGACTTGAAGGCCACATGTGTTGTTGTTGTTGTTCTGATACTTACGAAATGTTTGAAGGAATTTGAAAAACCTCCATCCAGTTGGTGAAAACATGAGAAGGAAATTACTTGTTGTGTTGTTAGCCATCGCAGTATGCTGGTTCATTGCGCTGCGAAGCAGGCTTTTCTCATCCCGGTTGGTGTAAACTATCTGCAAATGATGAACAGTGAACAACACCATGAGAAAATTGTACCAAGAAGTCAATTCACTTCAACTTAACAACTTAATTCATAGCGTCACAATGGCACTGCACAATTGTCAAGGAAAAAGCTACGCAACGTTGAAAAGTCATGGAGCGCAAACAGTGCATGTCAGTGACATCTGCAGAACATGGCAGTTCCCGACGAGATCTCGTGCGTGAAGGACCAACATGTCCCGCGTGCGCGCGTGCACGACCCGTAAGTTCGCGTGCGAGGCCAAGTTCAGCAGGCGCATAGCAAGTAAAAGAAGTCAAGACAGGCCCATTAAACGCATTTGGAGTGAAATTTCCGCGTGCAACCCCCCAAAATTGGCGTGCAAAATTTTTTTTTACAAAAAATAATCGCGCGTGCAGCTGCCACACTCTGCAGACTGGCATGTCACAATCGGTGGATCATGACTACATGCGCTGCAGCTAGACCGTACCTGAAAGAAAAGTAGCCTCTACTCAATTTAAATAAATTTGTTTTGAAGGTTGTACCTTGGCCTCTGGAAAAGCTTCAGCCAGTTGCTCCCAAAAATAGTAGGTTGGGTAATCAGTGACGGCATCGACATCTTTGTAAGACTCACGAATATCATCCAACGTCGCCTTCCCATCAATGTAATCATACCAAACCTGCGTGGAAAATAACTCACTTTTTCAGCACGGCTTAAAATGCCACAAAAAAACTAAATACCTGACGATGATAAAGAAAGTTTTCCATGCTGTCGTGCACTGCAAGTCCCAATATTCGTAAAGCTTCTGCCATTGTTTTGGTTCCAGTCTTTGCTACTCCTGCCATTATTACCTTCATCATGTACCAAGAAAGTCAAATCCTATTTTTTTTAAAACTGAACAGTTTTGAATTACACAGAGAAAAAGTAAAGAAGTTGACTATTCCAGACAACTATTCCAACATCTTGAGCTGCAGACAATGAACACTGTTTCGACCTATAACAGCGGTTTCCAACCTGTGGGTCGCCTGACAATTTGCCTGGGTTCGGCTAAAGCAGTGGTTCCCCAATGATTTTAGGCAATGGACTACTAGCTTCATAAAATAAACCCAGTTTTTTTTAATTAATAATACTTATGCTCCCATTAATTCACAAAATTGCGGCTTTCTGAATGGTTAAAATCCCAATCTTCTACAAAATTACTTCGAAATAAGTGGACAGTCAATCTTTTCTCTTTGCTAACTTGATAATTAAGCTCTAAACTTCAGCCATTTTCAGCCACATTATCAAACCGAGCATTGCTACAACAAATTTACATTCGTTACGATTATTCAGTCACATTTGGTGATTTTTTTCAACCACAAACCATGAGCTTGGCTGTGTTTATGTTAATTGATGTACGGGTGGTAACGTTGCGCCTGTTTGATACAGAGAAAATTGTGGCAACAATCAAATGCTTCGACCAATCAAATTTATCGCCTGTATTCAATTTCTGTTTGGAACCGCATCGTACAATTTGCCTTTCTGTAATTTTTCATTTATTACCACAAGGTTTTAACCGATGGGGAACCGTGTATATCAAAACTTATTCCACCAACCTATCCGAATAACAGCGTAGCTGCATCTTTCCACAAATTGTAGCCTTACCTTTCTCGCGCTACATAACGTCCCAACGTTGCACAGCTATTTCCAGCTTGGTGAATATTTTAGCGCCGTTTTGATGCTGCGAATTGTATCGCCACCTGAAATCAATTCAATGCAACTCAACCAGGGTCGGTGAACCGCACAACGAAATTCGACAACGCCTGCGTAATAACGCTTGATTGACAAACCATATCCAAACCAAACTTGAGGTTGGCATCAGTGTGAATTTGCGGTGTTACTTGGAGAAATAAGTTCTGTTGCTTAAAGAGTTTTTTTTTCTTATCGGGTATATTTCTTCTTTCTGATTTGTTAAAATCCGACACATTGCGTAACACTGTTTCTTAATTTATAAACTTTGGCAATCTCTGGAAACAAAATCACAAACTCGTTTCACTCAAACTGCCTAAAGCGAGTGGATGTTCAATATCATATAGAGTTGTATCCCAGGAAATCCCGGGTTTGGACAGAAACTTTCCCACTTTTATCCTAAAACTCCAACCCAATGTCAACTCAACACGTTGAAGCAGTATACATGACGTCAGTTTACAACGTTTTATTCATCCCACAATCTATGTGTGACGGTTAGTCAGGAAAACTTGCATTTATTGTGGATGTTCACAGTTTTACAGGATAAAACTGATGTTCTTACAACGACTTGTATTGGGGATTAACCATATTTTTGCATGTTAACTTTGACCAACTTTTTAAAGTAATCTATAAAATTACTTTATCTTCGATTTTTTTCATAAATATTTTTTTTATAATTTTTTAGTTATTCAGATGCCTTTCAGATGTCGACGATTTTCCAATAAAATGGGTCGTGGGTTCGACTCCCGCGAATGGAAGTTGACCGTGCTTGGATATTTGTCGATTTCGAGCAACATCACGATCTCAGATGTCGCATGAGCCGAACCAGAAAGTAATCTTGCCATTCAAGCACACGTGTTGAAGTTTTATTCGTCGAAACGTTGCGTGACGAAGCAACTCTGTAGCACGAATCAGCAAATACATAAGCATTATACGCCATTACATTCTCATTATTTGGTCGAATGGTGACATTTAACACAGAGTTAAAGAAAATAAGAAACACACGCTGCTATAAGACAGATTAGAAATGACACAATTACAAAAGCTTCACGTTTCATTTTCTGATAAGTTGGGTCGTTTTTCACCCGGTCATCGTATATTGTTGCTCCTTGATTTTTGTGTGGAAACGGACGATCTGGGATTGGAAGGTTTAAGAAGTTGCACAATGGTTCCCATCCTTCCTTTACGCTGTACACAAGCAACCTGTCCTTGGGAGCATTCTGGAAACAAACAAAAAATCGAACAACAAAGCATCCAGCAACAATATTTCAGTAACTCACCATGAGAACAGCTGCATGATGTTGTCTGTATCTCACTGTCCGCAAGATGGCACTGTCGGGCCACTTTGTAAAAGGGAAAAGAGGTCGAGGCCCTTCTATAATCCCAACTGCAATGGAACAATAAAATAGGAAAGGAATTGTCTAGTTTGTTTAATCAGAAGTATATATATATATTAATTTACGTTTTAAGATATTTGTTTCATGGCAGATGGTGGGAAAATGTAACATAGATCGCAATAACTTTTTCAACCTAGCTGGCTTACCGTCCAACAAAACATATTTAAACAAATCTGTAATCAAACTAATGTTGTGATATTTTTACTCAAACCTAGTAAGAAATTTCACTCAGACTAGAACAGTGGTTCTCAACCTTTTTGCCTTTGCGGACCCCTTTTGGTACTGTGAAGCTTGTCGCGGACCCTTTGAAGGTTTTGGTAATTTTGTCTTTTTTTTATTAACAAGCAACCCGAAAAAGGTGCAGAATATACCAACCACGTTTGGTCCAGGACCAAAATTTCAATTATTTTGACTGGGCTGCGACATCCGAACTCAATAATAAAGAGCATTGTGATGTGACGTTGTTTGCCACTGAAAATTTACCTCTGTTGCATCACAATGGGTTAAAATGTCACAATGCATTTTGGTTTGTCGCCTAGGAAGAACGATTTTAAACAAGTTTCATGCTATTTTAAAACGGTGAGACATATTTTTTTTAAATAGAGCTTTATCAATATCGTTGTCTGCAAAATTAGGAAGTTGTCGCGGACCCCCTGAAAACGCTTCGGACCCCCGGTTGAGAACCACTGGATGAGAACAATGGTGGGAAACTTTTTTATTCATGATGGTTCGAAGGGGCCGCATTGAGTGTGTTTTTCATGTTATTTCTTGGTTTAGGTTTCTTAAACTGTTCAAAGTAAGTTAACATAAAAGGTACAACAAAGGCCACATAAGTCCACGAGTGTTTGACTTGAAGGCCACATGTGTTGTTGTTGTTGTTGTTCTGATACTTACGAAATGTTTGAAGGAATTTGAAAAACCTCCATCCAGTTGGTGAAAACATGAGAAGGAAATTACTAGATGTGTTGTTTGCCATCGCAGTGTGCTGGTTCATTGCGCTACAAACCAGGCTTTTCTCATCCCGGTTGGTGTAAACTATCTGCAAATGATGAACAGTGAACAACACAATGAGAAAATTGTACCAAGAAGTCAATTCACTTCAACTTAACAACTTAATTCATAGCGTCACAATGGCACTGCACAATTGTCAAGGAAAAAGCTACGCAACGTTGAAAAGTCATGGAGCGCAAACAGTGCATGTCACAATCGGTGGATCATGACTACATGCGCTGCAGCCAGACCGTACTTGAAAGAAAAGTAGCCTCTACTCAATTTAAATAAATTTGTTTTGAAGGTTGTACCTTGGCCTCTGGAAAAGCTTCAGCCAGTTGCTCCCAAAAATTGTAGGTTGGGTAATCAGTGACGGCATCGACATCTTTGTAAGACTCACGAATATCATCCAACGTCGCCTTCCCATCAATGTAATCATACCAAACCTGCGTGGAAAATAACTCACTTTTTCAGCACGGCTTAAAACAAAAAAACTAAATACCTGACGATGATAAAGAAAGTTTTCCATGCTGTCGTGCACTGTAAGTCCCAATATTCGTAAAGCTTCTGCCATTGTTTTAGTTCCAGTCTTTGCTACTCCTGCCATTATTACCTTCATCATGTACCAAGAAAGTCAAATCCTATTTTTTTAAAAACTGAACAGTTTTGAATTACACAGAGAAAAAGTAAAGAAGTTGACTATTCCAGACAACTATTCCAACATCTTGAGCTGCAGACAATGAACACTGTTTCGACCTATAACAGCGGTTTCCAACCTGTGGGTCGCCTGACAATTTGCCTGGGTTCGGCTAAAGCAGTGGTTCCCCAATGATTTTAGGCAATGGACTACTAGCTTCATAAAATAAACCCAGTTTTTTTTAATTAATAATACTTATGCTCCCATTAATTCACAAAATTGCGGCTTTCTGAATGGTTAAAATCCCAATCTTCTACAAAATTACTTCGAAATAAGTGGACAGTCAATCTTTTTTCTTCGCTAACTTGATAATTAAGCTCTAAACTTTAGCCATTTTCAGCCACATTATCAAACCGAGCATTGCAACAACAAATTTACATTCGTTACGTTTATTCAGTCACATTTGGTGATTTTTTTCAACCACAAACCATGAGCTTGGCTGTGTTTATGTTAATTGATGTACGGGTGGTAACGTTGCGCCTGTTTGATACAGAGAAAATTGTGGCAACAATCAAATGCTTCGACCAATCAAATTTATCGCCTGTATTCAATTTCTGTTTGGAACCGCATCGTACAATTTGCCTTTCTGTAATTTTTCATTTATTACCACAAGGTTTTAACCGATGGGGAACCGTGTATATCAAAACTTATTCCACCAACCTATCCGAATAACAGCGTAGCTGCATCTTTCCACAAATTGTAGCCTTACCTTTCTCGCGCTACATAACGTCCCAACGTTGCACAGCTATTTCCAGCTTGGTGAATATTTTAGCGCCGTTTTGATGCTGCGAATTGTATCGCCACCTGAAATCAATTCAATGCAACTCAACCAGGGTCGGTGAACCGCACAACGAAATTCGACAACGCCTGCGTAATAACGCTTGATTGACAAACCATATCCAAACCAAACTTGAGGTTGGCATCAGTGTGAATTTGCGGTGTTACTTGGAGAAATAAGTTCTGTTGCTTAAAGAGTTTTTTTTTCTTATCGGGTATATTTCTTCTTTCTGATTTGTTAAAATCCGACACATTGCGTAACACTGTTTCTTAATTTATAAACTTTGGCAATCTCTGGAAACAAAATCACAAACTCGTTTCACTCAAACTGCCTAAAGCGAGTGGATGTTCAATATCATATAGAGTTGTATCCCAGGAAATCCCGGGTTTGGACAGAAACTTTCCCACTTTTATCCTAAAACTCCAACCCAATGTCAACTCAACACGTTGAAGCAGTATACATGACGTCAGTTTACAACGTTTTATTCATCCCACAATCTATGTGTGACGGTTAGTCAGGAAAACTTGCATTTATTGTGGATGTTCACAGTTTTACAGGATAAAACTGATGTTCTTACAACGACTTGTATTGGGGATTAACCATATTTTTGCATGTTAACTTTGACCAACTTTTTAAAGTAATCTATAAAATTACTTTATCTTCGATTTTTTTCATAAATATTTTTTTTATAATTTTTTAGTTATTCAGATGCCTTTCAGATGTCGACGATTTTCCAATAAAATGGGTCGTGGGTTCGGATAGAAGTTGACCGTGCTTGGATATTTGTCGATTTCGAGCAACATCACGATCTCAGATGTCGCATGAGCCGAACCAGAAAGTAATCTTGCCATTCAAGCACACGTGTTGAAGTTTTATTCGTCGAAACGTTGCGTGACGAAGCAACTCTGTAGCACGAATCAGCAAATACATAAGCATTATACGCCATTACATTCTCATTATTTGGTCGAATGGTGACATTTAACACAGAGTTAAAGAAAATAAGAAACACACGCTGCTATAAGACAGATTAGAAATGACACAATTACAAAAGCTTCACGTTTCATTTTCTGATAAGTTGGGTCGTTTTTCACCCGGTCATCGTATATTGTTGCTCCTTGATTTTTGTGTGGAAACGGACGATCTGGGATTGGAAGGTTTAAGAAGTTGCACAATGGTTCCCATCCTTCCTTTACGCTGTACACAAGCAACCTGTCCTTGGGAGCATTCTGGAAACAAACAAAAAATCGAACAACAAAGCATCCAGCAACAATATTTCAGTAACTCACCATGAGAACAGCTGCATGATGTTGTCTGTATCTCACTGTCCGCAAGATGGCACTGTCGGGCCACTTTGTAAAAGGGAAAAGAGGTCGAGGCCCTTCTATAATCCCAACTGCAATGGAACAATAAAATAGGAAAGGAATTGTCTAGTTTGTTTAATCAGAAGTATATATATATATTAATTTACGTTTTAAGATATTTGTTTCATGGCAGATGGTGGGAAAATGTAACATAGATCGCAATAACTTTTTCAACCTAGCTGGCTTACCGTCCAACAAAACATATTTAAACAAATCTGTAATCAAACTAATGTTGTGATATTTTTACTCAAACCTAGTAAGAAATTTCACTCAGACTAGAACAGTGGTTCTCAACCTTTTTGCCTTTGCGGACCCCTTTTGGTACTGTGAAGCTTGTCGCGGACCCTTTGAAGGTTTTGGTAATTTTGTCTTTTTTTTATTAACAAGCAACCCGAAAAAGGTGCAGAATATACCAACCACGTTTGGTCCAGGACCAAAATTTCAATTATTTTGACTGGGCTGCGACATCCGAACTCAATAATAAAGAGCATTGTGATGTGACGTTGTTTGCCACTGAAAATTTACCTCTGTTGCATCACAATGGGTTAAAATGTCACAATGCATTTTGGTTTGTCGCCTAGGAAGAACGATTTTAAACAAGTTTCATGCTATTTTAAAACGGTGAGACATATTTTTTTTAAATAGAGCTTTATCAATATCGTTGTCTGCAAAATTAGGAAGTTGTCGCGGACCCCCTGAAAACGCTTCGGACCCCCGGTTGAGAACCACTGGATGAGAACAATGGTGGGAAACTTTTTTATTCATGATGGTTCGAAGGGGCCGCATTGAGTGTGTTTTTCATGTTATTTCTTGGTTTAGGTTTCTTAAACTGTTCAAAGTAAGTTAACATAAAAGGTACAACAAAGGCCACATAAGTCCACGAGTGTTTGACTTGAAGGCCACATGTGTTGTTGTTGTTGTTGTTCTGATACTTACGAAATGTTTGAAGGAATTTGAAAAACCTCCATCCAGTTGGTGAAAACATGAGAAGGAAATTACTAGATGTGTTGTTTGCCATCGCAGTGTGCTGGTTCATTGCGCTACAAACCAGGCTTTTCTCATCCCGGTTGGTGTAAACTATCTGCAAATGATGAACAGTGAACAACACAATGAGAAAATTGTACCAAGAAGTCAATTCACTTCAACTTAACAACTTAATTCATAGCGTCACAATGGCACTGCACAATTGTCAAGGAAAAAGCTACGCAACGTTGAAAAGTCATGGAGCGCAAACAGTGCATGTCACAATCGGTGGATCATGACTACATGCGCTGCAGCCAGACCGTACTTGAAAGAAAAGTAGCCTCTACTCAATTTAAATAAATTTGTTTTGAAGGTTGTACCTTGGCCTCTGGAAAAGCTTCAGCCAGTTGCTCCCAAAAATTGTAGGTTGGGTAATCAGTGACGGCATCGACATCTTTGTAAGACTCACGAATATCATCCAACGTCGCCTTCCCATCAATGTAATCATACCAAACCTGCGTGGAAAATAACTCACTTTTTCAGCACGGCTTAAAACAAAAAAACTAAATACCTGACGATGATAAAGAAAGTTTTCCATGCTGTCGTGCACTGTAAGTCCCAATATTCGTAAAGCTTCTGCCATTGTTTTAGTTCCAGTCTTTGCTACTCCTGCCATTATTACCTTCATCATGTACCAAGAAAGTCAAATCCTATTTTTTTAAAAACTGAACAGTTTTGAATTACACAGAGAAAAAGTAAAGAAGTTGACTATTCCAGACAACTATTCCAACATCTTGAGCTGCAGACAATGAACACTGTTTCGACCTATAACAGCGGTTTCCAACCTGTGGGTCGCCTGACAATTTGCCTGGGTTCGGCTAAAGCAGTGGTTCCCCAATGATTTTAGGCAATGGACTACTAGCTTCATAAAATAAACCCAGTTTTTTTTAATTAATAATACTTATGCTCCCATTAATTCACAAAATTGCGGCTTTCTGAATGGTTAAAATCCCAATCTTCTACAAAATTACTTCGAAATAAGTGGACAGTCAATCTTTTTTCTTCGCTAACTTGATAATTAAGCTCTAAACTTTAGCCATTTTCAGCCACATTATCAAACCGAGCATTGCAACAACAAATTTACATTCGTTACGTTTATTCAGTCACATTTGGTGATTTTTTTCAACCACAAACCATGAGCTTGGCTGTGTTTATGTTAATTGATGTACGGGTGGTAACGTTGCGCCTGTTTGATACAGAGAAAATTGTGGCAACAATCAAATGCTTCGACCAATCAAATTTATCGCCTGTATTCAATTTCTGTTTGGAACCGCATCGTACAATTTGCCTTTCTGTAATTTTTCATTTATTACCGCAAGGTTTTAACCGATGGGGAACCGTGTATATCAAAACTTATTCCACCAACCTATCCGAATAACAGCGTAGCTGCATCTTTCCACAAATTGTAGCCTTACCTTTCTCGCGCTACATAACGTCCCAACGTTGCACAGCTATTTCCAGCTTGGTGAATAGTTTAGCGCCGTTTTGATGCTACGAATTGTATCGCCACCTGAAATCAATTCAACGCAACTCAACCAGGGTCGGTGAACCGCACAACAGATTCGACAACGCCTGTGTAATAACGCTTGATTGACAAACCATGTCGCAACCAAACTTGAGGTTGGCATCAGTGTGAAAGCGGTGTTACTTGGAGAACTAAAATGTGTCGTCTAAAGAGTTTTTTTTCTTGTCAAGTTTATTGCTTCTTTCTGATTTGTTAAAATCCGCAAGATTGCGCAACACTGCTTTTTATTCATAAACTTTGGTAATCTCTGGAAACAAAGTTTCATTACAAACTTGTTTCACTCAATCTGCCTAAAGCGAGTGGATGGCCGCGATCATATAATGTTGGAATTCCAGGAAATCCCGGGTTTGGACAGAAACTTTTCCAGTTTAGTCCTAAATAACAAACCTGCGTGGGAAATAACTAACTTTCTTATCAAGGTTCAAAATGCCACAAACAACCGAAACACCTGACGATGATGTCTAAAATGTTCCATGGTGTCGTGCACTGTAAGTCCCAATATTCGTAAAGCTTTTGCCATTATTTTTGTTCCAGTTTTTCCTGCTCCAGCCATTATTACCCTCATCTTTAAATGACGGTTAACTGAGGTCCTTTAATATTGATTTTTTGAAAAGTCCTAAAAGTCGTCAACTTAAGTTGCGCCCGGTGAATAGCCAAAATAATCCTGAAAGTTATTTATGAAGCACTGAGTTGATAGGTAATGATTGGAAATTCTTTTTAAACAACGCCACTAGGCCACGTTAAAACTAATCCAAAACTTCCAAAGTATTAAAATATATGCAACCATGAATTACCACATCTGTTTCAAGGTGGAACTGCAGAATAACTTGTCTCTCGTGCTTTTTAAAGATCCTGTTGTGTTATGAAAACGTCAGTCAAAAACTGTTCACACTTCACCCGAATCACTCACGCATTTTCACCCATACATCGATTTGCGATGGAAATTGCCGCAACTTGCAGCCACAACGCTTGACTAATGAGGCAGAACTCAGCAAAATATTGAATTGCAATCGACCAACCTGACATGAGGTTGTTTTGGGTCGGTAAGGCCTGCTCTGAAACACGGCGTTCAGTTCTGTTATAGCACTTAAGAAACTAATCAGCCTTTCAACCCACAGTTAAAGCTAAACAACAAAATGCTGCAACGAATGGCAAATCATGCCGAACCAACCAAGCAAACCCAAAACAAATACACAAGGTTTGCATCAGTGCGGTTTTGCGGTCAAAGGTAGGGAGATTATGTTTCGTAGCTGAAATAGTTTGTCTCCATTATTCAGTTTACTACTTTCACACAAATTGTATGAAAATGCAGCTTTCTGATTTGTTGAAATCCTCAATTTATAAACATCGTTAATCTCGAGGCCTGGCGGAGCAACTCTGTAGCATGCCTTAACAAATACATCAGCATTATACATTATTGCATTTTCACACTTTGACTCTTGTCATTTAACACATTGCTAAAGAAAATAAGAAACGCATGCTGCCATAAGACAAAATAACAATGACACAATTACAAAAGCTTCACGTTTCATCTTCTGAAATGTTGGGTCATTTTTAAGCCACTTGTCATATATTGTTGCTCCGTGATTTTTGTGTGGAAACGGTTGGTTTGGAATTGGAAGGTTTAAGAAGTTACACAATGGTTCCCATCCTTCCTTCACGCTGCACACAAGCAACCTGTCTTTGGGAGCGTTCTGGTATAAATATTAATGCAAATGAAGTTTGCAAAGTACTTATTTAGTAACAATATTTACAACTCACCATGAGAACAGCTGCGTTATGTTCTCTGTATCGTATTGTCCACACATTTGCCCTAAAGTACCAGTTCGCAAATGGGAAAGAAGCCACGTGTTCTCCAAAGATGATTGTGACTAAATAAAATGAATAACGCCAGTTAGTTTTGCTTTAAACAGTGGTGTATTAAAATCGTTTTTAACAGTTTTACAAGATGTTGCTCTTACTGGTTTTGTTGAGAAAGAAAGATCCCTTTTGACACTTTGAATCTTACTAAAATGGTAAAGGAATTTGAAAAATTTCCTTCCAGTTGGTGTAAACATGTACAGAAAATTGTTTGTTTTGTTGCGGGACATTTCAATGTGCTGGTTCATTACGCTGCGAATGAAGCCCTTCTCATCCCGTTGTGTTAGAACTATCTGAAAACAACACACAATAGTAAACAAGCCTAATCAAATGACAGATGTACCTTTGCCTCTGGAAAAGCTTCGGCCAGTTGCTCCCAAAAGTAAAAGGTTGGAACATCAGTGACGGCATCGACATCTTTGTAAGACTCACGAATATCACCCAACGTCGCCTTCCCATCAATGTAATCATAACAAACCTGCGTGGGAAATAACTAACTTTCTTACCGATGTTAATCGAAATAACCGAAATACCTGTCGATGGTGTCTAAAGTTTTCCATGGTGTCGTGCACTGTAAGTCCTAATATTCGTAAAGCTTCTGCCATTGATTTGGTTCCAGTTTTCGACACTCCAGCCATGATTACCTTCATAATTACGCAATCGTCAAGTTTGGTCGTAGAAATATTGGTTTTGAAAACTTCACGTTGTATTGTAAACTATCCTGAGGATGGTAAAATCCGACTGTTGTCTGCATCATTTAAATGTCCAAGAAACAATTCAACAATAGCATCCAAGAGCGCTACTTGACTAAACACGTTTCAAGTTTTAAGTTATATTTAAGACACTGATTTGTGCACGCAAACCTTTGTTAAGTGGAACTGCAGAATAATATTTGCCTCTCTGTAAATTTTTACTTATTACAGCAAGGTTAACTGTTGGAAGACAACTTTCATCCTTAACGTACTTCACTCAACCAATAGTTAAAACTAAAGAGCAAATTGCTGCAACGAATGAGTAGTATCGCTTAACCAACCAAGCAAACCCAAAACAAATACGCAATGTTGGCATCACTGCAGTATTGCGGTCAAAGTTGGGGAGAGTATGTTATGTTGCTATAATAGTTTGTCTCAATTATTCAGTTTAATACTCAGTCCGGCTCGCTGATTGTATTTGAGTTTAACACTTCCACATAAATTTTCCTCGTTGTTATTAAAATGCTGCTTTCTGATTGGTTAAAATCCACAGCACTCGTGACATTGCTTCTCAATTTATAAGATTCGTTAATACCTACAGACCTAGTTTCACTTTAAACTTGTTTGACTCAAACTGTTCAACCAAAGTGGATAGTCACGTGATGACATGATGACGAAACACCGATGACGTCAGTTTCGTCACGCTTGAACTGATCCTGATCTCGACTGTCTGTAGGTTACCTCTTATTTTCATGAACCTTGCCCCACTTTTTTTGTCGTGGTCTTTTTTTTCTAATATGTTTTTTACACTTTGCGGAAGCCTTCGAGTTGTCGAAGATTTTCCAAGTTGATTGGGTGGTGGGTTCGAATCCCGTGGATGGAAGTTGGCCGTGCTTGGATATTTGTCGAGTTCGAGCAACATCACGATCTCAGATGTCGCATGAACCAGCAGTAAGTAATCTTGCAAATAACTCAGCAAATACATAGGCATTATACACCATTGCATTCTCATTATTTTGCCTTTTGCCTAATGTTGACATGTAACATAAAGTTATATAAAACAAAAAACGCACGCTGCCACAAGACAGATTAACAATGATACAATTATGAAGGCTTCGCGTTTCATTTTCTGATATGTTGGGTCGATTTTAAGCCGGTCGTCGTATATTGTTGCTCCGTGATTTTTATGTGGAAACGGTTGGTTTGGGATTGAAAGGTTTAAGAAGTTGCACAATGGTTCCCATCCTTCCTTTACGCTGTAGGCAAGCAACCTGTCCTTGGGAGCGTTCTGAAAACAAATTGATTCACAAAGTAATCGACTCATCAAGTTTAAAGCATTAAAATTTAAACAACTCACCATGAGAACATTTGAATTATGTTCTCTGTATTTTATTGCCCACATGAGCTTACTGAAGGGCCAGTTTGTAAATGGAAAAAGAGGTGGAGGGCCTTCAAACATCGCCACTACAAGAGTGAAACAAAATTTAACCGTTAAACAGGATATTGAAAAGTTTGGACATTGAAAAGCATCCGTCAAACCAGTACATTTGATTTTGTTTCGAAACTTACTAAAAATACGATAGAATTGGAACAATTTCCATCCAGTTGGGGAAAAAGTGAAAAGAAAATTTTGTTTCGTGTTGTTAGCCATCGCAATATGTTGGTTTTCTAGACTTCGAAGATAACTCTTCTCTTCTCGTTGTGTCAGAATTATCTAAAAACGAAACACAGTGATAAAATATAAACATAATTGAACTAAAAATGTTTTCACTGATATCCGAAGCATTATTTCGAAAATATTGTATTCTTTTCATACGGCCCAATGTTAACGTAACGCTTTATGAGGCGTGACTATGTTGACTCAGGCAGGCACACATGGGTCCTATACATGTTCATACATGTTCAGATAGTAATGGTACCTTGGCCTCTGGAAAAGCTTCGGCCAGTTGCTCCCAAAGGTGGTAAGTCGGATAACCAATGATGGCATCGACATCTTTGTAAGATTCACGAATATCATCCAACGTCGCCTTCCCATCAATGTAATCATAACAAACCTGCGTGGCAAATAAACAACTTTTTCACCGAGGTTTAAAATGCCACCAATAACCGAAATACCTGTTGATGATAGAGAAAGTTTTCCATGGTGTCGTGCACTGTAAGTCCCAATATTCGTAAAGCTTCTGTCATTGATTTTGTTCCAGTCTTTGATAATCCTGCCATTATAACCTTCATCTTTAACGATTGGTAACTTTAAATCCTACCTTTACAGGAGCTTAATATATTTTTTCTGGAAACAAATAAATTGCACTCCAACATTTGAATTAACATTTCTTAAACAACGGAAATGATTCAAAATCGGCTCCAAACGCGCAACTGAGATTTCAATTTAACTAAGACTCGCCAAGTCTGCAAATAACTGCTCAACACACAGACTACTACACGAGCCTCATTGGAAAACTAACGTAAAAACATTACCGCAACAATACATCAAAAAATGCCAGAAACTGTCGCTTCTGTATTTTCGTTTCAACAGGAAATCAGCAAGCTTCTGCATTGTGATGTGTTTCAGTTTATACAATTGCATCACTCATTTTTTTAGAACTACTTAACAACCAGTGAATAAGGGTTGGAAAATGAGTTTCACGTCTTGACAGTTCAATAAACCTAATTTCACGTTAAAACGATCAGAATATATCAACCCTAAATCGACATTTTTGCTTCAAATCTTGCAACTGACACTGCTTTCAAATATACTAGAACTCATAGATTGTTAAAAATAACTCGCCCTATGCGTTTGAGTGCACAACACAGAGACTAGTATAAAAACCTCTTTGGAAATCAACCGAAAAACAGTAATGCAATCACAAATTACGTCAAAAAATGCCGGACATCGGTAAAACGTCTGTAATTAGTTTTCTTTACAACACGAAATCAGCAAGCTTCTTTGTTGTTTGTGTTTCAGTTTTTTCAATTGTATCCCTCAATTTTTTGAGACTTGTTTTCATTGCGGTATATGCATTAGTTTCAGTATGTACAGCAGCACCTATTATAATCGATGCTATGAGACTATTTCGATAACTTCCCACTGTGTTCGTATTGAATGTTACATCGAGGAATAAAGGCATTTCCGCAATGCTCGTTTGGACTTTTTACGAAGGGTTCTTGTAACAATTTTTATTGCGGAAGAAAATATTTTCTACAGCATTGCATGTGGTTCACTAAAAAATCGTTTTCGTTTTTTTTCTCTGCTTATCGCTCAAACAAAATCTTACGTTAATGCAGATGTAGATGATTATGCTAATTATTGCGTGAGTTCACTAGTTCTTTATTGCTTTTGTGTAGGAATTATGACTTTTAGCTAAAGTTAAATTACATTATGAAGATAAATCCCGCCTATAAACAAAACCTAGTACCACTCAACCAAGTGATTTTAATGAAAATAACACACAAACAATAATGACACACAAGACATAAGGTTAGAACATTCAACTGCAAAAAACAACAGCAATCTGACACTCAGCTCAAAGTAACTGCATTCAACAAGCGCACTGTACAACTGCCTCGTTTACAACACTTTCCAACATAACATTAAACAAGGACATATATGCACAATCTGGTGGGCGTAAAATGAAACATGAAATTGGCGTGCCCTCAAAGCGATGTTATAACTTATACTTATAAGAGAATAATTACGATTAGATAATTACATGAAACTAGCAGGCTTTGAAACACAACGTTTGTAGCTGAATTTGACAATGTTAGGCCACAGAAGATATCTCCCAGGTTCAGCGTGGCCAGTCCTGTCCTGTGAGCAAATGTTGACCTGCCCTGAGGGCAAATTGCGTGACTTTGTCTGACCTTGTGTCTTTGTACAGATAGCTAGGAGATCGGTGAAAGTTTGTTATAAACAAACATGTTGGTTTGACGCAACATGTGCATAAGTTTCATTATTGTCTTTTCTTTACTTTACCGAAGTTTAGGGTCGATACGGGATTAGATCTCACACCCTTGTGGTCGATACGGGATTGGAACTCACAACCTTGTATTATCAGCTTGGTCGTTTTGGTAGTGAATAATTTAAACTTGATGCTTTTTTCTTAACGACGGTTTTAAAGTCAAAAGGTTGCGCTGTTTGAAAGTGGAAAAAAGCAAAAAGAGGCCGACCGTATTAGCTGAACAGTTCTTTTACAAAAAATAAGAAACACACGCTGCCGTAAAACAGCTTCAACAGTTGCATGAAAAAAAAAACGTAACAATACCTGAATCGAGATGCATTAAAAAGCAGATAGTCACCCCGTTATTTTGCGCTGATAAAAATTTGTGGCGGGGTTTTGGTTTAGAACAAAATCCAACTTAACAAGCAAAAAATGTTGAAAGCAATTGATTTATTTGAATAAGAAACTAATGAGCCTTGTTAACCCACAGTTAAAGCTCAACAACAAAATGCTGTTGCTGCTAGGTATAATATTAGGTTGTTAAAGTTGTGACGTATTAATTAAAACATTTTTCGGATCGGCAAACAGAACAAAGTGAACTGAATAGACCGAATTTAGGCTAGCAAGTGTACCTATGAGTTCCAATGTAGTCAAGTTGGGTAGTAATTTCAATGTTTTCGCGTTGAAATAGTGTATTGATTTGTCACGTAGATTTATCTGCTAACGAATTTAAATTACATCACGCAGCAAACTTAGCTTTGTTTCGGTCTTTTTTCAAAACAGTTTTGTAATAGGGTCGGGTTTCAGGCCTTGTTGTTAGGCCCTTTATACAGCGCTACCACTGATTGTAACATAAATAAAGTAACTTAGAAAAAACCAACTAGAATTGTTAAAAACTTGGAAAGGCGTAAGTTTGGAAGAGAAAAAGCGACATGCTTTATTTTTCAAACGTTTCGCCAAATGCTCATGCCATTATCATGATCATGGGTATTTTCATTATTAAACTTATAAACAAATCTGTATGTAGCGTTCCAAGGTTGGTTGTGAAATTTGAAGGTTGTTTAGAGATTTCGCGCAACTGAATCTAAGAGCCACATGGGCAGCTGAAACAACTACATCAAATAGATCAGTGGTTCTTAACCTTTTTGGTGTGGTTTCCGACTAAAGTCAACCACCAACTACGAATTTCCCCCTCTATTATTTTTATAATGATGTTTTGTGCCCTACGTTAACAAAAAATATTCTTTAAATGAAATAATTTTGTGAAGCGATTTGGTCTGGAACCCCAAAAGTATACTGCAATCTTATTTAGTTTAATTAGTGCTTCTGTGAGAGATCGAAGTTTTTGGAATATTGCTTTCTCCTCTGCTTGCAATAGTCATTTTTTGCATCACAATCAACAAAGGAAAGACATTTATTCGTGCACGATAGCAAAGTCATTGATACTTTTAGTCTTGTCTGTGATGTAACAAACGGCCTTTGGATTTGTATGTGTCTTGTAAGCCTTGCTGAAATTAATCTTACATGTTGTTGCGGAAAAATGTTAGGAAAGTAACTTTCTACGATTAATTCAAAGCTGGGTTCGACCCTCTGGCCCGAGTTTGGTTACCTGACTTACATAATTTCCCTCTGAAAACATTAAATTTCCCACTAGTGGGAAATTTTCCACCGGTTAAGAACCACTGAAATAGATGTTAACGCTAGATTTTAACATCTTGTTTGTTTACCCTGCTAAGCATAAGTTTGTCAACAATTTCCCGATGTTTACTATCTGTTGACGACGACACAAACACCAACGCGTCATATTATAGAATGTTTTAATTGTTGGAACGATTGAAATAGACCCTTGTCAATGACGTCACAATCGGCGTTATCAAGTGACAAAGGTTTGGAAAGTTGAGCTCCGTGGAAAGCGCGCCTGCGTCAGTAAAGATGCGCTCGGTTTGAATACACGGAGCGGCTGAATACACAACTTACGTCAATCGGATTCCTACGCTGCGCAAACATGTTGATATGAAAGATAGCAGGTTGGTATAAATGTGCGGTGAGCTACTGATGTTGGGCTGGGTTCGTGTTAGTCGAATTGAAAGAAGACTGAGAATGATTTATAGCAGTTTGTGTGAAGTTACTTTTAGCTGCCAGGATAACAATGTTATTGTAAGATTTTTTTAGTTTTGCGTTTCTATATTCTATTTTTTTGGGTAAATAAACAAAGTTAGGAGGATTTTCTTAATATTTCAACTTCAAAGGTGTTGTTATAGTCAGTTTGTCTTGAGTACATTTGTTTGCTTTCACATATTTATTTGTTAAGCAAGGTAATCGCGACATATTCCAAAAAATGACAAAACATGAAAGCTAAAGTTTTCAGTAACCTTTTTGGTAGTTGCAGGATAATTGTTATAGATTAAAAAGCGTGCATATATGACAAAAATGAAACAATGAAAAGATTTAGGGGATTGGAAAGTTTAAACTTCAAAAAAATAAATAAAAAAAATAAATCTAATTGTCATTATTATTTATTGTGTTTCAGAAAATAAATTCAAGAAAGTGCTTTTTTATATTTTAGAAACACTGTTGTGAAAAACCGCGGAAAAAATGTCGGATCTCGCGTGGAGTTATTCACCGAAATTCACCCGAAAAGTGGGCCGCCCGACTTTGAGTTCGGTTCCACAAGAATTCAAAACATTTCTGCAGAACAAAATCGCTCCAGTTCCCGCAGTGAACGAACACGAGCGTGATTACGTCATCAGACGCGCCCTTGCTCTATACCGCCTCTGCTGGTGCAATGTCCCGAACGGATGGCTTATGGTGGATGAAAAGCTACGCGAGGCGCTAGGAGAAACGTGGATGGAAGAATACGAACAAAGGAACGGAGAAAAGATCGAAGTTCCAAGTGACAACGACAATTTGTGAATGTTCTTATTTCGTGCTTGTTTGTTGAGAAATTGAATTGAAATATGTCCATAAAATTCTTGCTGCTAATTTTCTACGTTTTCTTGCATTATGTCTAATGATATTTCGCCAGTATAGGCCTAAGTTTGTTTCGTTATTTTCATCGTTGCTTGTTGTATAATTTATAAAAAACAAAACAGGCCTTCCTGCACAAGTTTTCCTCATTGTGGGTTTTGAAAATAGTAGAAGGCGCCAAACACATTTGTAGAAACGAAAACCTCTGGATTTAGACTTCAAAGCGGTTTTGGTTCGAACCCCGCCATAACCGTTTTTAAAGTTCACCTCAGAGATGATATGTTAACAGATGTATCGTGGTCCTTATATAAATATTAAACGATGTTTTTCGCTGTTCTTGTATATCATCTAAAGCAGGGGCGGGCAACTTCTCCAGTCGGCGGGCCTGATATGGGAAAATAAAGTACTTGGCGGGCCAGATTCCCGAATCGATACATTAATCGCGTATTTATCCAGTGATTTAAAACGGATTTTTGACCACCTAAACCAGTGGTCTTCAACCATTTTAGCGAAATCGCCCCCTTGCTAGGGCACTGACTCAATATCGCCCCCCATTATATCGTTTTTTTTTTAAGTTCTTGACTCTTGAGCATTTGCGTGCAATTAGATTTACCCAGCACCAACGAATGCTTATGTTAACAGTTAAAACCCAATTTAATTGCTACAACAACACTGAGGGTCAATTTCACGCAATTCTAACGCATCCAAGCAAAGTTTGTGACGTCATAGACAAGATAACATCATACGATTATGCGCAAACTATAGCTATTTTTGTTATTTTGATTAAAAGTAATGGGGCATTACTCGGCAAAAGAGAAACCCATACATTCCTCATTAATAACTTACACTAGATTTATCAAATTTAAGGATGATACAAAAACCTCGCAGTTTTTGAAGCGCTAGCAGACCTATAGAAAGTGTAAAAGTGAAACAAGTTTGAGGGAAAGCTCGTTACCGTTATATTAAAAAGGTATAGCCGGTCACCATACATAGTGCATACACCAATTTAATGCATACACCACAGACTTAGATAGTTTTTTTTTGCTTAGATAGTAACGGCGGGAAAGTTTTTTGCTATTGGGGAGCGTTACTGTCCGTTACAACTATAATTTGACGTAGTATGCAAGTAGTGGGGATTGCGGCAGACTGTGGCCGCGGGCCACATTACCATGTAAGACCCGTAAACTGTCTGCGGGCCGGTCAAAATCCCGTCGCGGGCCGGATCCGGCCCGCGGGCCGTATGTTGCCCGCCCCTGATCTAAAGTGAGGTTTTTAGTTGTTTTGATGAAAAAATGGTTTTATTCTGGACCTACTGAACAAACTATTTCCATGTATGAAGCTGTGTTTAAGTACTTATTTTTATTACTCTCCTTGGAGACGTTTTAACACACTGTTTGGCTCGTCTTATTAAATACAATCAAATATCTGCAATGTCACTTAAACTGTCAACGAATGCGAATATCAAAAGACAACTAAGACAACTTTGAATAAACGAAAACTGAGAACCAAAGTTGAGCTGTTTTACGTGAAACGTGCACAAAAATGTTACGGGGACACAAGAAAGTTTGATAGGTCACATAAACGTGCCTGCTGGTTTGAAGGAATTGGATTGAGATTATTCCGTAGGGAATAGGGACAGAATTGCACTAAAACAATCACCAACTCGGAAATAGCTGCGCAACGTTGAAACGTTATCGGACGCAAAACAGCGGAGGACACAGTTTGTGGATGATGGCTGAATGCGCTGCAGCTACACCGTATTGCAAAGGTTATGTACAATGGCGGCCAAATCGAGACAAGGCGTGATCGAAGGACGATTTGTTTAAAATTAAGCCAAAACCCGTCTCGCTGAAAAAAACTGTGCTGGACAAGGCTATGTTTTCGCCTCCTTATTATATCTAAGTTTTGGGTCTACTTTGGGCTTAACTTACAAAAAGACAATCGAATTAGCGTGCCAATTTCGACCCACTCACAACCTTATGTCACCAGACAAGCGTTTCTGTGTCGTTTTTGACATAAACAAGATCTACACCCACAGCAAAACGAAGCAGCGTACTGTCGTGACCAGTAACAAGAAGAAACAATTTCCTCTCCTTTTTTTTCACCAGGAAACAAATGTTTGAAACAAACTACAAATGTTAATTTATTTGCATTTAGGTTTCAAGGGGTTCGATAACAAGGGTTAAATGTCAGTTGCTGGAAATGTACAAAATTGTTTTAAACGAAAAAAGTTGCAGTAATGTATTCCGTATATGTTATAGTCTTTGTGATCTGGAATTAAGTTTTACAAAACTTTTCTGACATATTAAGGCTCAGTAAAAGATTGTTTCGAAAAGAATTTGGTTAAATTTACGTTCAGCACAGTTGAACAACTATTATTGGTATTCAATTATTTAGGGCTGTAATTAACGCAAGTCTCAAAATGAAAGTTATAATGGCTGGGTTTTCGAAAACTGGAACCAAAACAATGGCAGAAGCTTTACGAATATTGGGACTTACAGTGCACGACACCATGGAAAACTTTAGACACCATCGTCAGCTATTTCAGGTGTTTGTGGAATTTAAAACCTTGGCGAGAAAGTTAGTTATTTGCCACGCAGGTTTGGTATGATTACATTGATGGGAAGGCGACGTTGGATGATATTCGTGAGTCTTACAAACATGTCGATGCCGTCACTGATTACCCAACCTACTATTTCTGGGAGCAACTGGCCGAAGCTTTTCCAGAGGCCAAGGTACACCCCTTACTAACTTTTCTATCAGTAAGTTAATCATTGAGTTGTTTACTGTTCATCTTTGTCAGATAGTTTACACCAACCGGGATGAGAAAAGCCTGGTCCGTAGCGCAATGAACCAGCACACTGCGATGGCTAACAATACAACAAGTAATTTCCTTCTCATGTTTTCACCAACTGGATGGTGGTTTTTCAAATTCCTTCAAACATTTCGTAAGTTTCAGAACAACATCACATTTGGCCTTCAAGGAAAATGCTTGTTGACTGATGTGGCCTTCATTGTACAGTTTGTTAACTTATTTTAAACGGTTACAGAAACCTAAACCAAAAAATAACATGGAAAACACACTCAATGCGGCCACTTCGAGCCATCATAAACAAACAAATTTCCCACCAATGTCTGAGTGAAACATCCCACTAGGTGTGAGTAAAAATTACACACTATTGATTTGATTGCAGATTTGTCTAAATTTGCTTTGTTAGACGATAAACCAGCGAGTTTGAAAAAGTTATTAGGGCTTGTGTTACAATTTCCCACCATCTGTAATTTAACAAATATGATTTCGTTTATGTTTTGCTGGTCTAAGACACATATTGTACCGTTGCAGTTGGGATTATAGAAGGACCTCGACCTCTTTTTCCTTTTACAAAGTGGCCCGATAGCGCCATCTTGCGTACAATAAGATACAGACAACATCATGCAGCTATTCTCATGGTGAGGTGCTGAAATTCTGTGGCTTAACACTTTGCAGACAATCTTGTTATCTCTCAGAACGCTCCCAAGGGCAGGTTGCTTGTGTACAGCGTGAAGGAAGGATGGGAACCATTGTGCAACTTCTTAAACCTTCAAATACCAGATCGTCCGTTTCCACACAAAAATAGTGGAGCAACTCTATTCGATGATCGAATTAATAATGACTCATCATTTCAGAGGATGAAACGTGAAGCTTTTGTAATTGTGACATTGATATTCTGTTTAATGGCAGCGTGCGTTTCTTATTTTTTCTTAAAGACACAATTTAGTGAAGGAATAAACCACGCAACTGCAGCTGAAGCAATGCATTTTGGCGTTAAAAACTTTGTTGAAGGCGCGTTTACACCACAAGCGGCAAAGCAAAGTTAAGCGGGCTATTCTCCACAATTGAATGAAGTGAGAATGTTCACACCAGACGCAGCCTTCGCTCAAATTCGTACAACTTCCCTTAAATTTCGTGGGCGTAGCAATAAACTGTCTAATTTTCCTGTGTGACTTGACAGCAGTACCAGGAAGAAGGCTGAAACATCTGCATGAGTTTGGGCTAGAGTTCATAACTTCGAAGCCACTTAGAAAGTCTGGCGATAAGTCAGTTGTCAGTCTTTAAGTTAACCATTCATGATGGTAACATTTGGTCAGAGGTTTTTTATCTTAGTGTAAGGTTTTGACTGCTAAGCTAGACAAGTGAACAATTACATGAAGACTAAGTATGAAAGGTACAGTGAAGATTTGTGTAAACGTAGATGGGCAGTCATGTTCGATGGCATGTTGGGGCAAGAGGAGGCACTTTCTTCCCTTAAAATCTTAATACACCTCAAATTTTGTCGAGAAAGCTTGATGAATGAAAAAGTATAATGCATGAAGAGGTAAAGGAGAGGAATCAATGAATGTCGAAATAAGCGAGTTTAACGAAGTCTGCCTTGTTTACATATATAGTGTTTCCATAATTGGAATTAGGCTTCTAAACGCAATACCGTCACAAAACAGTGAAACAAGATGACAAATGCCATCTACGTTCCATCGCGATTTTGCTAAGTCATGTAATAGTTTTTCTAAAAAACCTCGGTAAAGCAATCCCCCTATTATTTTTCGTTACGTATGGCGTACGACGTGAACGTTCAAGCGTGCAAAACTAACGTCATGGGTGTTGCGTCACCAAGTCAAACGTGACCATTTACACCGGTTAAACAGGTTGAGTGAAACAAGTTTGAAGTAACACATGACTTGCAGAGATAAGCATATGTTTATAAATTGAGAAGCAATGTCTGTGTACAGGTTTTGACGACTCTAAACAAGCCCCTAGGCAAATTAGCCGACTAAAGTACAACATTATCTAAACTGATTATTCAAGCACCATGCAGTACATATCAAGTTGTAGCAACATTGATCTGGATTAAGATGGGCTAAAACGTTTCAGCTAAAATTTCAGCAATTATTGGCTGAAGTTGCTGTAGCAAGTGAAATTAAAGGAAGGACAGACAATATCGTTCTGCATTTTCACCTACCAAAGAAACTTATACATTAACGGATATATTTTGAAAATTTCAACACTTTGCGAATTCAGGTTTACAAAACTTGCCCATGGAGTGGCGTTATATACAGCTATTTTAGAATCGTCACCAATCTCTTCATTGCTATCAGTACGAAATTACATTTAACTAATCTTAGCGGAAAGTTAACTACTTTTTGTCAAAACCAATATCAGGACCTAAGTTAATCCTCCCAAAAACATGAAGGTTATAGCTGCAGGAGTATCAAAGACTGGAACCAAATCAATGGCAGAAGCTTTACGAATATTGGGACTTACAGTGCACGACAGCATGGAACACTACAAATACCATCGTCAGGTTTTTCAGTTATTTGTGGGTTTTTAAACTTTGGTGAGAAAGTTAGTTATTTCTCACGCAGGTTTGGTATGATTACATTGATGGGAAGGCGACGTTGGATGATATTCGTGAGTCTTACAAACATGTCGATGCTGTCACTGATTTTCCAGTCCATATATTTTGGGAGCAACTGGCCGAAGCTTTTCCAGAGGCCAAGGTATAATCGTTAATCTAGCTGTGTTGCATCAGGTGGATCCAGTCGTGGGATTCATTTTTTTGTCAGCCGGTACTATTACAAAAGTCTTATTATGCCAACCGGTTCGCTGATATCATAAAATTTAGTGAGACGGTTCTATAGAACCCACCACCCCTTTTGACCTTGTTTCCAGATAATCTTAACCCAACGAGATGAGAAGAGCTACATTCCCAGTGCAATGAAGCAGAGAATAGCATTAGCAAACAACAAATCATGTATATTCCTTTTCACCTTTTCTCCAACTGGATGGAAATATTTCAAATTCCTTCAAGTTTTTCGTAAGTTTTAAAAAATATTAAAAATATGTCATGTTTGAGTTAATGAAAACTGTTTCTATGACAAACATGGTAAGAGTAGTAAAACTTTCTTTAAAAACCTTTTAAGACTTGACTTGACTGGAGATTCGACTTATAGGATTCGTTACCCAACCCTGGTATAATGCAGTAAAGAGATAGGGTTTAAACGACAAATAGTTTTAGATTTGGCTTACCTAACGCTTGCAGAAAGCAAGTATGTTACGACATGCCAATAACGGACTGAAATGTAATTTAAGTGACAAACATAATAATAAGTAAATGGTCAAAACGGTAAATTAATCAATATTACGCAGTGACGTAAATTGGCAGTATATGGTAAACAGTATATTTGCAGTTGGTGTCATGGATGGACATCAACCTCTTTTCCCATTTACAAACTGGCCCTTCAGCGCCAGCTTGCGGGCAATAAAGTATAGACAACATAATGCAGCAGTTCTCATGGTGAGTTGCTGAAATGTTGAAGCTAAATATTTTGGAGACAATCTTGTTTCTTTCCAGAACGCTCCCAAGGAGAGGTTGCTTGTGTACAGCGTGAAGGAAGGATGGGATCCATTGTGCAACTTCTTAAACCTTCCAATCCCAAATCGTCCATTGCCACACAAAAATCACGGAGCAACAATATACAATGACCGGGTGAAAAACGACCCAACATTTCAAAAAATGAAACGTGAAGCTTTTGTGATTGTGTCATTAATATTCTGTTTTATGGCCGCGTGCGTTTCTTATTTTCTTTGACCCTTTTTAACTGTTAAATATCTATCTTAGACCAAATAATGAGAATCCAATGGTGTATAATGCTTATGTATTCGATGAGTCATGCTGTATAGTTGCTTCGTCACCCAATGTTTCGACGAATAAAACTTCAACACGTGTCCTTCAAAAAAAATCTCGAAGGCATCTGAAAATTGTAAAAAACAATAGATTTGCAAAAGGAAGACGAAGACAAAAACTAGGGCAAATTCATGAAAATAAGGGGTAACCTACAAACAGTCGAGATCAGGATCAGTTCAAGCGTGACGAAACTGACGTCATCGGTGTTGCGTCATCATGTCACCACGTGACCATCCATGTTGGTTGAACAGTTTGAGTGCAACAAGTTTAAAGTGAAACCATATCTGTAGAGATTAACGAAGTTTATAAATTGAGAAGCAATGTCACGAGTGTTGTGGATTTCAACCAATCAGAAAGTAGCATTTTAACAATAACTAGGAAGATTTGTCTGGGAGTGTTAAACTGAATAATAGAGACAAACTATTTCAGCGACGAAACATAATCTCCCCAACTTTGACCGCAATGCCGCAGTGATGCAAACCTTGTGTATTTGTTCTGGGTTTGCTTGGTTGGTTAAGCGTTTTGTTGTTTAGCTTTAACTGTGGGTTGAAAGGCTGATTAGTTTCTTAAGTGCTATAACAGAACTGAACGGTGTTCAAAGCAGACATTAACGACCCAAAACAACCTCATATCAGGTTTGTCGGTTGAAGCTCAATATTTTGCTGAGTTCTGCCTCACTAGTCAAGCGTTGCGGCAATTTGCTTCGTGAATCGCTGTGTGGGTGAAGATATGCGAGTGGTTTGGATGAAATGTAAACAGTTTGTGGTCGACGTTCTTATAGTTTCAAAAAGAACGAGCGATAAAATTATTTCTGCAGTTCCACCTTGAAATAGATGTGGTTATTCATGGTTGTATATACTTTGGAAGTTTAGGTTTAGTTTCAAAGTGGCCCAGTAGCGTTATATGAATTTTTTTTAGAATCATTGCCTATCGACTCAATGCTTTATAATTAAATTTCAGGATTAATTAGCTACTAACTGGGGGCAAACTAAGTTGACGAATTTAAGGACTTCAATATTAAAGGACCTCAGTTAATTAATAATTAAAGATGAAGGTTATAATGGCTGGAGCAGGAAAAACTGGAACCAAAACAATGGCTGAAGCTTTACGAATATTGGGACTTACAGTGCACGACACCATGGAAACCTTTAGACACCATCGTCAGGTATTTCGGTTATTTGTAATTTCCAACCTTGGTGAGAAAGTTAGTTATTTTCCACGCAGGTTTGGTATGACTACATTGATGGAAAGGCGACGTTGGATGATATTCGTGAGTCTTACAAACATGTCGATGCCGTTACACACTTTCCTGCCTATATATTTTGGGAGCAACTGGCTGAAGCTTTTCCAGAAGCAAAGGTACCATGCACAGTCAAGGTGTGTTGTTCTGCTACTGTGTGTTGTTTTTAGATAGTTCTAACCCAACGAGATGAGGAAAGTTACATTCGCAGCACAATGAACCAGCGTACCGCGATGGCCAACAACAAAACATGTATTTTTCTTTTTACATTTTCACCAACTGGTTGGAAGTATTTCAAATTTCTTCAAAGATTTAGTAAGTTCCGCAACAACTGTGCTTGTCAACAAAGCTATCGTAATACATTTGAAGACATATTTGTCTAAACTGAACAGCTGTGTCTACAACCACTCTTTATTGAACGGTCAAAATAATCACTTATTTCTTATAGTTGGAATAATCGAGGGACCTCGCCCACTTTTCCCATTTACAAACTGGCCCTTTAGTGCCATCCTGCGGAGAGTAAGGTACAGAGAACATCATGTAAATATTCTCATGGTGAGTTGCTGAAATTATGATGTTTTGCACTCTGTAAACCGATTTGTTTCAAGAACGCTCCCAAGGGCAGGTTGCTTGTGTACAGCGTGAAGGAAGGATGGGAACCATTGTGCAACTTCTTAAACATTCCAATCCCAAATCGTCCGTTTCCACACAAAAATCACGGAGCAACTGTTTTTGATGACCGGGTGAAAAACGACCCAACATTTCAGAAGATGAAACGTGAAGCTTTTGTAATTGTGTCATTACTCATCTGTCTTATGGCAGCCTGTGTTTCTTATTTTCTTTAACTCTATGGTAAATATCAACATGAGCTCCCCAAAATGCGTATGTTTTTGCTGAGTTGTGCTATATAGTTGCTTTGTCACGCAACGCTTCGACGAATAAAACTTCAACACGTGTCCTTCAATGGCAAGATTACTTTCTGGTTCGGCTCATGCGACATCTGAGATCGTGATGTTGCTCAAACTCGACAAATATCCAAGCACGGTCAACTTCCATCCACGGGATTCGAACCCACGACCCGATCAACTTGGAAAATCTTGGACAACTCGAAGGCATTCGAAAATCGTAAAAAAACAATAGATTTGCAAATGGAAATAAGGGGTAATCTACAAACAGTCGGGGTCAGGATCAGGATCAGTTCAAGCGTGACGAAACTGACGTCATCGGTTGTTGCGTCATCACGTTACCATCCACTTTGGTTGAACAGTTTGAATGAAACAAGTTTAAAGTGAAACCAGATCTGCATACATTAATGAAGTTTATTATTTGAAGAGCAATGTCTCACAACGCGGGGGATTTCAACCAATCAGAAAGAAGTGTAATGAACCTGATAAGACAAAAAATATCTCTTTAAGCAACACAAAATAGTTTAGGCCGCAAAATGGCAACCTTAAAATTGACTGAGATGTGCTTTAGAATCATTGTGCAGCGATGTGATTGAGATGTGCTTGCTTAATCCAGAGTTATCAATTAGGCGTTTCAGCAAGTCGTTGTGCGGTCAGCTGTCTTGGTTCGGAAGGGTCAGAGGGACAAGTGTTGCGATTTTTGTTCCTTTCAGATACCCAATGTTAGTTCTTAGCAATATTAGCTATAGCAATTAAACCCTAGGTAATTAACACGCTAAGTTCGCACGTCACTTCAAATGTAAAGGTGTATAAAACTAGTTAAAGAATTATTAATTACACGAAATACAGCAAACTACTACTTAAAAGCAAAATGTATAGTGAAGTATTCTACTCTTACACATTGATATATATATTTATATTTATATATATGTGTGTGTGTGTGTGTGTGTGTGTGTGTGCGTGTGCGTGTGCGTGTGCGTGTGCGTGTGCGTGTGCGTGTGCGTGTGCGTGTGTGTGTGTGTGTGTATTGAACACGGCACAGCAGTATTTGAAAGAGAGAGACATTTACCGAAACGAGCACTGGTCAGTTTACACTCGACGTTTATGGGGTCAAGCAAACACGTAACTGACGTCATCATGTCATCACGTGACCATCCACTTTGGTTAAGCAGGTTGAGTAAAGAAAGTTTGAAGTGGAATCGGATTGGAGAGATTAACTTAGTTTAGAATTTGAGAAGAAATGCAGAGGTTTTTTAGCCAATCAGAAAGCAACATTTTATTACCAACTAACTTAGGATGATTATGGAAGTATTAAACTGAAAAATGGAAATAACTGTTACTCCCAACAAACTGGGTGCCGTTGGATTGCTACACTAGCCAATACGGCCTATGTCTCGTTACCAGGTGCCCTGATGAGACCTCATAGGTTGAAACAGCGTGCACTGTCTGCAGCTGAAAATAAACTATTATAGCAACAGAACATAATCACCTGAACCGCAAAGCAAAACCACAGCAGTGATGCCAACCTTGCAAGTTTGTTTTGGATTTGCTTGGTTGGTTAAGCGTGGTTTGTCGTTACAGCAGTTTGTGGTTTGGCTTAAACTCTTGGGTAAGAAGACTGAGTGAAGTAAGTATAGGATAAAAATTGTCTTGCTGTAGTAAGTAAAAATTTACAAAGAGTCAAATGTTGTTCTGCAGTTCCACCATGATAAGGGTTATATACAGTGGTGGGATTCCGATTTTTTGTCAGCCGGTTCTATCACAAAAGTCATATTTTTCAACCGATTCTGTTACAAAAAGTCCATTGACAGTAACCAGTAATGCTAATCGGTTCGCTGATCTCACAAAATTCCGTGAGACGGTTCCATAGAACCGGTGCGAACCGGCTGAATCCCACCACTGGTTGTATACAGAGAAGAGTGTATTATGTATAATTTGAAACTTGATTCGGGTTTACCTAAAACACAAGTAGAGCTCTTTGATGGTATTTAGAATTGTTTCTGGGTGATCGATTTATTGATGCTTAATACAACGTCCAGCCAACAATCGGTTTTTACCATCCTCAGCATAGTTTACATAACATCGAGAAGTTTTTAAAACTATTACTTTAAGACCTTATAGTTAGTTCCCACTTAAAAATGAAGGCAATAATGGCAGGAGTAGCAAAAACTGGAACCAAATCAATGGCAGAAGCTTTACGAATATTGGGACTTACAGTGCACGACACCATGGAACATTTTCTCTATCATCGTCAGGTATTTAGGTTGTTAATTGTGGGATTTTTAACCTTTTAGGTAATTTCCCACGCAGGTTTGTTATGATTACATTGATGGGAAGGACGTTGGATGATATTCGTGAGTCTTACAAACATGTCGATGCCGTCACTAGGTTACCAACTTTTCACTTTTGAGAGCAACTGGCCGAAGCTTTTCCAGAGGCCAAGGTAAAATTGTCAAACAAACTTAATTGTTTTACTACTTTAATGGTAAAAATAACGGCCCAAATAGATGCGAAGAGCATGTCGAGCCGTTATTTTCACCATTAAACTTATGAACAGATCCGTACATGCATATTTTACTACTGTTTGTAGTTTTCAGATAGTTCTAACCCAACGAGATGAGGAAAGCTACATTCGCAGTGCAGAGAACCAGAGAATGGCGCTGGTCAACAACAAGACATGCAGATTTCTTTACACATTTTCACTCACTGGGTGGAAGTTTTTCAAATTTCTTCAAAGATTGCGTAAGTTTCGTATGTGCCTGTGTCAGAAAAACGTTTTGATACGTTTGAAGATCTATTTCGTCTAAACTCAATAGCTGCATTTACCAACATTGTTTACTAATCGCCAAAATTTATTACTTAACTTTTCCAGTTGGAATAGTCGAGGGACCTCGCCCACTTTTTCCATTTACAAACTGGCCTTTTAGTGCCATCCTGCGGAGAGTGAGGTATAGAGAACATAATGCAAATATTCTCACAGTGAGTTGTTGAAATTCTGATGCTTAACAATTTGCAGACAATCTTGTTTCCTTTCAGAACGCTCCCAAGGACAGGTTGCTTGTGTACAGCGTGAAGGAAGGATGGGAACCATTTTGCAACTTCTCAAACCTTCCAATCCCAGATCAACCGTTTCCACACAAAAATTCTGGAGCAACAATATACGATGACCGGCTTAAAATCGACCCAACATATCAGAAAATGAAACGTGAAGCTTTTGTAATAGTGTCATTGCTATTCTGTTTTATGGCAGCGTGTGTTTTTTATTTTGTGTAAAGAACAGTTCAGCAAATACGTACATCCTCAATCTGCATATCACTGAACTCTTATTTCTAGCAATGTTATTTTGTTTTGCCTCACGATCAAGTGTTTCTTAAATGTTGTTTAAAGAAAACTGTTGTTTTGGTTTACATTGTGATGTCACACAAAATGGGTGCTGTTCGGGCAAATAAAACCTCAGCACGTGTCCTTACATAATACTTGTACTTAAACTTAGATAAAGTAGAAAAATACTGTAATAAACCTTATGCACCTAAGGTAATGAAAAACAAAAACATCAAGTCATTCGTCCTTAAGATGTTGAAATATACATATATTTTGCCTTAACAGCATGAGCAGTAGCTTATTCAAATAGAATCTTCCGTGCCCTTATGTAAAACGGTTTTCCTTGATGGATCAGAAAATCGGTCAAAGGGCAGCAAACTGAATGTTCAAATTTGGACAAGCAATAAACAAAGAACGAAAATGAAAACGATTTTTAGTGAACCACATGCAAAGGGTTGTACAAAATATTTTATTTCGTGAACAAATTGTTACAAGAACCCTTCGTAAAAAGTTGAGCATTGCGGAAATGCCTTTATTCCTCGATGTAACCTTTAATGCGATCACAAAGATAATGTCTAGTGTCATAGCATCAATAATAATAGGTTCTGCTGTACAAACTGGAACTGATGCATATACCACAACGAACAATTAGTCTCACACTAAAACACGATGCAATACAGAAGGCGGTTGATTTCCTGTTGTAACGAAAATTAATTACAATTGGAAGCTACTACAAAACGTTTTACATTCGATTGACATTTTTTTGATATAATTTGTCACTGTGGTACAGCTTTTCCGTCAGTTCCTGTGTTCTTATGCTAGTCTGTAGGGCGAGTTAGGTTTATCGAACTATATCCGTGAGACGAGTGGGTAAAAAACGACCCAACATATCAGAAGATGAAACGCGAAGCTTTTGTAATAGTGTCATTGTTATTCTGTCTTAAGGCAGCGTGCATTTTTTTTGTGTAACTGTAGGCATAGATTTTTTATGTCAATTTGCAAAATACTTAGTTGTCACAAATTTACTTTAGTTTCGTAAACTTACATTTCAATATGCTTTCGAGTTTTATGCGGTGTCACGCAACAGTATTGCTTCGTCAGCGTTTGTTGCTGGGATGATTGAAATTTTCACACGTGACCTCCATCTATCTAAGTTTAGACATCTTCCGTCGACGGGTTTCGAACCCACAACACAATCAACAATACAGTGCTTAACAACTTTGTTTTACCGACAAACGGATGGCGCCCGAGAGGTTTGAAAGAAATTACACAGCTACTTCTACTGCATGCAAAGTGGCGAAAATTGGAAGAAGAAGAAATTAAAAAGAGATCACAACAAAAAAGTAGGTCACAGTTCATGAAAACCTCCAAACTCGAGCAAACAAGATGGTTGGTTTGAATTGTCTACCGAGGTCGTAAAACAACCGAATACTGATAAGGGATTGATGACCACGCGGTTGGCTATGCAAACAAAGTTTGTTTGACTTTTGGCCACAACCAATACTGTGGCTTTAAATTGGGTGACATGGTAGTTTCTTTCGATACAATTCATGGTTCGCAAGATATTTTTACAGCACTTTTAATTGGTGAAGTTCAGGTGCATTCCCATTCTCCCAGCAGTTAATGGTATATTGCAGTTTTGAGTAGACAAGGCTATATCATGAAATTTTGAGGTTTTTAAGGGAACATATTTTCTCAGTTTATACATCAGACAAGTTGTGTTTGTCTGTAAATTATGTTTAAAGCTGAGTGATGTGCTTGAACCAGTTTAAATTTTTCATCCGCTGTAACAGAAATATAATTCATTTTTGACTTGATAAAGTGTTGTTGTCGAGATAAAGCCTAAAAAGATGAAGGTAATAATGGCAGGATTGTCGAAAACTGGAACCAAAACAATGGCAGAAGCTTTACGAATATTAGGACTTACAGTGCACGACACCATGGAAAACTTTCTATATCATCAACAGGTATTTCGGTTATTTGTGCCATTTTAAACCTTGGTGAGAAAGTTAATTACTTGACACGCAGGTTTGTTATGATTACATTGATGGGAAGGCGACGTTAGATGATCTTTGTGAGTCTTACAAAGATGTCGATGCCATCATTGGGTATCCGACTTACCACCTTTGGGAGCAACTAGCCGAAGCTTTTCCAGAGGCCAAGGTACCATTACTAAATATCAACATGTATGGGACACATGTGTGCCTGCCTGAGTGAACAATCGGGTCGTTTGAAACGTTACCTTAACATTGGACACTATGAATTTTGTATTTTTTGTATTTTATCACTGTGTTTCGTTTTTAGATAATTCTGACACAGAGAGAAGAGAAGAGTTATCTTCGAAGTCTAGAAAACCAACATATTGCGATGGCTAACAACACGAAACAAAATTTTCTTTTCACTTTTTCCCCAACTGGATGGAAATTGTTCCAATTCTATCGTATTTTTAGTAAGTTTCGAAACAAAATCAAATGTACTGGTTTGATGGATGCTTTTCAATGTCCAAACTTTTCGAAATTCCTGTTTAACGATTGACTTTTGTTTCACTTTCGTAGTGGCGATGTTTGAAGGCCCTCCACCTCTTTTTCCATTTACAAAGTGGCCCTTCAGCAAGCTTATGTGGGCAATAAAATACAGAGAACATAATTCAAATGTTCTCATGGTGAGTTGCTCAAATGCTGTGGCTTTAATTTGCAGACAATCTTGTTTCCTTTCAGAACGCTCCCAAGGACAGGTTGCTTGTGTACAGCGTGAAGGAAGGATGGGAACCATTGTGCAACTTCTTAAACCTTCCAATCCCAAATCAACCGTTTCCACACAAAAATAGTGGAGCAACAATATACGACGACCGGCTTAAAATCGACCCAACTTATCATAAGATGAAACGTGAAGCTTTTGTAACTGTGTCATTGATGTTCTGTCTTGTGGCTGCATTTGTTTGGCATTTTCTTTAACTTCTGACATTGTTCCTGACTAATTGAGACTAATTTACCGCATATTTTAATTTCCAAAACCTACATGTTAATATCCATTTTTTCTGCTTCCTCTTGCAATGTTGTGGTTACGGAGATGAATAAATTTTGATACGTAACCAAAGTATTTAAAGTATAAATACCTACTATCGACGGGACTCGAACCCACGACCTAATCAACATCGACAAAAAGTAGGTTTATTCTAAAATATCAAGGTTAAAGTTCATGACAACCTACCAACTCGAAAATGTCATCAAAGATGACTTTCTGGGTTCTGGAATGCATTCTGTGCAACCGTGTGTGCTGAGTGACGTACATCAAAATCTTTCGAAATCGCGAAGAAACATAGCTTTGAAGACATAGATTTGAATAAATAAGAGCAACATGGTTATGTTATTGTTTATTTGCTTATGTTACCGCATCATTTATTGCCGTAACTAAAACAAAAGGCAAAAAAATACTATGGACAAATAATTTAAACTATTCGCTGCACCATCGAAAACATAAATTTAATGGACACGAATCGTTGTACCCAAAGTCGTTAAACAACCGAATACTGATAAGGTCTTCAAGATTACGCGGTTGGTTATGCAAACAAGCTTGTTGACATTGGTCAGTTTGCCGTGTTGTGGCTTTAAATTGGGTCACGCGGCAGTTTCTTTTGATAAGATGTATGATTCGCAAGCTATTATTTTGCAGCACTTTTAAATGGTGAAGTTCAGGTGCATTCCCACTGCCTAAGCAAGTCATGGCATATTGCAGTTTTGAGTAGACAAGGCTATGATTTCAAATTTCAAGGGTTTTAAGGGAACATATTTTCTTAGTTCATACATCAGGCCAGAATAATTAACAAGTTGTTTTCAAAGTTGAATGATGTGCTCCGACTAATTTAATTGATCATGTGTTATAACACTTATATACATAAGCTATATAAAACTGAGGCAGACAACTGAAAAAACTGAAACACAATACAATACAAAAGCTTGTTGATTTCCTGTTGTAACGAAAATAATTACAATCGGAAACTAGTGCAAAAACGTTTTATCGGCGTCCGGCATTTTTTTGACATAATTTGTCATTGTGGTATTTCTTTCCTGTTAATTTAAAAAGTGGTTCACATACTAGTCTGTGTGTTGTCCGCTCGAACGTATAGGACGAATTTCTTTAAGTTGTGAGTTCCAGTTAATTTTAAGGCTGGATCAGTCGCAACACTTGAAGCTTTAAAGTTGATTTTAGGGTTGATATATTCTGATTTTTTTCAGCTTAAAGTTGGTTTATGGAACTGAGAAGCCGTGAAACTTATTTTCAAACTTGTTATTCACTGGTTGTGAAAGATGAAGGTAATAATGGCAGGAGTATCTAAGACTGGAACAAAAACAATGGCAGAAGCTTTACGAATATTGAGACTTACAGTGCACGACACCATGGAACATTTTCTCGATCATCGACAAGTATTTCGGTTATTTGTTGCATTTTAAACCTTGGTGAGAAAGTTAGTTATTTCCCACGCAGGTTTGGTATGATTACATTGATGGGAAGGCGACGTTGGATGATCTTCGTGAATCTTACAAAGATGTCGATGCCGTCACTGATTACCCGATTTTCCACCTTTGGGAGCAACTGGTCGAAGTCTTTCCAGAGGCCAAGGTACTATCACTAACTATAGGGACCCATGTGTGCCTGCCTGAGTCAACAGTCACGCCACTTAAAACGTTACCTTAACATTGGGCCGTATGAAAACAACAAAAACTGAATGAAGAATACAAACTTTGAAGTTCGTGATATTGCTTGTGCAATAATACTAATAAAACATTTCTAGTCAAATGCATTGATTTAATACTGTGTTTCGTTTTTAGATAGTTTTAACACAAAGAGATGAGAAAAGTTATCTTCGAAGCGTTGAAGACCACCTTGTAGCGATGGCTAACAACACAAAACTAAATTTGCTTTTCACTTTTTCACCAACTGGATGGAAATTGTTCCAATTCTATTGTATTTTTAGTAAGTTTCGAAAGAAAATTGAGAGTTTAGAAAACCTGTGCTTGAACATGTATTAGCAGATGTGACTATTTTCACAACCAAAGCACTCACGGTGTTTTGCAATCTTGTTACATTCAATCTTAACATTTTAGACACAAGAGCTGAACAACCTTCGATCGTGAACACGTGTAATAAAACATGGCGGCCGTGAACACAGCAACAAACAAACGTAACAATACAGATAGTGATCTCATAAATATTTAACTGATTTCTATATATTGTTCAACCAAATCAATGTATTAAGTAAGAAATCAATCGGGTCTTTTTAGCCACCAATGCGATATTATAAGACATACCTTACTTCTTCAAGTCACTGAAGATTATTTTTCCAATTAAATAGTTTAACTATTGTTTTACTTTCGTAGTGGCGATTTTTGAAGGCCCTCCGCCCCTTTTTCCATTTTCAAAGTGGCCCTTCAGCAAGCTCAGTTGGACGATAAGATACAGAGAACATAATTCAAATGTTCTCATGGTGAGTTGCTGAAATTTTAATGCTTTAAACTTGATGAGACGATTACTTTGTGAACCGATTTGTTTCCAGAACGCACCCAAGGACAGGTTGCTTGTGTACAGCGTGAAGGAAGGATGGGAACCATTGTGCAACTTCTTAAACCTTCCAATCCCAGATCGTCCGTTTCCACACAAAAATCACAGAGCAACAATATACGACGACCGGCTTAAAAACGACCCAACATTTCAGAAGATGAAACGTGAAGCTTTTGTAATTGTGTCATTGATGTTCTGTCTTGTGGCTGCATTTGTTTGGCATTTTCTTTGACTCTAGGCAATATTTCTGACTAATTGAAACTAATTTACCGCATATTTTAATTTCTGAAACCTATGTGTCAGTAATATTCTGCTGTGCCATGCAGGGTTTCTGTTGCTATGACGAATAAAACTTTAACACGTGTCCTTGAATGGCAAGATTACTTTCTGGTTCGGCTCATGCGACATCTGAGATCGTGATGTTGCTCGAACTCGACAAATATCCAAGCACGGTCAACTTCCATCCGCGGGAGTCGAACCCACGACCTAGCCACTACTGAGAACAGAGTTGTAAACAGGCCTGAAATTGGAGCCCGAAAGCACAAGCCCTAAGCCGGGCACGGACTCAATTCGTTTTGGCCCTAAAGTTTGATTGACAGGCCTATACATTGAAGCCTCACGAAAGACCAAGACAACAAACACAATCAACAATCGGTCTTTAACAAGGCGTTTTTGGGCTGCTTGACAATAGGTCAGGTCCAGCAACAGGCTACCTAGCTACATACATGTATTTACAAAAATACTGACACAGGGTGTAAAGTCGGGCCCGTTTTTTCGAAGAAACCCAAGGCCGAAAAGCCCGTCCCGACTTACAACTCTACCTGAGAAACACAAAAGTCTGCGTGGGTTAAACGACTTCGACCACGTGCTTGTTGGACTAAAACCGCTTGGGTTTCGGTTCTATACGTCATCGCCTAACAAGTCGATTACACTGGCAATTGGAGGGTGCCCGAGAGGTTTAAAAGAAATTACATAGCTTTATTTCTGGAGCAGGCAAAGTGGCGAAAATTGAGAAAACAAAAAATAAAAAGAGATCACGACAAAAAAGTAGGTCAAAGTTCATGAAAACCTCCAAACTTTGAGTGTTCAAGATTGATTTCACATTCGTAAGCAACATGTCATTAAAGCTGGGTTCGAAATGCGTTATGTGTAACCGTATGTGCGAAGTGACATGCGATTTGTATTTAATTTATACCGCTTGGCAGCCCGAAGCTTGCTCGGGAACCAGCTTTAAGCACGCACGCAGACAAATTGGGTTGATTTCTACATAAAAGACAAATGACGAAATAATTCAATCCAAGTTTTGAAACAGCTTTCCAGTTGTTGTAGTTTCCATTTTTCACTTCGTTATTCCTTCGATTGTTTTCAACAAACGATTCATTCCACAACTCGACAATCAGAACAATGACGCAATCCAACAATAGACATTTAAATAATTGACGCACGCTACGTCACACATATGATTATCGCGTCACAATTCGAACAAACCAAACGGAGCAGTAACCTACAGATGACGTCAATGTGAACGCAAAAAATAGATCGATCACGTGATGGATTGCCATGACGTAACCCGTCTGTGACGTATTATACAGAAAAACATCCATTCGCCAAGAAACGATTTGAAAATAGAAACTGGTTGTTTTTGACAAATAATCGAAGTAATGATAGGCCGGTTGTTTCCATAATTTGAAGGTGTCGCACCAAATTTAGTATCGCATCCATCATATAATGGTTTGGGAACATACTTACGCTGTTTTTTTCGGCTGTCAAAGTATTGGTGGTTACATTGTTATATCTGCTCCTGCGCCCAAACACACCCGACCGCTGCTGCTCAACCAAGCGCGACGCTACTGTGATCACGTGACGAGAGCGGGATCACGTGATCAGGTGAACGGGCCGCCTGATGACGTGGCACGGTCGAGGTCTTTCATCTGTTGTCGGATATACAAGACTCTGTGGTGAAGACAAGGATTTGAAAACAGGTTTAGTGGAGACTTTGTAGTGAGGAGATTAAGTTTTGGTGGCAAACTACCTTTGTTCTTGTAATGTTGAGAGGATTTCGGCCGTTCGCACTTGCGATCTGGCTTGGGTTAAATGCGCGTTCAAGTCCAACACATGTTCCGACATAAATTTGTAGAAATCATCTGCCAGGCGGTGGCACTAGAGAGGCAAACGCAATACAGGGTTACTGAGAGCTATGCACATAATTGTGTCATCACAATCATTTCTTTGCACAATAAATACGGATAAAAATATCTAATTTTTAATGCACTTGTCATCAAAAACCTTAATTGTACCAAGTATTTGCAATTTTACAAACCTTTAACCTTTTAAAATTACCTTTACTCCTACACAAACAAAAAGGACTTTGTTGTTTAAAACAAACAAGATGTACATAAAACATGAACCATTATCCAACCCACAAAGTATGGAGTATTTGTAAATTCTTTTCACCAAGACACATTTAAAAATCTCATAATCTTAAGGCGGATAATTACAAAAACAAACAACACAATTGTATTATACTGAAGTTCATACAAGATCTTTTAATATTTTTCACACCTGTTTTTCACAATGTTCCGATGGCCAGTTTTGTACATGCAACAATGCTGAAGGGTCAAATACATTTCGCAAAGCATTTAATTGAAAGAATTCCGGCACCATAGTTTCAACTTCACCCTTTGATTCAAGGTTGTTAATTTCCATGGGTTGTTGGTCGATAGACTCTCTGTTAATGTAAAAACATATCATGAACCTTATTCGTGTACAAACATAAAAAATTAGTTAGTTATCAAAAAAAGAGCACACTGCCACATACTAGGAGCCTCCAAAGTGTTTTTGCCTAGAAAAAAATCCTTTTTAAGTGAAAAGAAATCAAAACAACGAGATCAAAATCAAATTTTATATGTTTCATATGATTTTCAGCAACAATATTCAATTTTGTTTCTTATTTTTAAAGACCCATTTCAACCCATTTTTGCAGTGTACTTTGAAGACCCCTGTGTCTAATGCTATAAATACTAAAAAATAAAAAAAACAAGAGAAACAATTTTGAAAACTGAATGTAAACAACAAATTTTGGCCGATCATAGTTTCTGAGTTAAAGCCTGAACCAAATCAATGACTCTGTAACCAAAAAAGCAAAGTTGGTAAAAATACATAACTTCCACTTAAAAATAAAAACAGCAAAATAAGCCCATACAAGAGAAGTTATCTTCCACACTGCTGACATACCTTTCTGTGTCAGTGCAAATTCTCTTGCTGGGTGGTTCCCCTGTGTTGTTACCATTAGGCAAAGCTTCTTCAGTGTCAGTTGAAGCTGTAAATCATATGTTAAAGTAGTAATAGACCAAAACTGCAAAGCCTACTGCTTTACTTTAGATACATTATAGAATTCGTTTGGTTAACTGTCATATTTTTTATCAAAACATAATAGAGTAAACCTTGGTTAATGCAGTCCCGTTTGGACCCAAAATTTGCCTGGCAAAGATCTAAAAGATTAATCGATGTCGATTTCTTGAAGCCTTACTACATTACAAATTATTTGTACCTCGAGTTTTGTCTAAAATAGGCAAAGACCCAGGTTAACGGAATCCGGTTTAACTGAGGTTCAATGTATGGACTAGTATGTGCCCAGAAAAATGCGAATGTTTAGTTTAAAGTTTGCCAAATGCAAAAGCAGTATGTAACTCTTTTGGTGGAATGCATGACCATCCAGTGCCAACGTATGATAGGTTTTGGTTGTGTACCAACATCACCTTAAAAGTATGGGGCACAAAAATATCTAGATTTCAATGGCATGCGGAACCCAACCATTTAATACAATGTCCTTACAAAGTGATTTTCACAAATGAATACCAAAAAAGTTACCTTTATTTTTTGCAGCTTTTAATAGAAGTTGAAGAGCTGCAAACAAAAAGTTTGTTTTATATAACTAACAAAATACTGCAAAAATCACATAAGCACAATCCCGACCATTTTCCAAGTTGCCCTTCGTCTCATTTGAGCTGTTGTTGGACGTTAACACATTGGACAGGGTTCGAACAAATGCTGTAGCTGCCGACTCTGTGCATTGTGTCGAGGAATTATCGTCTGTGTTTGCGGACGATAACACTATGAACATGAAACAGGTTACCATTTAAATGTTTACACACATACAGCATGTCTGAAGTAAAAAGTGTAAGATTCAAAACAAGTCAGTTTTGGAATATACAGAGTTAAACAGAATAAAGGGGTACTGTGCAGATTTGAATGGTGTCACAGAAGAATCAGAACGTACATAAAAATCAACAATTTTTTTTCCTAGTACATTTTTTTTCAAAGATTTATAAACATAGTTACGGACAAATTGACTAAGTTACTATCTTCATTACAACTTGATATATGATATAAAAACATTTTACAGAACTACAGTTTTTAACACGACACCCAAAAAACAAGCCAATTTTTTTACATTTAACTACCAACCTTTTTCAGAATCAATAGAGCTTTGTGACAGTTGTATATTGTTTGTTGAGTTTGGAGTTCCGTTAATCTCCACCAGCGGCGGTGGTTTGCTGCCGTCCCAGTTTGAATAATCGTAAAACTCGCCAGTAGAGGGCACATAACTCTCTGACTTGGTGAGAACTTGTCCGTTGCTTCCCACACTAGTTGTGACATGATTTACAACTTGTTGAGTTCGTGTGGTGGTTGTAGACGTGGAATACGAACGATAATCTTTATCGGTATTCACAGACTGCCTGCGTGAGTCTTTTTGCTCGGACGTCCGCAAGTCCCGGTAGTCCACATCACCACGGTAATCACGGTCTCCGCCTGTTGCTTTGCTGCGATAGTCCCGATCACAAAAGTCTTTGTTTCGACTCCGATAGTCTTTATCGTCTGCATTATGACTCGTTGTTTTGCTCGACGTTGAGTGGGAACTGCTATGGCTGGATTTAACCTGACCTGATACAAAATTCATCTTGGCATTTAGACACATTTTTTTTTTCTTGAAATAGAAGGGTAATAATGGCTAATTTTATCTTCACAAGTAAAAATCTTTACAATGCAAAGCAGTATTACATTTGTTTAGTTTAGTGTAGGCCAACTGTTTTAGTGTGGTGGCACTTAAAGCAGCCTGCAAATAGGCCATGAAGAAAAGGGAAAAGCTCAGCTCACAAATTATCACTCAATTAGATTTAGGAAACAAAACGATTCGTTTAACTGCAAGATATCAAGTACAACTGGTTGATTGAAATAAGTCGTTATTCTTCAAAGCAATGCATGTTTGTTGCACAGCAAGCATACAACAAGGAGAAAAACTTGTTTTTTTTACTAAAATAGTGAACAGACGATATCTGGGCTGTCACCAAAATTTTTGAGAAAAAACACAGTCTTCGAAGGTAAATGTTACCTTTCTGCGTTGAAGACTTCTTGTCCCGTGGTTTCAGATCAATTGCTTCACTGAAAGATAATTGGAAAAGGTTACTTCAAACAATGCATTCAGTATATATATAAAGTGTAAAGCAGAGTGTTACAAGTAGAGAACATGAAGGAGTACAGTTTGAGGAGGGGCTTTGTAAAAACTCCTTTCTACCAAAAGGAGCTGAGTTTGCTGTTCTGATTGACCGTAACACTTTTTCAACAATATAGATTTCCTAACACATACTTACTTACAAAAGAGTTCAAGACTAAAAAAAACTGTGCTAGCAAAAAGAAAATAAATCAATGCGACTCTATGTTGCTCTAAAGCAGTGGTTCCCAACCTTTTTGTAGTCACGGACCCCTTTTATAAATTTTATCGGACCGCAGACCCCTAACGTAATTTTGTCTTTTTAAGTTTCCTGCATTATACGTTATTATACCTTCATTTTTTGGGGGCAGAATTTTAATCAACCTTCACAGTCCTTTAATCTCAATAAAGTTCTGTACTATGGCTGTCAATGCACTAAAAGAGATAAATTTTCTAGTGTACTATACTTGAAAGTAGGGTTGGCCCGATACCAATATTTTGAACCGATACCGATACCCGATATTTTACCCCAAAAGTACTGCGATCCGATACCGATACCCGATACTTTGCAAACAAGCAAAAACATTTTCAAACTGATGTATTTGTAATGTGTTTTCCCATCACAGTTAATTTAACAACACACTCAATCTAATAAATCACTTAAGGCCGTAAAATGCCCAGGTCTGGCAAAGACTCTTTGGCAAATCAGCTGGCGAGCTAACGATGCCCTAACGACGGTGGTGCATTGGATGCATAACTAACGATTGGTACACTTGTTGTTACGCATCTGATCACTTGATTACGTTTATGCTACGCGCTTTGCAACGTCTTACCGGCGTCTATTGTTTGTAACGTCTTACCGGCGTTAATGTTTTACGACTTTGACAACAAAAAACATTTAACGATCATGGCTTTAGGCAGAGAATGGGATTGTCTGTTAATATCCCCAAAACAGTGAAGGAATCCCAAAACATATGACGTTTGGGTCATTTCTTAACGCCAACTTTTGTATTGCAAAATCGCAGGTAGTTTAATTGGGATTTACAAGTTCACCTAACGGCATAGAAAATAATTTATCACTGATAACACTATAGTGGAATCCTATAGGAATGTCTAAATACACTTGGCCATACAAATTAAACACCTGCCGTTTCGAAACTTATGCTTACAAACGTCTACAATGAACTTTGTGCGTTATGACGCTCGCTCGCAATTAACGCGGGCCTAAAAAACGTGTTGCGGCATTAAGTCGCTGTAGCGATTTAGGTCATCTTATTTCGTTAAATCCAAAACAAACGCGTTTTTTAGTTGCAGTCCCATAAATATTTTATCACAGCCGATGGTTGTTGTTTTTTGCCTCCTTTCATTTTCAATTTTACACATGATAAAGTCTCAAAAAAAGTATCGGTACTTGTACCGATACCGCTAAAGTATCGGACGAGTACCGATACTGCTCGAAGTATCGGGTATCGGCGCCGATACAGTACTATCGGGCCATCCCTACTTGAAAGCACAAAGAATTTTATTGTTAATGTGTGTTGTGATGTCACAATGGAGGTAACAATTACAAGTTTTCCTGGCCCAAGGGTTTGATAAACAGTTTGCACTTATAGGATTGTAAAAACGGTTTGGGAACTTAAAAATATTGCACTGTTATTAATGCTACTGTAAATGTTTGTCTCCACGGACCCCCTGAAACCATCTCACGGACCCCTTGGGGGTCCGCGAACCCCAGGTCGGGAACCACTGCTCTAAAGTGTGAAAATTGGCCTAAACCAATCACAGTTATATATGGACTCATGCAGACAGAAGATATGATTTGCACTACCCTGGAACAAAGTATACAGCCACCAAAGACTTGATTTTATGTGCATATCATAGGAGGCATGTAAAAGTAATTCCTTCTGTGCTACACCTTGCTAGTGTAAACTGAAATGACAGCAGCAGTGGTCGGATTCAGCCTGTTCACACCGGTTTTATAGAACCTCCTTCGAAATTTTATGAAATCACTGAACCGGTTAGCATTACTGGTTACTGTCAATAGACTTTTGTAACAGAATCAGCTGAAAAATATAACTTTTGTGATAGAACCGGCTGACAAAAAAATTGAATCCCACCACTGGACAGCAGCACAAGTTTGTGACTCTCTTCATCCTACAAAGTTAGCTTATCAGTAAATTGCACCTTTCTCTCCAATCATCTGGCTTCTCCCACTGGGAAACCTCTGACACATTGTTGTAGAAATAGATTTTCCCAGACGAGCTGATGTGTTCTGACCAGTTGCCACACCCACGCAACGCCCCTTGTACCTACAATAACACATGTCATGTTCACAATATATACAGGTCCAATTACAGGATATTAGTTGTCAACTTTTTCCACTGAAACTGTTCAACTCGAAAACGTATACACAAAATGAAAGTTTATTGAAAATGCCAATACAAAAGTTTTTTGCATTAGTCACAAAATGATTTTACTTAAGTTGCTTAATGCAGAAGGCAATAGATTTATTAATGTTATTATAAAATGCTATCACAATTATTGCAATTAATGCTATTGTTGTTTTTTTGCATTCAAAAAGCATATTTTGTGGTAAATTTGACTTGTACAATTTAGCCGTTTCTATGAGAAATTTTCAAACACAGCAGGAATATACAACAAAGCTAACCTACTGAGAAATGCCATGAAAAAGCACAAATTTAATGTTTATATTTACAGCCAAATTTATTACTAATAGATATGGGGTGTGTAGATTTACCTTGTGATGTTTGGTTTTGTCTGATGAGGATTTTGACACATGGTTTGATGGACCTGAGATGAATTTGTGGGATTCATTACCAGTCTACTTTTTTCAAAAAAGGTTTGCACAAAAAATATCAATGTGATTTGATTGGAAAAAGTTACTGGGACCAGCTTTGAAAGCATATTTATAAATTATTAAACAAGGCAATAAAGTGTTACATTTTGCCAAGTTACCAATAAACGAATTGTTTTTTCTCTTTCAATCATTTCATATACAGTCATAGCTGTTGGAAAACCTACTAAGATTTGAAACAGCTTATCTTCAGTCAGTTAACACAATAATCCCCAACCTTTTGAGTTGTGAGATAAAGACGACTTTGTTTTCTGCGAAGAATCCGACTTTCTAGCATCTCGTTCCCTTCCATGCGAGGAGGATAGGCGATGACCGCTGACTGACATGTGCTGCAGATACAAGCTCAAACTGTTGGGCTTGTTTATGAATTTTACAAAGAATGTCTAATAATAATTTTGGCGGTTCCTAATGTTTAACTATTACAATCATTACATGACTGTTCATCTAAACATGTCTTGTAGAATAATCAGTTCCCAGTGTTTTGTTTATATATTATCATTACAACTTATATATATATATATGAAGAGTTTGGATTTTTTGTCCATCCAATTTCATGGTGGTTTCAAGACTAAATCAGTAACTAACTGCTGCAACATAGGTGTATATTTAAGTGGCCTGTTAGTGTTTATTAATGCGGTAAAAGTAATGCAAATCTATAAAATTTTGAGACGGTACTTCATGGTACAAAAATGATACAGAATAGAAAAACTTTTTGTCCAAGATTTTCTAGTTTCAATATTTGAAATTACTGCATACAAATAAGTTTGATAGAAATCTTACCTGCATAACTGGCTTTTTGCTTGGATCATACCTGAAATAGAAATATGCAACTGAAAACACAACTGCATTTTCCAGACACATTTGAATTTGTCCATGATATTTTTCACACTTGTCATATATAAATATACATATATATATATTCGACATTATATATAAACACAAACTATACATGAGTGTGGCACTTAAACGCAGTATGCATTGCAAGTTTAACATGTCATCATAATTAATGCAAGAAGACCATGTCTGATACAATCAATTTATACATATGAGTGGCTAAATGCAAAATAAGCAGTGACTTATTTTTTGATTTTTCTAAAAAATAAACAAATAAACTATATAGATAGATAGTAAATATATATATATATGTAATAGAAAAATACAATTTTAACTTTATTGGGTATTCAAATCAAAAATTATACACAGGTAAAACTGAAACCATTTGAACATACTTATTTTGTAATTTATATTCCATTCATTTCTACCGTTCCCTAAATATTGGCTGGTATGGGACCTAAAATTAAAATCTACACCATTTTCACTGTTTTTTTGCTTCAAATTTACACTGAAAAACAAGTTTTGTATAATGCCTGCTTCAAGATCACCTGATTATCTATATTTAGATTTGACCAGTGTAATTTGTTCACAAAAATTCGCTTTTAAACTTTAAAGGGTGTTGTGAATTTCTCCACAGACAAGTTTCTATGAAAAATGTTTTTAATCATTGTTCTTTCAGTGTGTTGTGTTGTACAAGATTTTCAATGTGGCTAAATTCAACTGATACTTTTGTGTGGTGGACTTGAATATTTTAATGCTACTGGGAAGTTTTGCAATCAGTGTAGATGAAATGTGTAATTTGTTTTTTGTACGAAATCCATGTTGGGTTGGATGGTTTGGTTTCCAGCAAAAGAAAAACTCATAGATTTTGTTGCTGTTATAACTGTGGTAGAGCACATATCGCAACAAAAATGCCTTTGAATTGTTTACAAAACTAAATGAATTAACAACATAATATTTCAGGCAACACAACTTCAAATATACCCTTCAATTTGCGACGAGCCTCTCTTGTACATCACCACGCATCACAAGAAATTATCGCAAAATCTTTCATCAGAAGTACCTGGCAACTAAAAGATTGTAAATACAACTAATAATAACTTTTTAAATTAGGTTGTTGATACAGTTCTCAATACAATTAAGTGATATTTACTTTTATGTCATATGTTGGGAGTAATTTTAAAACTTAACACATTTATAACTGAATAACATACTAAAGAGTTTGAAAAAGTTGCAAAAACTTACCAATATTTCGCCATTTTACTGCTGGAAATTGTGGAACTTAAGAAGAAATTTGCATTTTCTTTACCACAAGATGTCGCAAATTGCCACAAACAACCACAGAAAAAAAGCACAAAGACTTCAGTACCACGCCTTTCCATTATTTTATTTTGAAAGTTGCTGTTGAACGTTTGACGCCAATTATCATCAAATATATATTTTAAATTTTACGTTGACAGTATTATGTTGCTTTAATATGAATTGGCTAACTTAGCTTAAAGTTGGTATTCAGTCCTGCCGAAGTTTTCCACATTATACCCATTGTTAAAACTGCGGGTATTTACAAATGCTGTATTTCACATTTACTAAATCATAACTTAAATATTGCAATCTCAAATCTGAAAAAAAATGTTATTACCCAAACCAAACTACTACAAGTTTGTAAATTTGCCACGTTTAATCAGAGTAAAACAATTTTATTTGTGTCGCAGGTTGCAGCTCTTGTCAGCTAGACTGTGTGGTAAAAAACGTTATGCGGTGTAGTTTTTAATTGTGTAAAATATATATTTCAACATTTTACGACGAAACTTGCCTGTGATGTTGTGGATTCCAATCTTTTTGTGTAAGTTTTCTATGTGGACAACAAAAGTTGCGACATTAATTGACAATTGGCGGGTTAATGAAACTTGACAATTCGGTTTTAAACATTATTTTTTAAGATATTTTACGCAGTTGTGTAGTGAAGTGCTGTAGAAACCTGGCATGCACAAAATATTAGAGCTGTTCTGTGTTGAAAATGGCTGAAAGACGGCGTTTGCGACCCGCAAGAAGTGATAATGAGGAAGTTTTATCAGAAGGAGAATCTCAGGTTCCACACGCTCTCTCGCTGTCACAGTCGGTAAGATTGTTTGTAGATACATATTTACGTGTATATTGTCTTACTTTATTGCTAATGTTATCATTTTAAATGAGGCTAAAGCAATAACACAGACATGCTGCTCTAACAGTTTCTAAAAGTTACTGAAAAGATGTTGTTCCCTTTTTCACTTCAACTACATGTCCTGTACTGTTTATGACTTCATATAAGAAACTTAAGCAAGAAACATTGCAACTTTATATCTTCCTAGAATAAAAAAAAGCAATAGAAATTCAAAACTTTATGTTTAGTTTGTGTATAACTGGAACTTTTTTAAGCATGTGTCATTTCATTGTTTGTTTTATTTTTATCCTTGGTTAGTCAGCAATGCCTTATGCTCATGAGAAGTGTTTTATTGCAATTCTGTTGAATTATAAGACAGACATAGTTATTGGGGCAAAGAAAAACCGAAATATGCAATTACCTAGATTCAGTCTGTGATAAAACACATTTTTGATTTTGTTTTGAATAATAAACCACCACTTATGTGCAGGATGGTGGATCTGAAGGAGGTTATGTTGATCTTTCTGAATATGAAACTGATGAGGATGATTATCATTCACAACATTCAGTAAGTGAAATTATTCCCATTGCATGCAACATTAAAAAAATGTCTACTTTTCCCTGCACAAAATAACATAACCATATGGAATCTTTGGAACACTATATACGTCTGTTCATAAGTTTAATGATGAAAATAATTGCCCAAATAACGTTTAAAATATAAAGCAAGTTGCTTTTTACGTGTATTTGGGCCGGCATTTTCACCATTAAACATATGGAATGTAAAACACAAAATAAAAATGACATGGTAAAAGCTACATATTTATTCATATTGTTTTTCAAATGTATTTTGGTATTCAGAGTGACGAGGAGGTTGAAGCTCCTCCCGAAAAGTCCCCAGATCAGTTTGAAGATGCAGAGGAAGATGCAACTGGAGTAGAAAGAGGAAGTGGAGACGGGAAGGTAGTTGGGCTTTGTACTAACTTGTTCCGAAATTTTAAGCATTTAGCTTTAGTCTTAAAAAAGATGATTTCATTGTCAAATAATTCGAGTAGTTTTGTTGTAAACTTAGTTAATGCTAATTTTCAGTTTGCAATGAACTATCAATATATGCCTAGTTACTGGATTTTACTCTGTAAGGGTTAGGTAAAGATTTCGATGTGCTAAGATTTTTTTTCTGCTTTGTAGGAGCAGTCTGACAGTGATTTTGAGCCGAAGAAGAATTTCGTAAATGTGTCCGAAGAAGCAGGTGATCCTGAAGTTAACGAGGAGGGAGAGGAAGAAAAAGAATCTCCCTGTTTTATTCCGACCAAAGGAAACTTTTTCCAACATGACACACGATCACAAGATGTCAGGGGAGGGTAAGAAACTATAGAAATATTTGTAAAAAATAAATGAGCATAAAAGTATATTTGGATGTTTCAATAATTGGTACCAAAAAATATCCAATTCAAGAAAAACATCAAATAAATATCGGACATTTTTTTGAAAACACATGCATCCAAAGTTTTGAGCATTGGAGAATGAATGATTTCCCAACAATAGGCAGGGTAATGTCTTGGTTTAACACCTTTTTTTTTTCTTTGACATTTGCTATTGTCTTGTAAGCAACCAAGCTGTATTTTAAATATATACTGACACTGATAAATTGGAGGTTTAACTTTCTTGTGAGGAATCATAAGCTTCCTTGTGGAGTAAATTGATTTAGATTGCTATAAATTAAACTACTCACGCCTTTCAAAGTAACACACAGCCTTTATTGTTATGATACCATAGTTAAACATTGTGTTGTTGTTTTGTTACATTGTAGGAGAACCACGGTCAGAAATTTTCGGACAAGACCTGACGCGTCGCGATGGCTGCATGATAAATTTGATGAAAGAGAACAAACTCCAAAAAGTCGAGAAGATCTTATTGCTGAATATGGTTATGACATCCGAGCACATTCATATGGCAAACCGCCCACAAATACAAGAGGGTATGTGAACAAGTAATGAGTAGCTGGTATACACAACAGGCTTTGTAAATTAGATTGTTCAAGAACCGGAAAAATTGTCTGTTTGTTTTGTAGTTTTTTGTGAGTTTGCTTTACAATGATGGACCAAGTATTTAAAAGAATAATATAAGGTCAAATTAGTTTCTAGACCTCTTATAGTACCACAGAATTTTTTAAGCTAATGTTCTATAAAAGACAAAAAATAACTCACAGAGACCCAGTTTTATATAGCATTAACCTCAATATTCTCAGTCCAGCAGCCAAGAATTTTGTCAGTCAATTTTGCATGGAAAATATTTCTGTAATTTATTTCCAGCGGGACAAGAGGTCAACGTCGTCCTTTTGGTCGTCATGACATGAATCGAGAACAACATCACTTTCGGCAGCAAAACCACAATGCCAACTCGCATAATAATGATTACGGCAATGGTCAAGCTTGGCCTAGACTTAATAAGGTAAAATCAGGTGCATGGTACATGGTGGTAAATTTAAAACACTTCCCTATAATCCTGATTTTGTAATGAATAAATCTGCTGATATTGCTATAAAAAACAACATGATTATATTTTTGGAAGTTTTAACACATAACGACAAAACATTTTAATAGCACTTGGAATCAGTATTTGATTTTGTGGTGTAAGTGTATAACGGTATTTAGTGATAACTTTTCCTAAGCTTTTGATTACATGTGCATAACAATACCACAGGATTTTTTCATTTACTACAATTTTTGTTGCAGGAAAGACCAAGAGATCGGCAAGCTCCCTCCAACTATAGAGATACAACTATTAGGACTCAAGATTTCCGAGCTTCAAGACGTAATTATCTGAGAAATGATCAGAGGGAAAGAGATCAACAATATAGAGGTAGAGGTGGCATCCATTTGTTTTTGATTTTCTTGTTGTTTGAACACAAAAATCCCAGACTAAAATTGAGTTGTAGTTGACAAAACAAGATATAGCACACCAGGTTCACTTCAGGGCTGATCCCAGCTTTGAATTGATGTTAATCTTAATGGTAGTGCTACTGACGCGGTGCCTCCTAGGAGATCCAAAAGTGCCTAATTTTAAAAATGGTATATCTCAAAAAATGCTAACGGTTAGGGCTATTAGGGTCGGGGTAAGGTATTAGCATTTAAAATTCAATAAAACTAACCCAAAAAATTAGTTACTAATGTAAAATTTTTAAACATTTGCATCCTAAACCAACCCTCTTTAGCCGCTAAATAAATAATTCAGCTCTTTACGCCACCTATCGAAAATTAAGCACTTTTGGATCTCCTAGGAGGCACCGCGTCAGTAGCTCTACCAATCTTAACTGATTACAATCTAAATGAGTATTTTCTCCCAAACAATAACCTTTATGGCTTCACAGAACCAAGACAACCACCCAATCGGCCGAACAGAGCAGATTATTCACAGAAGCCGAGAAAACCGGCAAAAGAAGATCAGGCATCACCACCAGCATCTGATGAAGAAGAGGTTTTATTGTTTTCTTTTTACACTTAGTTGTCCAGCATGGTTTTATGTCATAAATTACTTAATCGACTGTACAAGTTTTTTTTTTATTATTTTGTCTGGCTGAAACATGTTTACTTAAAAGAACAAAGCTTTCTGTTGATAAGTAAACTCAGAAATTTAAAAACCAGGTAAAAAAGGTGATATTTGAATTTTTCACACATGTTTACTGAGAAAATCTGGCAATACTGTATTAGGATTTTCCACAATGTTATGCACAAAATTTTATGGTGATTGTAAAATACACTTTTCAAATTTTCAGTGGGATGTTGGTGATCAGGAACGAGAAGAAAAACCTGAAGAGAAACGAAGCTCTCCGATGCACAAAACAAACAAACCAAGTGATTCAAGCAGACGTTCACAGCCACAAGCATATTCACAACAGAGGTAGAGGCTTTACAATTTAGTTATGTTGCATTCTGTTTTAAATGTTTACTGTTGTTTAATAGACATGGAAAGCGAAGTGAGGGCAACATTACTGAAAAGCTGAAGAATATTTCAATTTCACAGTCCAAAGAGGTGAGTCATGATTTAATACATGTCTCAAGGCTCAAAAAGGACAATAAATACTTTATAATTATTTCTAACAACAAATAAAATTGCATGTGCTCCTTAAAACTTGTAGCATTACTTTTTTATCGGTGTTACAGTTTGTTATGGGTCCCCTTCCATGAAGGGGACACATATTGTTTTTGTCTATATTTTTTTTTTCTTTTTTCTTTTTTTCTTTTTTCTTTTTTCTTTTTTTCTTTTTTTCTTTCTAACGCAGATTTGTTCCCACGTTTTGTTCAACAAAGAATGGTTCAAACTTTTTCAAATTTACACACATTACAGATATTGGTCTAAAGATGGTCCATGTGAATTTTGACCCCGTTTGATCCCTCGGTTCACCCACAGCCCCCCAAAACGTGAAATTTTTAGCGCGGATTTGTTCCCACGTTTTGGTCAAGAAAGAATGGTTCAAAGTTTTTCAAATTGACACACATAATAGGTATTGGTCTAAAGATGGTCCATGTGAATTTTGACCCCGTTTGATCCCTCGGTTCACCCACAGCACCCCAAAACGTGAAATTTTTAGCGCGGCTATTGTTCCCACGTTTTGGTCAAGAAAGAATGGTTCAAACTTTTTCAATTTTACACACATTACAGATATTGGTCTAAAGATGGTCCATGTGAATTTTGACCCCGTATGACCCAGAGATTCACCCACAGGCCCCCGAAACGTAAATGTGTCTAACGCTCGTTTGGTCAAGAAAGACACTGTAGGCAGAAGTACCAAGAGAGTAACTCACTGGTTTACGATAGCGGGAGGGCTCAGCTTGACGTCGGACAGACGTTTTACGAGACATCGTTTCAGTGATTAGAAATCAGCTGTTTTGCACAGCAATGCTATGTCGTTTTATTAAGTTATCACTCACATTTTTAGTTTTGGCGAAGGTTTTACACCTATGACGTGATTTAAGCCTAATAACCGTGCTTCGGTTTTGTATATGTCAAGAAAAACTTTGTTAATAAAAGTTAAGATGAAAAAATTAACTTGACTTTTTTGCCAAATAAATGTTTTTTTAAATGCTCGCTGTCAGGTTGGCCGCCGCATGATCACGGGTTACTTAAGGTCAACTTGTCGGTATTACAAACACAGCTCAGAACTTTCTTCATAACGTAGCGTTTTTTTAACAATCAATTTAGGAGTCAATACTCAAGGCATGTATAAATTAGGCTTAACAGTATTGTTGAACACGAATGACGGCGTGCTATTGAAAACGGTGTCAAAAGGTCAAACAGTCGTTTGGCGTGTGCACCCTGAGAGGTTACTACAGGTCAATGGTACTCATTTTGCGAAACAAAGTTATATGAAAAACAATTTGTTATGTATACACTTGTAGCAAATTGCTTTTTAATTTAAAGTGTCTGTAACACAACTGTTACAGCTTTCTCAAAAAAATTGCCCGACCTTGGAGGACTATATCTGGGTTAAAGCAAGAGATTAGATTAAAGTCTTTGTTACGTTTTTTTAATGTTTTTGTAATTACATGACAATAATAGTGCAAAAAGAATACGAACAATTTTTTTTATTGTTGGGTTAATGCTTTCTAAAAATTTGTCCTTAAGAATGTAAAAATCACCGCAACATTTGTTTACCGTAAATCCGCACAAACATGCGTGTGGGGACCCATTAGTTTTTGTTTACAAAAACAATCATATGTGTAGATCAAATGATGTGTATAGTAAATTGGTAAATATCGTATAGAATATATAAAATGGAAGTATATCAGAAAGCCACTCTTCTAGTTATGAGTACATTTCAGCTTGACCTTGAAATATAACTTTGTAGCAGCCACGGAGATACTCATCGTTGCGACAGAGAAACGCTGACTCCCCTTCAGAACCAGCGAGACCCCAACATTACCCTCCTGCCCCAACTTTACCCCCAGAGTGGACAAAGAAAAGGGAGGGTCAGTTGAAACCTAACAGAGGTCAGTGAAATAAATGTTGTTTCGTATTTTAAGCAGCACTTCGCATGGAATCAATATGTTTGCCCTGTCAAACAAACAAGTTTCATATCTTCCTGTGTTTTCCATATACAGTACTTTTATTTGTCCCTGGAAATTAAAACAGCAGAAAAAAACCCTTGGTATTTGGGTCTTACTCATTTTTACTCTTTGGCCTGTTTTTATAAATTTGACACACTTTTGCCACTTGTATCCACAGCTGTGCCTTGCATATCATTATCAAAATTACAATTTTTGCCACCACTGTGGCCCAGTAAACTTTTCACGAGAGCTAAAACATTTTTTTGAGCCTTTTACTGCACAACAATTATCTCAGTACTTTATTTTACCAAGAAACTCCAACCCAGCCATCACCTGCAGTCCAATCGAACCACATCCAACAAAGCACACCGACACCAGATCGACCTACAGAACCAACACAGAATGAAATGCTCATGGCATCGTATATACAACAGCATCATCAACAGCAACAACACCAAGCTACTCCACCACCTGCCCCTGTTTCCATGCCAACAGCAGTGCCATACAGCATAGGTATGGGTTGCTAGGCCCAATGAACCACAGGAGAATTCTAGTACACAAGATTGTACACTAGCTTTGCTTAAACGGTTTTTCACAGGCTTGTGGGTCAAATTTTGTTGCCAACTTAGTATCTAGCATTTAATGCACAGAAAAGTTTAACTGAGATTGATTGTACAACATGTGTTAAAACAGATGATTTATTCAAAAAGCATTACTGCCATAGGGCTTATGTATAGAGACCACATCATAGTGCAGAGGTTTGGTCAACCTGCACTATGATGACAAGAGCGATTGTTAAAATGTCTGCATTAAGATGTATTCTATATGTTTTTGCTTTTCACGATGATATGCAGTAAAACTTGGTTAAACCAGATTCGGTTAACCTGGATCTTCACATAATATAGTTTGGACAAAACTAAGGTACAGATGATTTGTAATGTGGTAAGACTTGAATTAATCGACATCGGTTAATTCGGATCACTGGACAAATTGTCTGGTTCAATCGGGTTTACTAAGGTTTAGTGTATTTGTTCGTAAACTCTATTTCAATTCTTTCGTGAGCTCTTGCATCAGTGTGAAAGGTGTGTTACAGCATTACTAAAAAGTTGATGATTTGTTTCAGCCGATTTCAGTTCACCTGCTTTGGAACTACCCAAGAGTGATCAGTCACTGTTGCCCGACAACGCAAGTATTTCCTCTCAAATGCAGTGGTATGAAAGTAAGTACACCTAACCAGGCAATTCTCTTGGTAAAAAATTAAACAATAAGTAAACAGATCAAGTTTTGTAGCTGTTCAGCCTTGATTTAATGCCCAGTAAACATTGAGTAGTTTTGCACATGTATTCCAGCAAAGGCAGTGGTGGGATTCAGCCGGTTCGCACTGGTTCTATAAAACAGTCTCACGAAATTTTATGAGATCAGCGAACCGGTTAGCATTACTGGTTACTGTCAATGGACTTTTTGTAACAGAACTGGCTGAAAAATATGACTTTTATGACAGAACCGGCTGAAAAAAATTTGAATCCCACCACTGGCTGTTGGCAATTCTAAAATTTTGCTGAGTTTTTCACAATGACTTTGTATTACAGCTGCAATGGCTTACCAAGCAATGCTGACACAGAACGTCCTGAACCATCCCCCACCACCTACTTTACCCCCATTGTTGCCACAGCAACCATCAATCTTGTCGAATCTGCCCAATCCTGAACAAGTATGTTGAAGATTTATTGTGTGTTTCACATCAGTAAAAATAGTTGTATGACGAAGTTCGCACTGCTCACTAAATTTTTACAAAACATATGAATTCAAATTGTTAGCTCACTATGCTCTTTTAACTTTATCGCCCACATTCAGGTTAGAATTTTTGCTGATGTGCATTGCATGACTGAGTTGGCACTGTGATGCTCACTGAATTTTACAAAACAGCTGGTGCTGAGCACTGCAACCCAGGGTTAGGACTGCGGAATAAGAGAAACAACTACAAGCAATTTCTATTGAAAATATTGGCAAACATTGTTATGTTTAATTATAATAAAACCATTTGTATTCCACCTCACTGAACATTGTGGCGAAGTGGGCAGTTTGGTTCGTTAACATTTAATAATTTGTTGTTGTTTTTTCAGGTTGGAACCCCAGGATTGTTAGTGGGTGAAGAGCAAAAAAACCCACAAGCCCAGTTACCCCTTGTATCGCAGGCTGGAACCCCTGGTAATCAAAACTATAGCCACTTGTGGTCACTGGGTGTCACTAAAGGTATATGTAATATTCTTTCAGATATTGGAGCTCTTGGTTCTTTGGCATTTCCTCCACCTTTACCACACAACTTTCAAAATGAATTCATGCAAAGGTAAAACAAACTTAAGGTTTTGTTGGTTGTGGCAAAGAAATATCAACGTTGTGTTAATTTTCGAAATCTGCCATAGTATTGCATCCAGGATTGAGGAGTCAGTAAAAAAAATCTGACTCCAATGCCATTTTAAAATTTTCCAGCTTTGAACTCTCTAACGTCTAACCAAAAACAAAGCATTTGTGTTGCGCTTGCACATTTCATTGCTTTTTTATCAAAATGGACCAAAAGTCAGATTGGCCAAAAAATGTAAAGACTCAAACCCCATAATATTTTGAAAAACTACGACTTTAAAACCCCTTACAGCGACTTTGTTGAATTGTTTTGATAACCCTGCTTTCATTGATTACAGAAACTTGATGTCGGAACGCCCGATGGCTCCACCGATGCAGGTCCCATTCTCTCACACCCCTGGTCTCCTGGGTCAGCAAGTTGGAGGGGTAACCTACTACGCAAACCTGCCCCACTCTGTACCGATATCCGGGGTTCACAACATGATCCCGGGAAACACCCAGATTGGGTCACCGCTCCGCTCAGCCAATTCTGCTATTCCTATAAGGCCTCCGATGGAATGACAGGCCCATGGGGCTCCTGGGGAATCCCTTACGAACCCAGTAGTTTTGCCGTAAAACGGGTAAACTGTGCCGTTAGGCATCGCAGCAACTAAGTTTTATAACCATTAAGTGCGATCATTATCTGGCGGTTGTTTCTTGCGAGAATTTGTTTGTGCCTTACTCGAGTTTCGAGGCACTTTGTTCGTTTCTGGCTGTTTTTGTTGATTCTAGCATCGCCATTGTTTCGTAATAAACGTGGAAGTCACGACCAACGCCAACGTGGCGATTTTCAAAAAGAACGATTGTTTATTGTCAGTGTGTAAAATTTAAAAAATGGGGGGTTGTAACGGTGTGACTTTGTTGTAGCGAAATGTACCAAAGTAGGTTTACAAACACTTTTTTGGTTCTAATTTCACTGGCGGCCGCACATGCGTCTACTAAATGAAAGTTCCTTCAATGTCTAAATCGGTGGTTCTCAACCATGGTCTTACAGGCTTACATGAAGGGGGGGCATGGTCCACGAAAGGTTGAGAACCACTGGTCTAAATGAAAATTCCTTCAGTTATATGCGAACATCTAACTAAACGTACGGTTGTGCACCACATGCCTCCAATTTAAGCTCCGACATTTTCATATATCAAACTTCATGTGACATAAGACAAACAACATGAAAGAATTTTACAAAAACTCAACGAATTGCAGTACCAGTTACTGTCAGAAACACTTTGGCACTTCAATTTAATACATCACCACAAACCAGCAGGCCAGACAGCGAGCTGCAATTACGTTGAATTTACAACGGGTAATAAATATATACGAACGGTCGAGTGTTTTCTTTCATAACATGCTGTGACGCCAGCTAAAATTACTTCACTCTCTGTAAATTGCAGCACATAAACTTGCTAGTTAAGAGCAAATTATATTGTTGGAGATCTTTACAATCAATTTAAACCCACGCAAATGGCTGTTGTCGTTTTTGTTTCGTAATTTTGAAAGTTGTCCAAATTATGCCCAACCAAAAATATGCAAAAAACTACTTCAAAATAAATCATGACCTTTTGGCATTACTATATTTAAATTATGTTCATAATGACGTCTTTTCAACAAAATTCTACAAAAGATTTACATAAATACTGAGGAAATTGATCATAGCAATCGAAGAGATGCCAAACTAGTCATGGCTCTGTAAGTTCACTAAGAGGTCTACCAGGTCAAACAGACTAATTAGATAAGCTCTCCACAGCTAAGTACGCACTAATTGATGCAAAATACTTTTCCCGTACCAACCCACGAGTCACATTAGCACTCAACTTTCGGCGAACCCGGTTACTAAACTTATTCAACACGATTTTAGCCTCACAGTTCAGCGAAACTATCACAGTATGTAATCAGTTCCGGTACAGCCAACTTTTCCAGCTGTTGTCCTTAAGGTGACCTTGCAAATCCCGGCAAAGTCTCCACACTTACGGTCATCACCGCACAAATTCCACAAGGTTACGTCAAGGTGACTTAGAGGTTACAGCAACAAACAACTGCAAGGTCCAAGGTCGTTTATGAGTCACAATACCATACCTCGTGCGTCATAATATCCTATTTTTCCCGGAAATTTGCGGGTTAGGTACTTTGTTACTAGAAGAACTCATCAAGCCGTATTTACTTGTCAAACTTAAAATGTTTGCGTTTTGGGCTTCCCTTTGTGTACGTTTAGCTGTAAAGCCAAGTCTACTATATGTTGTTCTACACTTCAACGAGTTTTAACACTATGTTTTACGTATACACATTGGAAAGGAAATTTTTCTTAAGTTGTATGTTGAATGTACACAAAAAGGTGAAAGCTGCCAGCAGTTCATCATTTAAATTTACATAAATATCACGTAGAAGGGCAATGTACAGAAGGCAAGTAGTAGTACGTTTAAGAGCACCATGTACATACTACAGTCACAACTGAGCTGAAGTGCTACCTACGTGCACAAATAATTTGAATGATTGATGCTCCGGCCAGCGCGGCGGTCGCAGAAAGGTCACACCACTTTCGCATCGCGGAACCGGGGTGAACCAAAGTTTACAGCGTCAGTGAAACAACAGCCAGACTGCTGTAAACCACGCTTGTACCGTTTGTTTATCCTGAAATCACAGAGACAATTTGTTGTGTAGTATTTACAACTGACTACAGTAGGTGCTGGTTTTAGTGCAGGGTTTTGTTGTCAGTGTTGCAATGCGGTGTGAAGGGGACAGATTTTATGCTTCCTGTGTGTCAGCCTGAGGTTACACACTGTCACTGGCAGTTCGCGCTGATCTACCGCACGAACTCTATGAGGGGATTTTTCTGGCTTCAAAATTACATGTTTCTGCAGTTCAGGACCTTTTAGGCTTTTAGCCCGCGCCTGAAACTTGGTTCGGTGTAAAAATTTGGAATAAAACCGAAAACTGGAGGATTTTTATGTTAGTTAAGTCTTGCAGCCGCAGGTGCAATGCAACATTAGTTTTGTTCAAAAGTGTTTTAGTGGGACAATGTATGGTATTGCTGTGTTATGTTCATGTTTTGTGAAATAGACTTGTTGTGTTTGTGGATGTATATTATATGTCTCCTTAGACATGAGCCGTTTTTCAAAAGATTTTGTCATTGTTATCAAATGTTCAAAGTCAAAAATGTTTATAATTTAGGGATGCTACTGTAAATTTTAGGCCTGAAAAAGATTGTTGTGGTGATTCAAAAGTTTGCGTGTCAAGCAATTATGACAAACAATAGCGTGGTACTTTCCCAATGTGTAAACCCCATAGATTTTAATTGCGGATTTACTCGGCTATTGTAACTGTCGTTTAATTAGAAGTGCGTTAATTATACATAGTGAAACATGCTTTTTATAATAAATGTGTCGTTCAGGCTGCAACATATTTTCTTATGATTCCTCTAAATTGCGCTGCAGAGACTTTACGATTTTGAAGGGGGTACTTACGTAAAATTTAATTCGTTTATTGTACAAATAGATGTAAGTAACAAAACTTGGATTGAAAGTCATAGTTTTAACGCGATTGTATCTTGTTTTCTGCCATTTGTATCTCAAGTCATATCTGAAACAGATCACACTTGACATTCGCCTCATAACATCGATATTTCGAAACGGAAAAGTCAGGTCTTTCATCCTGTCCGACGCCGATCTTATTGTGCGATAGCGAGGTCGTCTCAGGCAGAATATATCCCCCTACGCAGTCTGTAGAAGTCTGGTGCGGAGGTGGTACATTTTATAGTTGAAGTGCACGGTCTTAGTCATGTTATGACAGACCCGATGTTGCGCAGGATAAGATAAGGAACTCAACAATTTTTTTGGGGAGATGAAAGGTTGAGTGTTATTTGGTTACAAAGATTCAGAGGCAGTTTTTTCTCCGGAACAGATTTTCGATTTCGTGTTTTGTGTCAGTTTTGTGGACGTTTTATGTGTTAAAAATATTGGCTTGCAGCAGACAAAAAACTGTGAAAAAGTGGCGTTAATGTGTTTTGGGATCAGAACTTTGAGGTTTTAATTTGTATTGATCGCTTAGGGTGGTTTGTGACTATTGTCCAATTTGTTTTTCAAGACATTGTGTCTAATCCGAAAACACGAAATTTGCAATGCAATGCAAAAGCGTAAATTACGTGTTAGAACGAATTATTAAGTATTGATTTTTGTCCGTAATAATGAAATGTTGACGTAAAGCAGTTGAACCTTTGTGTGCTGAAACTGTTGGAAAACAGAATCAGTCAGTTCTAGGTAAATAAAGTTTACAATTGGCCTAATTGGCATCACCCCTATATTCCAAAATATTCGTTGAAAATCTCATCTACGTTTGCATACTAACTCAATTCTATTTTGTTTTTCTGGTTTATTTTAACGCAGCAAATTTGGTCTGGTTATCAAACAATGGAATGCATAATTTCTGACCAACAACATTTCAAACATTACTCCACATCCAGTTCACCAGCTATTGTTTACTGTGACTTGGTGAGTACAGATTCGATTCTGTTAAGATGTACGCTTACTTTCACTTGTTTGACATTTGCCCGCTTTATGTGTTGTCTGATATTTTTAAAAACGTCTTTTAAACAAAGGTTTCCACAAATATTGTCATTAACGGCGAAGTAATGGCAATGTTTAATGCCATTGGATATAATCAAATTTCTTTTAGTTAGGTCGCTCTTTAAGTTTGTGTGTTCCCAATTTTTTATAAACAATTGCAATAGATTTTACAAGATATTATGTAGTCTAATAGCGCTTTCGTGTTTTCGGGGCGAAATATATAAATATTTGTTACAACGAGATCAGACAACTGTGTTGCGGGACAAACCGAAACCCAAAACAATCAAGTTCGTAACATCCGAATATAGTTACAAGTGTGTAGAGTTGTGAATTAAACTGAAACCAATATGAACCCACGCAACTTAAACTGACACAAAACAATCAGTTCGCCTAAAGTTGAACACAAACAATGACCTGTCGTCCCTCGCGATTCGGATTAACAACAATCGTATCAGCGCACGTGTTCGGTTCAACGGGCGGACATCGACTAACACGACCCGATCACTTGTTTCCGCAGCAGGGCGCCCCCTGTCGATCGCCCCCCAAACAACACGCGATGACGTCACCGCACACCCATCACGTGACCTACGTTGACCTTGACAGGTTCGGAACCCATGTGACCGGAAGTTTCGCACTCGATTTCGGAAAACATTTCTCATGTGAGTTTTTGTTTGTTGTTTTAAAAATTTCGTGTACTTGGTTTTGTTTAAAACGATTTGACAAAGTACTGACCTGTATTCAAAATATTCTATATTGGAAACGGTAGATAACTTGTGTTTAGAGAAAACTTAAACTGTTTGGTGCTGTTAGTTTTATCTTCGAAGCCACAACACAATGCGAACTTGAGCGGGGTCAAAGCTCCGGTATGCTTTGCCCAAGGGCATATTGAATGTACTGCATCCTGTCGTATAACTAGGACATGGTTAATGGCAGCGTATCGTCGTGGAAGTTGACGTCAACACAGTTCTGTATAAATCTTACACAGAAAAGAGTTGGTTATACCAAAAAATCATAACCTTGACATACCATACATTGTTGTAGTTTGATAATAACCTTACCAATTGTCCAATGTCGATAAACACAAATAATCATCATGAGTTTGTTGTGAAAATGCTTAAGTTTAAAAGCAAAGAATCATTCAGTGGTATGTTTTTGGCTGGAGCAATTTACAAATTCGAATATCACTAACCATTTGCATTACAAAATATGAGAACAAACAAGCGCCTGGTCCAGCTATTACTTCATATGATCGACCCACAATAAACGCAAACATGCGTAAAACAAAGCTGTGACAATGCAACCAAAGTTTATGTCAACAAACCGCGTTTAGGTTTCTGTATTCATAAACTGCAGTTTAAACTGAGGACACAGGCTATATCATGTCAATAACATGTCAGTGTTTGCATTGATACTCGGCATTACAATATTGCTGGCGGGTAATATGGAGACATTTACTACGTCACTTGTCTGCAAAGATCCGGATTAAGCCAAGTGACCTTTACATGACATTGTAGTGACGAGTGCAAATCATAAATTAAAGGAAGTGCACGCTTCGTTACGCGAACTGAACCTTCCATTTAACAAACGACTTGTTCTTTTCAGTGAAACGCCATTCAGGGGCATTGTTATGTCACACAAGCATTGAATGGATGCAAACAACCTCATTTGGTTTCTTTAGTAACCTTGGAGTGAACCAGAATTACGTCACTGGAATTTAAATTTTTGCTTTCCACAAAATGACGTAATCGATAGAACACAGCATTATGTTTTGACAACCAGCTTATGACGTCATAATGTTATGTGCAGCGTCACAATCGGACGGAGGCAGTATCTGCTCGAGCGGAACGACTTCTGATTACGAGGCAGTGGGATGCGTGACGTCACCGGACTCACCGCTGCCACCGCGTGTCTACAAGCCGTGTTGTGTTTGTGGAGACAGATCGTCGGGTTATCACTATGGTGTGTCTTCATGTGAGGGATGCAAGGTAATGTGCGAAATTCACTGTGGTGGAATTATACATAGAAAATACCGAAAAAGTGTTTCGTCCACCAGGTTGCATATTTAACAAATTTGTCTTTAATACGAAGTTATTAACAATAATGGGATTATGTATGTCGGCTGGCCTCATGAAAATTGTAGAAGAACACCAGAAAGGCTTAAGATTTTTTACGATATTTTTTGCCAGACATAGTTATTTATAGACTTTCCTTTTTAACTGAAACGGCGAATATAAAAAAATCATCCGGCTAAACGAAACGAAAAAACATGTTGTATGCCTAGGAATGGCACTATCTTATTTTGCCTAAAGAAGAACTTAGACTTAAACTTGAAAGTGGGTTTAGTGGTCGAAAAAGTCAAACAAATTTGTGGTTCGGGTGACGTAATGCACCGTGTCCATACAAGGTAATGTCAAACCACTCTTAACATTTTGTACTGACCATAACAACAAAAAATCTGTTCAAGTAAACATATTCACTATTTTCAAACTCTCTGGAAGTTACGATTTTGTATCAGCCATTTTTTTATGGTTTGCAACACGGTTTTATTTAAAACTTTCGAAACCTCAATTTGCGACAATAATATATGAAAACCTTTAACTTTATTGTTTACATGGTACTGTCACAGTGGTGAGTAATGTCAAAAATTAAAAGGTTTACGTCAACTTATTCAACAAAATAAAATTTAATTTGGTTGCAGATTGGCAAAACCACAATTTGTAAAACAATTTCCTTTTACAAGATTTGGCACATTTTAAAATGCGTAGACTAGATTAGATTTCCAATAAAACTTTCCCATCACTTACCCCCATGTTTTAAATTAAATTCCCGTGCGAGTTAAGATTAAAACGAAGATTGGAAGGGCACGGAAGGTTCAGAAAACAAGCGATAAACTCCTTTTCAATTTCCAGCAATTTCGCTTTCACCCGACCTGTGGTCGTGAAACAGAGTGAAAATAAAACAATAAATTTTAGTTGGGCGCAAGTAAAGTGGTAATAAAATTGCATGCTGACTTTATTCAATTTCTTATTACTTCGCAGTGATCACTCGAGTTACCTTAATTTGAATAGAAATATTGAAGGTTTGAATTCACAAAACCACTTGCTCGCTGTAAATACCCGATTTATTGAGGCAAGGCACTGAACTAACCCTGTTTGGGAGGGAGAGATTTTTACTTGCCTTGCAATCGTGGCAAATTGCAGAAACGGCTGTTTATACGTTGCATTAAAATTGCCAAAAATCGTTTTTTAAAGAAATTTTCTTGTTACTCAGTACCACTGGTATGAGAGAGGGCCTATATATTTTAATTTTCTTACTGTTCTGTATTTAAACGAATTTTCAGGTGCAAAGAAATGCGATCAGTGCTTTCAGTGTCACGCGAGCTTCCAAAACATTTCAGAAATACCTCAAAAACCAATTTTCGTGGAAACACAGACCGCCTTGTGGCCATTATGTCTGAACCACGAACAAATTTAGTTTTCTTTGCCACAAACTGTCTCAAGTACAAGATCCCGGGCAGATAAAATCTCAAATCAGCAAAAAGTTTCAGCTTCAAACAAACCCTTGGTGGCCACTGACAACCGGGTCACGTGGTTGATGACGTGTGAGGGAATGACGTAATGAGGCGATTAAGAGAAAAACAAAATTCATTTTAAATGTTGATGGTTAAAGTTTTTATTGCAACCCAGCGGTGGAATTCAGTTGTTAAGTGTTTACAACATTTGAATCGGCAACAGGTGACAGCGCTCTGCGCACAAGGCCATCTCAAGGTCAAACCGACCTCAGCTCTCAACGACCTCTGTCTGACCTTGCTATCCCTTACATGACTGTCAACTACTGAAAGGTTGTGTTGAACCTAAAACACGAAACATTTTATACGCGAAACCACAAAGCAACTAGAAAGTGATTGCGCTCTGATATTACTTTCCACGGTTTGGGATTACATGCTTCTTAACTTGCTGACAAAACGCACAGCACACGCAATTTCCAAACTTAAAAATAAACATACATAGTTTGATGAACTTATTAAAACTGAATTGCACACCGATGTATATCAGCTTTGGCGCTGCATTCTTAAACTGAGGTTTTGAGACTCTTTATCTTGGTAATCAACATGAAGCGGAAGCTGAACCTTTTACACTACCCACAGCGGTACATGACCCGGGGTTAAACCTTTTACACCACCCACAGAGGTACATGACCCGGGGTTAAACCTTTTACACCACCCACAGAGGTACATGACCCGGGGTTGAACCTTTTACACCATCCACAGCGGTACATGACCCGGGGTTAAACCTTTTACACCACCCACAGAGGTACATGACCCGGGGTTGAACCTTTTACACCATCCACAGCGGTACATGACCCGGGGTTAAACCTTTTACACCACCCACAGAGGTACATGACCCGGGGTTGAACCTTTAACACCATCCACAGCGGTACATGACCCGGGGTTAACCTTTTACACCACCCACAGAGGTACATGACCCGGGGTTGAACCTTTTACACCATCCACAGCGGTACATGACCCGGGGTTAAACCTGTGTTAGCACACCACCATGCGGTTAAAACTGGCATGATATTTGCGAAATATCGTGTTAAAAATCATGTTTGTTATGTCAGTGAGCTTGTATGCCGTAAATACAATACAAGGATTAAAATTGCAAGACTTTTTGCAAACTAGCTTCCACAAAATTGCTTAACATACGGATTTTAGTGCGATGTACGTTACAAAAAGTATTTTTTAATTCGAATTTTTCTTGTATAAGGCAATTTCATACCTGCCAAAAAACGTGTTTTTGTGTTTGTTTCGTTTCCGTATCAAAAAATACCTTTTTAACGGTTTTAGATTCATCTAACCGTTCAACACGTATTAATTTAACTTGATCAACTTAGTGTTTTGAATAGAAAGATAAGAAATCTTAAATGTTGTCGTTTGTTTTCAGGGATTTTTTCGTCGCAGTGTTCAGAAGAACGTCCAGTACCAATGCCCGAGGGAAAGCAACTGTTTCATCAACAAATCGAACCGAAGTCGATGCCAGTTCTGTCGGCTGCAGAAATGCCTGGCTGTCGGAATGCTCAGAGAATGTAAGAAATGTTTCGATTTAGAAGTTGAAACTGGCAATCTGACATGGGGTTTTAGTGGGGTAGATCGAAAACAATATTCAAAAGTGGCCAAAACTGTAATATGACATTTTAAAGTGGAATTAAAATGAACAAATTTTAATTTGCTTGACTCAGTGTATACATATGACGCCTTATGCTGTGGTGCTTAAACGCTTTCGGATTGATCTGTAATGATTGTTTGTCTACCTTAGCTAAAATAAACTTGTTTTTGACCACAAAGCATGAACAAAATTGAAACTGAAAACAAACCAATAGAAACATATAAAAATGTTTTACCTTCATAAGACAAAGCATCTCAATGCACAACTTTGCCAAAAACCTTTAGGAATTTACTTAACCAAATCAAATGTTCTACCCAGCTGTTCGCAATGACCGTCGCAAGAAGAGGGGAAAGGAAAAACAGCAGGTATCCGTCCACAAGATGGAGCTATACACACCCGAGCCGATTCCCGAACATTTGAACGAGTTTATACAAGTTTTGTCTGAAGCTCACACCACTACGTCACCGAGTCTTAAAGATATCAACACATTCAGACTGGTGGGTTTGTGGAGAAAATTGTTGGTAGATTGCAAATAAGAAAGTTTTTACTGTAAGAAACTAGAAAGGTGGCTTTCCTCATAACAAACAAAACCCACTACAAACAGATGTTTAAAATTTCAGCACATTAGGGCTTGTATTTCTGACCGAAAGTATCGTTAATCATAAAAAATGTTTTTTTGTGAAGTGGTGAAAGAAGGGTGAATCCAACTAAAAGTTACAAAATGTTTTAAAATACGTTACAATACGCCAACCAACAAAGTAGGAAGTGGCCCATAATAAACTTAACTTAAATTGTCACAGTACCCCAGGCCCATTGAAAGTGTTATACCGACAGGTCTCGAAAACACAAGAACGCGTTTTGTAAAAAAATGCAATTTGCACAAACAATGTGTCAACTATGAAACTTAAACCCAAACAGATATACCCAACACGTTAACCTGTCCTAACACCCAGATTAACCATTCAATTGTTTCCAGAATTCGACGAAAAACTCCCAGGACACCGAACCAGTGAACATGGACTTATGGACGAAGTTTTCCGATCGTTCAACCAAATGCATTGTGAAGATCGTTGAGTTTGCAAAACTTATCCCCGGATTCGCCGAATGCACGATATCTGACCAAATCACTCTCATCAAAGCAGCCAGCATGGATGTACTGGTAAGATGGCAACATCTGTTGCGTGCGTTTGTTGCTGTTATAGTGTTATAAGACGACCAGAACATTAGATTTTACCAAAACCGACATTTTTATGCAAATGTAGCAGAGTATGAAGTCAGACCCAAATAAAAAAGGAGCGATTCCAGCGTTTTTTAAGTGAAACTTTTTACAAAGGTTTAGATTGATAAACTTAACTTCAAGTCAGTCCAACAAGCCTTTATACTGAAATAAGTTTGTCAAGCATCAAGATTATTGTTTTCAACGTTATATAAATTAGTTTGTTCCTTCATAAACCTCTACAAATAAAAAATGCAAACAGCAAACTTGTAAAACTTGAGGTCAAAGGTTTTGTCACTGAGTATGATATCTTATTTGAAACGAGAATGACCAAGAAAGTCAATCATTTAGATTGGTGTAACTATGGTAACTGTCTACACTTATGTCATCAGGGTTGGTTACAATATAACCACTACTTTGGCAATTTTATCACGAGTAGTTACAAAAAAGTTAAAAGCCATTTGAGGAGATGTAGCTCTTTCCGCATTTTAGTGTTGATCCACTTTGACCTTTTTCGACCTTGAACGTGCAGGTGTTACGTCTTTGTTCCCGCTACTCGACGGAGCATGACACGATGACCTTCTCGGACGGTTTGACCTTGAACGAACACGAGATGCGAAGTTGCGGTTTCGGTCCAATCACTCAATCTGTTTATTCCTTCGCTAAATCTCTTGCGAGGTTGGATCTGGACGAAACTGAGATAGGATTGCTTTCTGCCGTCTGCATTATCTGTCCTGGTAAGCTGTTGTTGAATTGACGTCGCTAGGTGAAACAAATTTCTGCAGCCAGTGGTGGAATTCAGCCGGTTCGCACCGGTTCTATAGAGCTGTCTCACGAAATTTTAAGAGATCAGCGAACCGGTTAGCATTACTGGTTACTGTCAACGGATTTTTTGTGACAGAACCGGCTGAAAAATATGACTTTGTGATAGAACCGGCTGACAAAAAAATTGAATCTCACCACTGGTAGCAGCACAATTGCACTAAAACATTCACCAATCCGGAAGTAGCTGCGCAATGTTGAAACGTTATAAAGCGCGACAAAGTAGAGGTCACAATTTGAATTGGTAGATAGATGGTAAACGCGCTGCAGCTACACAATTACTAAAAGTGTTATGTGACAGGAATTCACATTAGAGAGTGAGGTAGGCGCGTTAAGACTTCGTGATGTTGTTTGAACCAGTTGTGTTAGTTCGTTGAGTCAAATGCTTCCATCAAACAAACTTGTTACCCACAGACATGTTTGAAAGGAACAGAACATACAATTCAATGTGATAAAGGCGGACCAACCGGAATGAGATACAAAGAAGCTCTGGTGCATCGTTTTTTGATTACAAGATTATATCCCTTTTTACTCCGAACATCTGTAAAGCGCGTAGCACGAGACAACGCACTTAGCAGTTTCAATGCAAGATTTCGGGACGCTGCCATAGACTTTCAGTAGATTTAAATACAAACCTCTTCAAAATAAGAAAACTTATTTGCCTAAAGTAGGTTTGGGCGTATATAAACTAACAAACTTAACTGTGAGATCCACTCTTGCCCAAAAAGGAATCTTTCAACTAAATTAGAGCCAGCATTGCATTCTCTTCATGTTCTTCATCTTTATCCCAGATCGCTTGGATCTTGAGGAGCCGAAAAAAGTGGAGGAGATTCAGAATCCTCTTCTGGAAGCTCTACGACTTCACACACGTCAGAGGAGACCAAAAGATCCTCTCATCTTTCCACGCCTCCTGATGAAAGTCGCCGACCTCCGGACAATCAGCATGAGAGGTAAGAATTTTCTCGATTCAAATTAAGACAAAGTATTGAATTTAAACCGAAGATGAATATATTACTGGGATGCTGTCGTGGGTTTAAATCCCACCGCAGGGTGGATTTTTTCAGCCTGTGCCTTGCCATATAGGAATACTTGGGAGATCGGCTGATTCGGTATGGCGCCTTGCGTATTATGACAACTTCGAGTTAAGTTTATTTCTTACGGTAAAAACTTACTTAAAAAGACCTTATTTTACAATGTCTTGGCAAGTTCATGGCTGTACAGCTGTAATAAGACTTGTTTTGTCAGATGGCATTTACAGCTTTGCAACTGTCATGTTAGAAACACATATTAACAACCAAAAGTATTTTTCTGTACTACCATGATATCATAATATTTAAAACATCAATATTTCAGGTTCTGAGCGTGTTGTGACGTTAAACATGGAGATCCCTTGCGGAACGATGCCTCCCCTCATATCAGAGATGCTTCTACGTGGGAATTACTAATCCACCGAAACTCTTGTATCTTACACATGTGCAGTATCCCAACCTTTTCCAATATAACTTGCCACTATTTCTCCCCTTTTCTTCTCATGTAATGCAGCAACGTACTACGTACTTTCAACGGAGATTTGACTTATATCAACGTTCCCATGTGTGTGTGTATTTTTTTGTTGGTTGCGTTTATTTTTTGCTTTCTGGTAATAGAAAGATTTTGCCGGAACCCGTTGTATTTGTCTCGGAAAACAGTCATAAAAAATGTCAATTAGAAACAAGGACTTGGCTACAATAGCCAATACGGCCAAAGTACTGTAGTACTAAGTACTGTATAACCAGCTGGTATAGTGGGAGCTAATAAGTCAAATTTGTGCTTACATTGCTTACTTAATACATAAATACAATGGAAGATTTTTTTTCTATAGGCTTAAAACTGACTGCTGTTTTCATGGGGTTCGAACTCATGACGCTCCCGATCAGGTTTTCTTAATTCGGACGCCTTGGACCACTCGGCGAAGTAACTAATATAGACAAGAGTGACATCACCCACGCTTTTGTCCTCATCACAACTTAACGAAAATAGCCAAATGAATGATAATTATTACTTTACTGTAACGTATTCCACTGAAAGTAGAGCTAAAATGTCATTTTGGGAAGTTTTTTTCAAGACAAACGCACAAAATTACGCCAGACAAAGAAACCATGATCGCCACTGACACCTAGCGTCATATATTCACAGTTTAAATATCAGCTAAGTGGTACGAACAAAACAAATAGCTTAGAGGCAAAATAATGCGACAAATCTGCAAGTTACATCAGTGGATCAGAAAATGGTTTGACAAGAAACGCAATGGATCGTGCATTGTACTAATCGCATTCAGTGTTATTTACCCTGATGAAGACGACCTGTATATGACGTCGAAACATCGGAATAAAAATACAATTGCCAGAAGAGCTCTATAAACTTGAAATGCAATGAATAACAAAAAAAACCTGACACAGCAGATTTTTCATAGAGCTCTATAACAGTTGATTTGTTTCAGAATGAGTTACAGTAACAGAAGAAAATTGTTTCAGTTAAAGTTTGCAACTTTTCTGTAGCAGATGATAATTAAAGTGTTGACATCACCAAATTACAAAACAAAAACAGTATGCAGTGCAAATTTGCTCAAGCCATTCATTGCAAGAATAGAACGAATACACATAAGTTCCTTAAAACACGTAAGTTAAGTTAATCCCTTCAGATCCAGTTGCAATCACAAATTATCCCACCACCAAAATAAATAATTAGCACCTTACAAAAACATATTATGGAACATACTTGAAAGCAGAAATTGTTTCATCCAAACAATTACGATTTCTCTGCATATTTTTTCCCAACTTTGAATACGTCAATCTCAGGTCGAATTTTGTCATAAAGATCTGGAAAGGCTCCATCTGCCTTGTAAGTTTTTCGACACTGCCGGTAGAGTGTTAGATCAAACATAACTTCAAACTCTTCACGAGTCATAAAAATATCGGCATAGAGAAAAGAATAACCTCCATTATCACGGATGAATTGTTCCATTGTTCTCATTGTTTCCACCACATTGTAGCTTAGCAACCATAAAATAACAATGAGGATTTTTACTTTAATAATTGATTAAGTAATGTCTGCAGATGTTATAATTACGCAATAGTTCATTGCAATTGACACATTTTTACAAAATGAAAAAAAACAAATGTTTAAAGATACAATTTACACATGCCATTTTAACCAAATCCTAACATTTGGTTTAAAAACAGTTTTTGGGTATTCATTCGTTTGCTTTTCTAAATTGACCATCTCCAGTCAACAGACTATTTCAAAAATACAACAATTGAAAGTCAAAAATAAATAATAAATACTTTTTTTTACCTCTCCTTTCGTTTTACTTTACCAGGCACTCCATAAACACCCAGATCATAAAACATCCCATAATTAGCATCTGGGCACATTTGATCCGCTCGTGGCTGTCGCAGTTGTCCCTTATTGTCTCCGTGGTTGTAAATTCGACAAGGATAAATCAAAATTGGGTAAGTGTCAAATAACTCCTCAGCCAAATTGATGGATTTCTCAAGCACTGTCATCGGTAAAACAATGTCTTGAAATACCTGGGTAAGAGTTAATGATATTAACACAATCACAAGACAAAACATAACTAGGTCAAAACTGTTTCTGAAAGATAACATTGTATGTGCCAGACAAAACTATTAATAAACATAGCACACCAGTCAAGCTATAAAGTAATAATAAGCTACAAGGCTATCAACATAAAAACTTCGTGACCATTAAAAGTGTATGTGAAATGTTCAAATAGACTGCACTGATCAAGACAACAGCATTTGTTAAACCTCATTAATAAACACACATTAATTCGTACAGACTAGTGTTTCCATGACAACATATATATAGTTTGAAACCGATGATCAGAGATTTACAATCTGCTACGAATGCAAGGCGTCAATAATATATGAATGCAACTTTTGCATACCTGTTTGGTAAAAGTCATTGCCCTGACTCCAGGTGTTGTTGTGAATTTGAGGAACGCAGGTTTTGGTGGATTAAGCCAACCAAACAGGTAACGGAACATTGGATGATTTCCGAATGGGATCATTGCTTCGACCACCCAGAATATCGAGCGATTGTGTCGGAGGAGATAATCTTGCAGGGGTATAAATTCCTCACCACCACCTCTTCTCAGAAATGTTTCAACATGTTTGTAAAACCAAGGCTTGTACCACCTGAAGATAAAATGTAAAAATAAATGACAATACATCTCTAAAAATGACCTTTTTTCCTGAATGCATGCTGCAAATGAAAAATTATGATATAGCCGAAACAGTTTGTGTTTTACTAGCTGTTAATTATAATTGACTTAAATATAAAACTCTCTCCACAATTAATAACAACATAAAATCTTGCACACATATACCATAATTTGAGTGTGTGAGATAGCATATTTCTAGGCAATATTTAGGTGCAAATGCTACAAAATACCCATACCAAAAGAACCTAAACACATTTAAAAAGAAAGAAACAAAATAAACATTTTATACTTTGAAACATGATTGATCTTGTTGCGTTGTTCATCAGTTGTCACATCCGAAAAGTTTCCAACTAAAATCACTGCCTCATTTTTGCTGAAGACCATGGTTTCAAGATAATCAGGTGTGTCTGCATCTTTATCTAAAGCACCAGATAGTTTCCTTATCTCATTACAGTAGTTGTTTTGACCATTAACAGGAATGTATTTGAGATGTACAAAGGGCTTCACTGGTACTATCTTAAGTTCAACTGCAACAAGGAACCCCAGAGTTCCATGGGACCACGGCAGGCAATAAAACAGATCTTTATGTTCGTTGTCCTTCGTGACATGCACAAGGTCACCGTTGCCGAGAATGATGTCATATGACACGACAGATTCCTGATACAAGCCAACCTTATGTGAGTAGGTTGTCATGCCAACAGCCAATGCCAGACCTCCACATGTCGCATCAGCAATTTCTAAAGTGACAGCCAGCGTGTAACCTTTGGGGACTAAATAAGAAGTTATTTCGCCAACTGAGACAAGTGGTTCTACCTTAACGGTCATTTTCTCTTCGTCAAGCTTAAGTATGTCGAAAAGCATGACTCCAATCTTGTGACATTTAGACTTCTGGAAGAAAGTTGTCGACAAACTTAACCAGTTTGGTCTGGATGTGCACATTGGTTGTTTTGCACTTTCTGGCTGCTCGTTCCATTCTCGAACCTCATCTTGAATCTTTCTAACTCGTTTGTCATGAAGTTGAGGACTTGAAGTAGATCGACGAATCCAGTTACTTGCTTTGAGGCAAAGATCAAAAACAAAACTTGCTGGGAGACAGAAAAACAAAATCACCCAGCCTCGGTATTCTTCTAACAATCGGACAAACCAACTTGTTTTACCGGCCATTGTTCTAACCTGTGTTTCACAAACAATAACATAAATGACATCACAGTGACAAACAATACATTACACATTGAAAAGGATTAGAAATTTGCCTTGAATCAAATACTTGAACAGTGAATTTAACTGTAAACATGACAACAAACTAGATCACAGCCCATGATATAGATAAGTTATTTTGTTTCCACGTTTGCCACACATTGCTACTGCATTTCGTTACTGTAAATATTAGTTGAGTAAAACAACAGAAACAAATAGAACAAAAATATAAAAAGTTTAAATATTCATAAAATTTAGAACATTAGGTACCTATAAAACACATATTGCAATGTCTAGCACTTTTAAACTTTATAAAAGTGCTACTGTAATGATTTCATACATAGGTTAGAGCAATTAGGGTAAAAATACCAGAAGGGATTGATGTGTTTTGAGTAATTAGTTCATTACAAAAGCATAAGGGTAAATTTCATATTCAAAATCAGGTAAAAAAGTGGAGCAAAAAAGAGAATTTCAACTAAATAAATACAAGTAAAATTAGTATAATAAATGACCACATTTTGTTGATTTGAATAATATATTATGTATCAAAAGTTTGTCCCACTTTAAACCAAGAACAGAATACAAAGAAAGTGGTAAAACATCTCCATAAATATTGTGCAAAAAATAAGTTTCAACATGTTACAATACAGTTTTGTTGGATAAGCAATTGTTATAAATTGTGACATTGTCTGCTTTTCGATATAAAAGGTGCAGGGCTGGAACCTGGCAGGATTTGCTGAAGGGTGTAACTAAGAATTCCACAAAGTTTTTTGGGAACATGACAAAAACGAAGCCATTGCAAAAATTTTATGACTGCTGTGAAATAATCCATACAATTTGTCTTTGATTTTCCACCATTTATATACAAAACGTAGGAATAACCATCGTTTGGCAGTCCGTTAATCATGTAATAAGATGGTAGGTAGTGCAGCAGTTTGAAGTTATGTCCCTGGTAGAACTTTATTGCAACCAAGTTTGTAGTTAGGACATGAAGGTACACAGCCTTGACTAACGCAGATTTGCTGAGGCACATTGAAATATACCATAAGAAGTTTTTAAGCAGAAAAGAAGCAACACCGTGCCGTCGATGCGGGTGATGAACGCCGAGACTGAGAATGTACGCAACTTTTGTGTCTTTATGGAAGCAGTACGAAAGTAAATCAGCGTCTTCTTTCGGCACTAGGTGTCGTGGTTTGATTTCAGCGATAAGCACAGCGACTATTTTGTCATCCAACGTAGCAGCCATAGAGTAAAACTTTTCATTAAACACAACGAGGTTATACCAACTGTCCGGGTACTTTATAGGAAACCATTCATTGCAAAGCTCTTTTAAGCAAGGAATGTCATCTCCACAAAGAAATCGAAGTTTTAATTTGCTTAAAAAATCATAGTGTCTTGAGTTCTTGTGTAATATTAGCATATGATGTCCTTCTACTAATGGACATAAGCATTGTTTTCTGCAGTCAAAGTTTTGGGTTTTGCCATTGCATTGTTTACAAAGATCCGAGTCTTTATTGTTTGATGTGTCTTGACATTCCAGATTGTCCATTTTCATAACAGTGCTCATCTTTTTCGCTACTCTGCAGCAATTTCCCAACAAAGTAGCCCAACTTGACCTTGTCAAATTAAAACAAAGATGAACACCTGCTGTAACAAAAAAAGAAACACAAATAAATTGTATTTTATTATTTTATTAATTAATCTAGATTTTAAACACACATTTATTGCATTTAACTAAGCTAACACACATAAAAACGCCCTTTCAAAAAACAGTGAATCACAAAAAAAAATCATTAATTGTTGTGTATTTCGATGAAGGGACTTTTTTCAATCTTAAATGGATGAGAGATATTTTAATTCTACAGATTTTTTGTCCTATTGATTTTTATTCCAAATTATTTATTATATCTTCCATGTTTTAGGTTTTTTTCATTGAAATTACTTTGGAAACAGTTTTTATAAGTGTGGTTGGGTTAAAGTAAGTGATAGCTTTTTAACTTTGAACTCAATATTGCGACATTGTGATTTTATGACGTCATGTGTGTAAACAACAAATGTGCAAAGTGCAACTCATTTTGCAAGTGGGGCAATTAATATATATTCAATTCGTTTCAGGTGCACATAACAAGCAGGCAATGTCGTGTTTCTCAGGCGTTTTTATTGCAAAGGAGAAGTTTTATACAGTTTATTTATAATGTGTTTTTACTTTCGCAGACGACTAGAAAGGCTTGTGTTGGCCGATTAGCATTGCAACTTGGCTAAAAACTTTCCAGCTATGGAGAGGCTTCAAGTGATCAAGCGACATTTGGTAAGTTACACACATATATTTCCTATTTGCCTAAACTATTGGTTGCCTAAATTATAAAATACAGAAAAGTTAATTGCAAATGTGCAATTCAAAGTTAAAAACAAGTGAAGTTAATAAACAATATTTTTAATAAATGACCTGATAACAAGGAATTGTTCCTTTAAAATGGGCAATCAATTTTTACTATTTAAAACAATCAATTTTTACTATAAAATTTTTCTAAAAATCAGTTATCTTAATGCCCAGATACAATATATTTACTTCCAAGCTAATTAATTGTATTTAAATCTAACAATTTTTGTATTTAATTCAAAATTCAAATAGATTTGAAAAACAAGGGTTCTTCATGTTTATTTCAGTCGTCGAACCAGGTGATTGCACCTTATGCTGGTTCCATGCCTTTGTCAAGTCAAACTGACTTCAAATATACACTTGACGGTTTCAACATTCTTTCACAACAAGACCGTGAATTTTTTGAGACGAATGGTTTCCTTGTCGTTAAGAAACTTGTTCCACCACAAGACATCGAAAAATACAGGAATCGTTTCAAACAAATTTGTTGCAAGGAGGTAAATTATGTACTTTGTAGAGTGTAGATTTTAAAAACCATGATATAAAACATGTGACTGCTGCAACCTTTACAAAGTTTTCAGAGGTTTATTGCATGGTTAAAGATCCAAAAGTTCAAAGTTTTTTGTGAAATAGGTATTGATGAGTCTGAAAAAGTTCTAGCCTTGCTTTGTTAAAACCTGTAATCATTTCTTTTGAAGCAAAAATCATTTAAATCACTTACTTGTACTGTATGAAAACTATGTTTTGAGCTACACATAAAAACACCTGTTTCTGGGGAAATTATGATTTATATTTAACGGTTGTATTCTGCCCGCTGGTTGCCCTGTTTTTAAGTTGTAACATAAAAATTTACAGGTGAAGGTTCCAGGTATGACCATGATGAGGGATGTCTCTGAGTGTAAATCAGAGTTCGTGCCAGGAGAGAAAAATATCAACAAGATCCAAGACTTCCAAATGGATGAAGTTCTCTTCAACTACTGTGAAGACCCAAATGTGAGTTGGCAGATTTGCTTTACTGCAAAAATATCATCCAGACCAGATTATAGCAAGCTGTAATGGTCCGAAAAAGATTTGTTTTTAGCCTGCACTGAAACAATACATTACGGTTGTAGGATAACAATGCAGAAGTTGCAGGCTACTATCACCCAAAGATGAGATTACCTTATTACCCCAAAAATCACCCTATATACCTATTAACAAATCTTTGTCATGAAACCTGTTAAGTCACTAAGGATTAGCCTAACATGCACCAAACAATTACACAAGGTCCATAAAATACAGCCCGTTTTAAACCGTAATGTAGCTTGAATAAGCAAGTGATCTTTTGTAAGGTTTAACAGTCAGTTTTGCTTATTTACAAATTCTTAAAGTCAGTTCGATCTATAAGATCCTTAAAACCGAAAATGTTATATGTTGACAAATAGTTTCGAGTTAAATAGAAAAACAACTGAATTAACTTTTTGTTGTTAGATATTGAAATATGCTGAGGCATTTACTGGCAGAAACATTATGGCAATGCACACAATGTTGATCAACAAACCGCCTGATCTTGGTAAGTATGATCGAGGTATAATTTATTTATTTTTTGTACACAGCGTGTTTAAATAAACACTGTTTTCCAGAATGTTAAAAGTAGGATTAATTTTCAATTTGAAAAGTGTACAAGTATGCAGAATATGTTGATGAATAGAAAATGTTCATATTAATTGTTCTGTGCTACGTGACAAGCACCAAACATTGTTTGCTAAATACCCTTCGCTTATTGATGTTGATCATTAACATCGAGCTAAGTCCAAAGCACTAGCAAATATTGTCTGGTTCAATCTATGGAATGTTTACTAAATGTAACTCTACCAGAAACAAACTTTAAAATGTGTTTTGCAACACATACACAAACTCGGCATAGAATTTTACTTGCAAAATAGAACAAACACAATTATGTTTTTACTATGCCTGAAAATTTTGCAACACAGTAATGTAATAAAAAGCTCTTTTGAGGAAGGTTAGGGTATTTGAGTTAAAATAAAACTATTTGATTGCAGGCAAGATGACATCGCGACACCCAATGCACCAGGATCTGCATTACTTCCCATTTCGACCTGCCGACCGCATCGTGGCATCTTGGACGGCTCTGGAGCATGTCGATCGGAGTAACGGTTGTCTTGTGGTGCTGCCAGGATCTCATAAAGGAACATTGCTCCAGCATGATTACCCCGACTGGGAGGTTTGTTGGTTAATGAAACTAAAATTATATAAATGCGGTTTTAATATTAACATGTCAATTAAAAATTGTGGAGTGTTTGAAATTCATTATGTGTTGTAAACTTAACAAGAAAAATATTGGCCCGAATAGACTTAAGAAGTAACATGCTTTATTGTTTAACGCTAATGCAATATACAGTATCTTTTAAGTCTATTTGGGTTGTTATTTTTCTTATTAAACTTACGAATATAATATTTTCATAAACTTGCTTCTGAAAATTGGAAATATGTTAAGCTGGCCAAAACCTTGAAGCTGTTTTTCAAAATGTTTGTAATATTTTTGGAAAATCAAATAAAAATACTGAAAGTAATTTTGTCAATTTGACTGCCGTTTGTAATATGTTGTTTTTGTTTAAGGGTGGAGTGAACAAAATGTACCATGGAGTCCGAGATTTTGATCCCACCTCTGAACGAGTTCATCTGGTGATGGAACCTGGAGACACCGTTTTCTTTCATCCCATTCTTATCCATGGATCGGGTGCAAACAAAACAAACAGATTCAGAAAGGTATTAGATGCTTAAATCATGTGAAAGTTTCTGCTGGTAGCTAATATCATGTCAAATGACTTTATTTGTCTGAGTAAAAAAAAGTAGTAATAACAACTTGGTTTTGTTTTATCGGCATAGCATTGTAATGTTAGAGATTCCTGAACAGTTTTAAGAATTTACTGAAAGTTTGGTTAACAGTCATTGTGGATTTTAAATTATGCTCTAGCTAGCTGCTGAGTAAAACACAAAAGAATTGCATATTACCAAAATATAACTTTTTTTAAATATATGTTGTGGTGCTAGACTAAATACTGGTTGTTTTAAATAACTTGGAATTTCGGTGATATAGCCCACCAAAACGATAGGGCTTCTTCAGAGCGATGAGAATTCATGTGGGAGCGACTTTTTTAACTGAAACTTTTCTGTCAGGCGATATCTTGTCATTTTGCGAGCAGCGATTGTCACTACATCGATGTGAAGGGGACGACACAAGAAAGCATTGAGAAAGAAGTAAATGAAGTCGCCACTAGAAGGATGAAGGGGAGATTTGATGGCGAAATTACTTTTCATGATATTTGGAGGTTGAAAGGTCAACTTGTGCGTGGGGAAAGAACCAACTTGTAAAAGGCTTGGGATGTTTTTTTAATTTTTAACTTCAATTACTTGCACGAAGAGCTATAAATTGAAAAGTTCATTTTTCTAAGTTTGTAAAAATGCATTTAAACTCCCAATTAGTCAAAGGATAAACAGTAATAATTGTGTATGATGTATTATTTTTATGTGGTGTTTTTTTCTTTTCTTCTAAAGTTCAACCAACATATTTAATTTGTGTTTGTGCTGTATCTATGCAGGGTGCATTTTAAATTCGACTTGTAATTTATTTTGTGCATTTTTTTACTTCGAATGGTGGATCTATCACTGTATTAAGCTTCAATTTAATGGTTCTGGTGTAATAGTTTCTTTACATGTGGTGAGCTAAGCTGGCATTTTTATATTTTTAGTTGTTTCATACTTTTGATGTTGTTGGTATTGGCAGATGTAAATGGTAAAAATACCTAAACAGTAATGCTCCACTATCTTTTTATTAAATTAGCCTACATGTTTTATATGATTGTTCCAAAAGACTCTACAAACATCTTCTAATAAGTTTCATTTTTTGCTTCCCAATAGTTCCATATTTTCTAGTTTTTAGCCTCTTCTGTTTTGTACAAAACTAATTATTCGAGTCATTCTTGTACTGTTGCAATTGTTTAAATTAAACATTATTCTCATCATGTATTGGGTTTTATTATCATTCGCTAATGGACAGGAACACTTCTGTGTTTTTGCAGTATAAGGCAACAAGCATTACACCTTTTTCAATGCGAGCTCCTCACTTCCAGCGCAAGTGTTGTTGATGTCAGTGCTGCTTTAGGTTAGACCCAAGAATGAAATAACGTTGCTTAATGAACTTGATACTGACTGTAAACTGTACATCAAGTCAAATCACAGTACGTTGGGAGTCATTCCAGGATTCAAGCTCTACCAACTAAGCCAAGCAGGCTCAGTGGAGAATCCGCCGAAAGTCGAATCACAAGCACCGTTGCATACCTCGTATGCTGCGCATGGCAGCTTCGTAGTAGGGCATTCTTATGTGAAAACTGACATGTGACAAACCATTTGATACAGAGGGGCTCAGCAGCAACATAAAGTGTTACACTAGTTGTTGAACCATCACCTGTGGGTGGAAGCATCTACTAACAACAAGACAACCCGTGACTCTGATGAAATGTTTTAGCAAATGATAATTGGACAAACAATGTAACAAGTTGTATTATATACCCTTGTGGTGCACCATGTGATACTAAAACAAGAACTGAACAAAACATACAACAAAATACAAATGTTGACAAATTAAGACACAGAAATTTCAGCACTGTTAACATGTGATTTGATAGCAGCATGCAATTTACATCTTGCAATATTATGTTTACTTGTGTATTTCACGTTTGTGTATAGTTTAAAGGTTTTAAAGCTGGGTTTTAATAAAGTTTGTTACAAAAGTTTAACGAAAAACTCAAACAACAGTTGAAGTAGTGGAATTAGGCAGATTCCTGAAGCACAATTGAGGGGTGTGTCATGTTCAAAAAGGTTAAGAACCACTTTTTCAAAAATTATAACATACAAAGCGTGAGGCAAGGCACAGACACAGCATGTTTGTACACAGTGAGATGCACCAAAATTAAGTTCAATTTATCACCTAGATAGTTGATCAGATTGATTCCATTTTCTAATGTCCAAAAACTGGGTTCCACTGTTGCGTGACACGAATGAAGGTTGTTCGTCTTGTCAGTTCCTTAAGCTTGGCAGCACCAACATATGTGCAAGTTGACCGCACACCACCTAAAATGTCCATCAACGTATCTCGAACATCTCCTCTGTATGGCACTTCCACAGTTTTTCCTTCAGAAGCTCTGTAATTTGCCACACCTCCTACATGCTTCTCCATAGCAGTTGTTGAACTCATCCCATAAAACAGTTTGTATTTTTTTCCATCTCTGGTGATTGTTTCGCCTCCAGACTGGTCGTGCCCAGCGAACATACCTCCGAGCATTACAAAATCTGCACCGGCCCCAAACGCCTTTGAAACATCTCCCGGACAAGTGCAACCTCCATCAGAAATGATGTGACCACCTAATCCATGAGCAGCATCGCCACATTCAATAACCGCACTGACTTGTGGGTAACCAACTCCAGTTTTTTTTCTTGTCGTACAAACTGAACCAGGTCCAATTCCAACTTTAATTACATCTGCTCCAGCAAGAAGAAGTTCCTCAACCATTTCTCCAGTAACAACATTTCCAGCAAAAATAGTATAGTCTGGAAAACGGTCCCGTACCTTTTTGACATACGCCACAAAGTGTTCAGAATAGCCATTGGCGACGTCAAGACAGATGTACTTTACTTTATCAACCTCCTGACTAACATTTACAAGCTTTTCGAAGTCTGCATCACTTGTACCAGAACTCATTGCAACATTATTAAAACATTCAGGATGCTCATTTGAAAAGTTGGACCATTCCTGAATAGTATAATGTTTGTGTATGGTAACAAATGCATTGTGCTCATTAAATGCTTGCGCCATTTCAAAGGTTCCGGTAGTGTCCATATTCGCAGCAATTATTGGAACGCCCAGGTAGCTTTGTCCAGAATTACGGAACTTCAAATGACGAGTAACATCAACCTGGCTTCTGCTACGAAGTGTGCTTCGTTTGGGACGTAGAAGAACATCTTTGAAGTCAAGCTTGATATCATTATCAATACGCGGCATCTTAAATAGTTGTTTGTTATTAACTACCTGAAAAACAACAAACATGAAACATTAATTCACTGAAATTCATCTATTCTGCAACAGTCCTTATTATAACGTTTGTAGATTTACTGGCTTGACAAGCTTCTTACAGGAATACTAAGTAAAGGATGCTTGCAACTTGCTTTTATATTGCACGATGCAGTTGCCACCGCAAAAAAGTGTCATTTTTTACAACTATATACAAACTGAAAAAGTTTACACACTATAAACTCAGGAGCTCCCTTCATAACAGCTGACAGTTTTTCACACATTAAAGTGTTAAAATTATCTCTACAAGATTTAACTTTTTATACGCCGTAAACCGGTAACTTTTGTAACTTTTCTTAATAACGAACAACTTTTGCTAAATTTGGTAAACATGGATCGCTGTTCAAACGGGTAATGTTATAATTTCACAGTGTGAGCGCCACAGTTCGTAAACTTAATCAAAAGAAACATAACTTATCTTAGAGTTTGGCAGTTTAAATCAAAATACCACGGAAAATCAGCATTATTGTCCAAAGACCTTGTGTGAGTTTAATTGAGAACTTATGAAATAAAGTTTCTACAAATCGTGGCCTAGCAACAGTTTATGTTTTGTTGCTGAACACACGTGGTTTGAAAATTTTTCACTCACACACCTCGTCATGTTTCAGAGTTTCTGTTTTGTGAACTTCTTAAACTAGTTTTAGTTTAATTCAAGTAATAGAATCTACTAATAAGCCTACACGTCGCCGATTTATAACCACTACCCGTGTTACCAACTACCGAGGCGAATTAAGGTTGTATGGAACCAGTGGTGGGATTCAGCCGGTTCGCACCGGTTCTGTATACAGGTTCAATAGAACCGTCTCACGAAATTTTATAAGATAAGCAAACCGGATAGCATTACTGGTTACTTTCAATGGACTTTTTGTAACCGAACCGGCTAAAAAATATGACTTTAGAACCGGCTGGCAAAAAAATTGAATCCGACCACTGAATGGAACCCCTGGCTAAACTTAGAAGGGGACTTTATCTATACATATTTATTTTTACGTACGAACTGTGGTTACGAACAAAACTTAGGGATTGGGGGCTGTAGGTCAGTCAGAACCCCACTTTAATATGACACTGACCAACAACAACTTTCACACCGTATGTGCGAATTTCTTTGTTTAATTTTATCCTCAGTGGGCGGGCAACGCCTAAATATATAATAAGCCCGCCGACGAGCTGAATGCTTTATTGCAAGTCCGTTGAATCAGTTTTTATTTGATGTTTTTGACTTACGCAGTTAATGACTTCAATCCTTTAAAAGCCATCAACAACTACTTTGTTCTTAATGTCCAGTCTACGCAATATATTGTTTAAGGTAGACTTTTTGGTCACTGACCAGCACTGCGCGTTAGCCAGCTGTTTGCTTTAGATGTCACAGTGTCAGTGAGCTTTGGTACGCACTACGCAGCAAAAACAAACAAATGTTACGGTACGCAAAGCTTGAAGTACGGATTCGATAGAACGACACGCCCCAGAGCTTATACACCGATCCAAAACCCAACCAACTGTGTAAAAAACAGTACCGTAGGCTAAGTGGTACGGTCCGAGCTAGTTTTTTTACTTTTCGTATGGTACGATCTTTGGAACGAGGTGCTTGGTACTGCCTTTATAAATACTGAAACAAAACACAACATTCGCACCATGATTGTAATTTGCAGGCACAACACGAAAGGCACGAAATACATTCACAACCGCTGGTGTGTTTCATCCAACGAAACCGATCTACTGTCGCCTATCGGGGTGAAAATAAAGTAGAATGAAAAAAATCAAAAACGAAGATGTGGTTTATGCTTGGTCATGAACCTGAAAAACAACACAGATGTTGATGAAAGGAAATTTAATAAAAGAGTTATTCTGAAGAAAAAATGTAAGCACCAAGCATAATACATAGGTAGGAAGCTCCAGCTTAATCTGGCAACATTCCACAAATTGTGTTTTAACACAAAAATGAACATTTGACACTGTATCAGTACAAGTCCATATTCAATTTGTTTCTTAATTTCAAAGACAAAAGGCCACAAAATTTATATTTAAAAACTTTTACATCAGATAAAGCTTTAAGCAGAGCGTGATTTACTCCTATTTGGCACAAAAACTTGAAAACCCTGACATTACTTGAATTAAATCCCTAAGCAAGACAAAATGTTTAATTTTGACATAATGGCTAAAAGAGCCAACTTGTGGCATAACAATGACATATGTAGTACTGTTTTATTTCATTGCTTTCCACATTTGCCATTCACCAGTACAAGCGATGTTGGTGCATGACACAATTCAGGACAAAACACTCAAGTCTACAATACAGTAACTACTAACCTGTCCAAAACCTCCCAGAACTTGAGAAGTGCAGCTCGATCCATATGTCGTTTCGTCTCACTCAGGTTCATCACATGAACATTCCACTGTGACACGTTCCTCTCCATCTTCTGTTCCACAAACTTAAGATGGAATGCCTGGACTAAAAAATAACATACAAATTTAAACAGTGCAACAGTCACTTTTATGTGCTGTATGTTTTTTCCATCTAAAGAAAAATCTATGGCTACACACAAAAATACCAAGCTTTCATTGTTTTGAGCAGTAAACATTTTCCAAACAGATTTGTGTTGACAATTTAATGAAGTAATCATAGATATCTGATAAAGCCATTAATGACCAGTTGTGACCTTTCCTTTTTGCAGTCATTGTTGCGCAGCTATTTCCTACTTGGTGATTTTTTTCGTGCTGCTGTGCTGCAATTTTTTTCACAAAGCAAAATGGCTTTAACTTAACTCACTTCATGTTATTTAGTCATCTACATTTTATAATCTTACATATACATTACATTTACATACTGTATAAATTGTTTGGCATAATCAAAAGCATGAAATACTTACTTTTAGCAAATATGTCAACAGGAGAGCCATCCTGTAGTAACCATGGCCAACCTTTAAACTGCCAAGCTGGACCTTGAACAAAAACTGCCACTACTCGCTCCCTGGAACAAAAACAATGTTAAAAATATGTTTCTTGAACTTACAGTCTGTAAAACTGTTTGACAAATGTGTGTAAAACTGATCCAGGAGATAACTTAGTCAGGTCTAGCACTTGGAGTATACAACAGTTTACAAGAATCTTTAGAAATGATCACTAATGATTTTATGGGCATTTGCCAAAACGTTTGAACAACAAGCATGTCTAGTTTTACTTCTATTTGGGGCATTATTTTCTTCATTAAAACTTTAAAAATGAGTTCTAAAACTTTTTAATTTGACAAAAGCTGCAGAGCTAATGTATTATTTTTACCAGTCGTCGTGGGTCTGGAGTTTTGAAATATTGTCAATAACTCTGTAAGGAACCGAGGTTGCCCCATTGTCCTTACGTCTCTGAATTAAAACCTCATTATCTCGTTTCATGCCTTCACTCTTTTTCTGCTTTGTTGAAATAAACTGCGGAGAAACAAATAAATGTTATGAGCTGACATCAACTATCATCTGTAGAAGGCAATTTTGGTGTCACTTTACAAATTTCAAAACTTTGAACTTCTTACTTTTAAATCTTGGAGAATGTCTTTTGCATTATACAGTGTGATAAGAGAGGTTGTTGCTGCTGGGATTATGATGATTGGAGTTCTCGAGACTCGCTTGGCTGGTTTCGACGATGTTTCAACTGGGGCAGGAGCGGGTTTCACCATCGGACGCGATTTTGAGGCTTGTGACGCTTTTTTCGCTGTTGCCCCTTCCTAATAATGTCATAAAGCAAATAAAGTTTGTCAATTTCGAAAAATTATTTCTCAGATAAAAACGCATACAAACACAACTGAACCTAACAACTGCAGTTACAACTATATTTTAGTGTGTTATTCTTTACAGTAACAAAGTGCAATGCAAAGGTTTAACAAAAATCTGATTAGCAACAACAAGATCGGATCAACTCAAAAATACTTTTCACAAGTTGTAATCAAATATTATGTGCGACAATTTTGTTTGAGATCTAAGATTTTAATTCAAAAGTTCCCAACATAAACATCACATGGGGTCTTTTTCTTACCATGACAGACTTCAAACTCATATCGTGGTAAGTTCCCATCGTGTCGATTCGGAAACCTAAAGTTTGTTCTTTGCCACGGAACCTTTCCTGATCGTAACGACTGTAACCAGGAACTTGGGTGGTGGGTTTTTTGGAACTCTGTATGACAAAGATAATAATCAGATTCAATTGTGTGGTTTAGGATCAATGTTCCCTAAGTAAGGTCTGCTTACCAGTGCTATATGGAAACTGGAAAATTTTGGTCCTAATTTCAACAAGAATAGCTAGTCCTAGTCTACTGCAAAGTGATTACATTTATAACAAAAACTGGCTAGAAGTGGATCTTTGTACAAAATGTTTACACAACATTTTCAGTCTGGTTGGCTGACTGCCTGGCACGTAAAAATAAGGACAGTCACAGTGGCAGCAGTTCTTATATCATTTTTTAAACTTTTGCATCCAGACCCAAAGTAGTCAAAAAGCAAACAGACAATTTTTGTATACATACCGCGGAACTGCTCTTAACAGTAGTAGATGTGGAGGAGTTTGTGTTGCTGGTGGAAGAAGATTCTTTCTCCCCGGCTGCAGATCTTCCCTCCTCCTTCGCTTTAATCGAAGACAAAAGAGCAAAGACGTTCTTGCCGAAGTTTTTTCCGGCACTCTGCAGTACAGTGGAACGAGTTCGCCAGTTTCGCTCTCGTGCTAAGATTTCTGTGGTAAGATCAATCACTCCACCGTCATCTTCTGTGGCGTCTTCACCGGCATGTTCTGATTGGTCTAATTAAATATTAATCATTTTTGAAAACTTAGATAAAAGTTTAAAAAAAAACTTACATGAAAAACGTTACCAAATACTGACTAGAGAGGACAAAAAATTTCCTCTTTAGGGAAGGGAACACATAAAAAGACATAAAATTGAAAAAAAATATACTTTAAGGTACCTTCTATTTTAACATAAATCTTTTATGTCATTTCTAATGTAGGCACAAAGATTCTTAATGTTGAAATTTGTTGTGTGAATAAAGTTAAAAAAAACACCAACTAGAAAAAACAAAAAAATAATATTTCATGTACCCATAAAAGATAACAAATTGAAAGGATCTGTTTTAACCTTATTTTAGTAAGCCTTTTGTGGCATTTTTTGATGTGGACACAAACGATCCCAATCTTACCAAAAGCTTGTCCAGGGTCATCCATTTCCGGAATCATTTTTCTCTTTCTTGCCATGAACTTCGCTTTCATTGCAGCGATCTTCTCAACTGAAATGGCTTCCGAGATATTTGTGGATTTGATTTCTTCAGTGGTGACGGTTTTTTCAGATCTGTTTGTTGCCAGTCGCTCCAACCTCTGCACATAAGATATATTCATCATATTATATGTTTAATGCACAGTCTTATTCAGATTTTAAGCATTAAAATGTATTTTTTTTATTAACATAAAATTGATGCCTGAGGCCCTGAGCTAATTGCTAGGGATGGGCCGAGCCGAGCCAGAACCCGAGTAGTTGTACTGAGCATTGCTGTTTTCGATGCTCAGTGCTCGGCTGAGCAGTTGCACAAACTGACCAGAGCGTTAAATTGGTATATTTATGCCCTTCTAACACATGAAACAAGTTTTCTAAAATTAACCAAGAACAAAAGTGACTAATTTTTTATTTGCTAGATGTTGGAAAACACATAGTTCTGGGGCCTGAGTTTAAAACACCACTGGTGCAACAATGCACAGAGTGCGCTCAGTCGAGCACTAGCGTGAAATGCTCGTGCTCGATCAAACAGAACATTTGCAGTTTTGCAGTCAGTTACTGAGTGAAATAAAGCATAACAGTTGGCATTTTAGTAAAAAATACAGGACAAACATAAACTCATATTCACAACACTTATATTAATTTACCCTGTTTCTCATTGCTTTCAACCCATCGTCAATTCGGGACCGTTTTGTTGTAGGCTCAGATGACAAAACATCTTCACTTGCTGCTGGACCGGATGCAGGTCGTTTAACTTTACTTGGTCTCTGCAGCGTGATATCCAGAGGTGCGCTTTTGTCCACATTGTTCGATGTTGCTTAATATATTATAAAACAAACAGACTTTGTAAAAATGTTTAAATTAAGTTTCAACAAACAAACAATCAAGCAATAACCCTGATGAAAATTGTTAAAACATTGGTGTAAAAATACAATTGTCTAAAAAGCTATATATATAGATAAATGTAATACTATGAACAGTTTATTTGCTGGGGCTTTAAACCATCAGGTAAACTCAATTTTGTGACATTAATAAAAAAATTACAATACTTGTTACAGATGAAACAATATCGACAAACTCAAATTTTCTGCTTGATTATGAGATGAATAAATTTACTAACTGCATAAAACTCACCTATTTCTCCATTCAAATACGCAAGTAAGTCTTTTCTGTCTGGTCGACGTACAACAGGGATTTCCTCAGCAGCAGCATGTCGCACATACAAGGGATGAGAAAGTTTAATGTTTTTCAGGAGAAACACGAGTGAATCCAGGGTGTAATATTCCTTTGGGTTTCCATCTTTTCCAGTTCTAAATGCAAAACCAAAAATCTCAGTATCTTATTTAGACACTTATGCCACTGATTCAATATTTGTTTTTCCGAAACAGACAATGCGAAAAGCAAATGTCTTGTGAAACAATAAAATATAACAACTGATTAAGTATTTTCAATTTGATTTTTCCTGGAGTATCTAAATTGGAGATTTTATTGCATAACATACTTTTTTCTTGCAAATTAATATAGCTACAATTCAATTTTAGGTGTAAAGGAAGCATATTTACCACTTACCCCCAAATGATGTAGTTCGTTTTCACATTTTTTGGCCACGAAAAATCACCAAATATAATATGTCCATCATGTTCTTCTATACTCTTCTTTCCAACGTTGTATTCCCGCAAAATGCTCAATGCATCTGCCATTGCAAAACTCAGAAGAAAATTGTTTTAAAATATAGAATTAAACGTTAAAGTTACTGCAAGAAAAATCATTTGTATTGTTGGATTTCAACTAAACTCTACAAACACATGCACTCAAATTAAATCTTTGCGCCAAGCCGCCAACCTTTTTTACACTGGAAAACGTTTGTGTCCAAAAAACTGCATTTATCCAAAATGTTGCAACAAATCGTATTTTTCGTAAATTTTTACACTAACAAGTAACAATGTCTTTTCGAGAAATCTTGGCCTCACAAACAAATCACTCAACCAGAACGTGAGAGAAGACAAAACAATATTTACTTTTATCCAATGATCGTAACGTATACATCACAAATTTGTTAAAGAAATCGTTTTGGTAACTTTTGGCCACTATTTTATTGCAAAAATAAAATAAAATTTAAGTTTGCCCTTTTGTACATTGCAATTTTTGGCGATGAAAAACATTATTTCAGTTTGTTTAATCTGAGTCGCCATGTGGTCTTGCTGCAGCCTGCAAAGCTAAAGTTTGTTTTTTAGTACGTGACCTTGCGCACAAAGACGACGTTTGCCGCACCCGAAAGTAAAGAGACGTGAAAAGGCCAGGGAGGTGTTTGTTGTTTACTGATTTATTAACTTTGTTGTGTCAAATTTTAGTTGGAATTTTACCCAAGTTGTTGTTTGTCTACTTTAGTGTCCTGCGTAAAAAATAGGACGTTGTTTGAAGGTTGTTGTTTTCTGAAATATGTCAGGTCTTAGCAAGATTGACCTGTTCTATCGGAGATTGGTGTTGACCAAATTCTACACTGAAGGATGGGGAAAACCAGAGGAAATTAAAGAGATTTTGCAAATGCACAAACTAATCTCGAATCGAGAAACATGCTCAAAGTTAGTTAACCCTCATTACGAGGTTAAAATTGACCAGGAAATAAAGTCAAACAACTGCACTCTCGTAAAAGGCCATTTTGTCACTCCACTGATGGAAATTGTACCCAACCTTGTACCAAATTCAATTAAAGTTGCCAATTTTGAAGTTGTTTTGCCGAAAGGTAAAAGATTTGGCAAGTTAAGTAGCCAGAAACCTGCATGCATCCACATGGCTGGAACAGGAGACCATGGGTTCAGTAGAAGGCGGGAGCTTCTTGCAAAACCCTTACTAAACTCTGGAATAACATCTCTTTTGCTGGAAAATCCATTTTATGGTGTTCGGAAACCAAAAGAGCAATGGCGCTCAGGACTTCTAAAAGTAAGTGATCTGTTTGTAATGGGCTCGTGCCTTATTTTAGAAGCACAAGTGTTGCTTCATTGGCTCAAACAACTTGGTTATGGGCCTCTTGGACTTACTGGAATTTCAATGGGTGGCCACATGGCATCGTTGGCTGCAACAAATTGGCCGGAACCGATAGCACTTATCCCTTGCCTTTCATGGACCTCTGCATCTGTTGTCTGGACTGATGGTGTTTTAAGCAAAGCGGTCCCTTGGAGAGTCTTGGAGTCGCAATATGCTAAAAACCCGAGATATGAGAAAGAAATATTTGAACTCCTGGATGGAATTGACTCCTACAAATTGGGTAAATCATTTGGAAGTCAAAATGCTGTTGACAGCACAGACATCGGTATGTATCATATTTTACACCACAGACTTCAGACTATTCTGGTACATTGCATGTTTAATTTAGTTGCATTGTGATTTACAGCTACCTATTAGATTCTATGTGTCAAATTTATTGACATGTTACATCAAATTGCAATGACTTTGTTTGTACTACAGACAAATTCATTTAATTGCATAGGTATTGTAAAACTGTGACCTATCATTTCAAAAAAATGTCTGCTTAATTGCATACTCTGGGTAATGGCAAGAAAAAGCTTTGCAAACTGGATTTGCCATTGACCAGAATTGTCTAAATAAATCCTTGTATGTTATAAAACTCAAGTCTTTTTGTTACTGTTTTTTAAATGACAAGTTTTTGCTCATAGAAAAAAAGGAGGCCCTACAACACAACAGTGCAGAAAAATTGGATAAAGCACGAAGACAACAAGAAACAATCCAGTTCATGAGAGGAGTCATGGACCAAGTGACTCATCTTGGTAATTTTTCAAAGCCAGTCGATACATCAGCTGTTACATTTGTTGTTGGAAAGGGGGATGCGTATTTTCCTCGCTCTACTCTTAAACCTATGGATGAGGTTTGGCCTGGATGCGAGGTGGGTTTCATTTTAAAAGCATTCTTTGTACTGGTGGTGTCTCTTATGGGACAATAAATGCCAGGTTGTTATAATAAAAACTTCCAGAAGAGCTACATATCTGCCAATACATTATGTCTGGCAGCAACGGCTTATTTATGGGTCCCCTTCCCCGAAGGGGACACATATTGTTTTTGTCCATATTTTTTTCTTCTTTTTTCTGTCCAACGCTGGTTTGTGAGACGCGTTTGGTCAAGAAAGAGTGCTTTAAATTTATTCAAATTTTCATAGATGTTAGTTAATAATCCAAATTTGATCCTCTTCAAGTTTGACCCCGATTGACCCAGCGGTTCACCCACAGGCCCCCGAAACGTAAAATTTTTACGCTGGTTTGTAACGGTCATTTGGTAAAGAAAAAGTGCTTCAAATTTATTTAAATTTGAAAATATATTAGTCATCAATCTGAACTTGATCCGTCTAAAAGTTTGACTCCGAATGACCCAGCGGTTCACCCACAGCCCCCCGAAACGTAAATATGTCTAACGCTCGTTTGGTCAAGAAAGACACTGTAGGCAGAAGTCCCAAGAGAGTAACTCACTGGTTTACAATAGCAGGAGGGCTCAGCTTGACGTCGGAGAGACGTTTTACGAGACGTCGTTCCGGTGATTAGTAATCAGCTGTTTTGCACAGCAATGCTATGTCGTTTTATTAAGTTATCACTCACATTTTTAGTTTTGGTGAAGGTCTTACACCTATGACGTGATTTAAACCTAATGACCGTGCTTCGGTTTTGTATATGTCAAGCAAAACTTTGTTAATCAAAGTAAAGATAAAAAAATAAACTTGACTATTTTGCAAAATGAATGTTTTTTTAAATGCTCGTTGTCAGGCTGGCCCCCGCATGATCACGGGTTACTTAAGGTCAACTAGTAGGTATTACAATCACAGTTTAGAACTTTCTTTCGTCGTAGCGTTTTTTTTAACAATCAATTTAGGAATCAATGCTCAAGGCATGTATAAATTAGGCTTAACGGTATTGTTGAACACAAAGGGCGGCGTGCTATTGAAAACGGTGTCAAAAGGTCAAACAGTCGTTTGGCGTGTGCACCCTGAGAGGTTACCACAGGTCAATGGTACTCGTTTTGCGAAACAAAGTTAAATTGAAAACAATTTGTTATGTATACACTTGTAGCAAATTGCTTTTTAATTTAAAGTGTCTGTAACACAACTGTTACAGCTTTTTTTTATTGTTGGGTTAATGCTTTCTAAAAATTTGTCCTTAAGAATCTAAAAATCAACGCAACATTTGTTTACTGTAAATCCGCACAAACACGCATGTGGGGACCCATTTGTTTTTGTTTACAAAAACAATCATATGTGTAGATCAAATGATGTGTATAGTAAATTGGTAAATATCGTATAGAACAGTGCTTGTCAACCTTTTTTGAAGCGGTACACCCTTTTAACGTTCACTCAAAATTTGTACACCCCAGTGAAAAAAATGTTCAACCCTGTAACACACTGATTCTGTGGTCCTAACAGAAATAATGATGAGCAAAATACCAACAAGCCATAATCCACTTTCTACTTCAAAATGAACTACCATTAACATCGATTATGAAATGAAATGTTAAACTATGACGTCACAAATAGAGTTTTGTATCTCAAAATCTACGTACACTAATTGATATGCATGTTGTGCCATATATTGTACACTCCAGTCAGTCTGTTAAACTGAAACCTGCCTATTGTGATACCTAGTCATGGGTATATTATATTTTGTATCTGGTACACCCCAGTACACCCCATCAAAGTGGTACACCCTTTAAAAATTATGGTACACCCTGGGGTGTACAATACACCCGGTTGAAAAGCACTGGTATAGAATATATAAAATGGAAGTATATCAGAAAGCCACTCGTTTAGTTATGGTATGTGTTGTTTACAACTGGGGTGTTGTTCATGCTGTATCTTGCAAAATGCACTTAAAAAGCCAGAGCAGGACTTACTCACAATACATTAGTAGTTAATTACTTATTTTTACATACATTTTGCTTTGGTTTTTAAAACTCTATGTAACTTTTTTTGTGTAGATCAAATGGTGTGTATAGTAAATCGGTAAATATGATATAGAACATATAAAATGCAAAAATATATAGCAAAGCCACCTTACTAGTTTAATTTTTTTTGCAGATTCGTGAGTTCGATGCAGGTCATGTTGCTGGAATTCTGATGCATTATCCAGATTTTGTCCAAGCCATAATTGATACTTTTGACAGAGTTTTGAAGAAACAGGCAAAATTAAATAATCAAGTGAACAACTCAAACAATGTTATATTTCGACCTCCACAACCCACCTCAAAACTTGCCCTCCCTCTTTCTATGTCTGTCTGGTTAAAAGCTTTCGCCCTAAAATCCTAATAAGTTCCCAAACACAGCCTTATACCTGCGGTGCTTTTTCTTGTATGTTCATGCACAGTAAATTTTTTCATTTTAAATCTTCAAGCAATTTACTAAACTGTTCAAACAAAACCTGTTAATCTAAAGTTGTGTTGTCTTTTTCTTGTGCAACGAACTTTGTCTACAAAAGTCCTGTAGTATGTGCGAAGTGAAGTGTTGATTACCATAAGGTGCTGGACTTTTGAAACAACTTACATCAATTTCGCATTCGTTATGCTGTTATGTATTGTTTCTTTTCTTCATTTCAGGTTGGTACTGTGACTCGCAAAGGCCTGCTATTGTACTTGTAACAAAGAAACAACTAAATTATAAATCTTGTTCGTATTTATTAATTTTTTGAACAATATTTGTTATTTGCATTACTGTTTTTACATAGATTTAAACATATTCTTTTTACCCACTCATTTTGCCTCAACACACAAGTTGTGGGCCAATCTGCAATGAACATTTTTTTTTCAGTTTTCCGAAGTCAGGCACAACTTAAACCGTGTATCCTCACACGAACAACATTGATTTTAGCATGGATTACATCAGTGGTGTCAGAGTAGCGGTTTTTGCGCCCGATTGGGCTGGTTTCTGACCTCGAGTGGCGGGTTGCGTTATATTTACTTAGTTGGTACACAAACCCCTGTTTTGCCTGAGGGTTAACGTTAGTTGTCCGATGACGTCAATATTGCAGCAGCTCTGTATTTAAGTTCTTTACTTGCAAACGTCTTCCGTTGCCAGCCGGTATTAATTAAGTCGCTTACAGTGGTTATTATTCAACTGCCTGGAATTTACCTATCTTGTCAAACCATGTCGCGTTGCTTTTAGCGCCACCCGTTTCTTCAGCAGGATTCCACCCTCTCAGTCCCTCTTTTTCTGCGTTTTTACCGTTGCTCTACCAGCGTTAGTTTTATTTTAGAGTATTTTTTCGTGTACCCTGAAACACGCTAAACCAGACAATTGACAATGTCTAGGTCGGTTAAACGTTAAATAGGCCATTAGGAGTTGGTGCTGGACTTACCGCGACTGAGAGCAAGTCCGATGGCGCAGAAGAAAGTAAGAACAGCGAAGAACTTCATGTTTTTTGTCGTTGTCACTAAAGTTTGCAATGAAAATGGATTCTTTTGCTTCCGTTGGAACCTCTGTATCATCAAGTATAAGTGAATGTCTGCAATCATTGGTGGACTTATTACCAAGCCAAGAGCTGTTGGAATATTCACGCCACTTTCACGCAATAAGTTATTGTTGAGTTGAGTTGAGAACGTTGGTGGGACCAGTCGAGGGGCCTATAATCTAACCACCCACGTTAAGAATAAGGGTGGGTTTCGACACAAAAAAAAACTCCGAAAGAAACCCAGTCGGATAGTTTCAAGCGCCGGAAGGAAGAGCACACACACACATATAGGAAATGAAACTCTTACAGTCATAGGCGCCCACTTGCTAAAATCGGCGGGGAGGCAGAATTTTATACCTCGGTAATGACGAAAATATTTTCAGCCTGGACGTCACCTAAAGTCGCAAGTTACACCCTTTGCAGTGTTTCTGTACTGGTACACAAAACATTAGCAGGTGATGCCGACCCAACTATACAGTCATAATTTTTTTCTTTCACTGCAACAAAGTCATGTTTTATTTTTACGCAACAAGGCGCACATGCCTCTCAAAAGCCGTTGTAGTAATCGCTTCTTACGTTTCTAGGTCGTTTGGTTGGTTTCAACCATGTTTTCTATTTACGCAGCAACTTGCATGTAACGCATTTAAGTTTAGTTTATAAAGCCCGCGAAGGTTTTGTTCTTAATGTATATCATGGAAAATAACGAGTTAACCGTTGAAATTTAATTTGCCACGAAATTGTTCCCACAACAACATGTGGTCTTAAGTTTACCTAGTTTTACACTTCACAGGACGTATAAAATTGATTCAAAAACAATTTGTTACATCTCAGACAAGACTTGAAGTATCAATGCTTTCGTTACTGTGCGTATACAAGTGATGACATAAATGAGAAGTTAGTAATTTATGCCACAAATTTATTGTTTGACAGTAGCGCTATCTATTGTAGCTCCTGTTGGTCCCACAAAAGCGCTTTGTAGACCACAATTGCGGAACGGCGCTGCGTTTGTGCTGGTAAGCTAATATCATTTTCATGTTATGCGGCTCACCCTGAAAAAAATTGGCTACCCCCGTTGTAAACGATGTCAATTTCTATCGATGTTGATGACCTAGTTTTAGCAAACACTTATTGCATGTTTTTATCCAATGGCTCATTACTTATAACCAGGGTTGCCATCGACATGGAACTCGAAATAAGGACACACGAACAATTGGACTTTCATGTCAAACGAAACAAACGTTTTTGAACAAATCTTTGCATTTATACGAGCCTTGACATATCGCTTTGCCAAGGAACAATCTGTGTTCCAACTCCTTGGTTCGTAGAAAACACGTAGTGCATCTCACGACATCCCAGGTCTAGGTTTACTTTTATCAGGGATTTGACTTGTAATTGTTAAAAATAAGGACAGTTTTTAAAAATAAGGACAAAAACTTAGAAATAAGGACGGTATGGCAACCCTGTGACGTAACAATATGCGTTGTTTGATTTTTCAGAAAGGTCTGTCTGTTCAAACTAGGCGGTTGTTGACTGAGCAGTAGTACAGAGTTACTACAAAACTGTGTGTGCATAAATTAACGCAAAACTTGTTTATGACGTAGTCAGCGACGCAGATACCCGGGGAGGCGGCGCCTCCCCGCCTCCCCATAAGTGGGCGCCAGTGCTTACAGTAACAGTCTACTTAAAACCAAACTGCAGTGTTTTACTTTAACAGAGTTAGTGATTAAATCATTTACGGTAAATGAGGATTAAAAAATAATTTAAACATTTTGAAATGAGAACAAAAGCATCATTTATGAGACATATCAAGAACAAAAAACAAAACAAAAAAAGACAAACAAAACGGAAAATAAAAAAGCAAAAAAATGCGGAAATGAATGCATTTCCATCGGTTGTCGTCAGCCCAACTTGGGACGCATGGCAAAAGGACGTTTTAAACTTGTTATTTTCCTGCAACAAAAAACAAACAAACACGGCAACAGTTTACTAGTTCCAGGTTGTAGAGAACTCGTTGTGATCGACCATTAAGGTAGCTCTCAAACCAATCCAGTGCCACACCTCTAATCCCACAAGAATACAGTTTATTTATCATTATATTATGATCAAGTCTATGCCATAGACAGGAATATGCCCATAGTATGATGCTTTTAAACTTTAAGTAAATTAAATTGGTTGTAACATGGCAAGTCGAGTGTTGTTTTCTGAAGCCAAATTAGCAGTCAGTGAAAAAGTTTGTTGACCTTAAGAAAGAATATACTCTGTTAACTAGTTTAACTTCGCATTTACGGCTTATCGTTTCCATTAAAACCATTTCTGGTTTTTGACATATATGGCATTGATCGGTGTAACTTTACTGTCCACGTGTTCTCATGATTCAGTAGGCTACCTATTTAAAGCCTAAAATTCTTATGTCTAATTCTGAGAAATATCTGTTGGTCAGAAAGTTAAAAGCTACTTCAACCTAAATAAGGGGGCACGTAAACAACTCACTGATTAGAAACTGCCACCGCAAGTAGATCATGTTTTTTTTCCGGAACATTTTGTTGTAATCTGTTATAAGGTGCTGCAAACGCGCAGTGGTATCTTTCGACATTCTCGGTTTGATGCTGCAATTGTTAGTATTGAGTCGAAAATTGTTAAAAACCAATTGATGTAAATATCATAATACCGCGGCAGGGTTTTAGCCCTTTTTGTAGACTGTAATTCAGATTGATAGACTTTTTGAAAGCCTTTAACCACAGCTATGCGAATTACTTTAAGTTTAAACTTTACTACTCTGCAAGTTTTACGAGGTTACGCTTCACAAGGTCGATTGTTATGTAACGTTGTTCAGTTTAAATACAGCGACACGTAACGTAGGTGCTATGTTCATAAGTGATTTCTAAAGTTTGTTCGCATATGGCCTCATGTGTAGTTTAAAGTGGTTGAATGGTTCAAACGTTTACGCATCCTAATTTCAACAGTACGTGCAACATAATAGGCTGATCACCATTTACTAAATGAATTATCCAAAGTACAAAAAATCTGTTTCAACAAATGATTAAATCGCAAATAAACTTGGCATACTTAACGAGTGTAAACCTTAAATCCCTTTGTGCTTTGAAGTTGCAAACATTTAAAAGACGTCGACCTGATGAGAACAAGATACGTTTTAAAATTTATGTTGAATAATGTTATTTTGTTTTTGTTGTTTTTACGGCTTGTTGTGAATTGTGTTTGATGTGTTGCATACTAAATCCGCTTTTCTTTGTCGAAACCCTGATACCAACTTGCAAACTCCAAAACTGAACTCATGGTAGGGGTCAAAGAATGGTTGGAGCGCACCTAAAATTGCGTGAGTGCTCGCATGACTGAACACCAACAATGTGCAGACCTAAACCATTTTTTACACAAAAGATTACAAAAGCTGCAAAATGTTGAGGTAATCGGTATTTATTTAGTAACACACAGAGGTTGATAAACTGAAACTAAAGAAATCTGGCAAAATACATGGATCGATTTTCCACCCAAAAGAATGCATATTTCAGTTTTAAAACAACTTGATGGTTGGCAACGCAATGATTACTTGTACAGAGACCGGAATCAAACATACGTTTACATTCTCTAATGCAAATCACAATTACTGTCACAAATATAACTACACACTCTCTTGGAATACGGTTTACGTTCAAATATCATGCATCGCCTGCATAGAATTAAAAGAAAGCAAGTGTAAATTGTACAAACGGCATCGGTTGGCTTACAATTGTGAATTTTAACTGACGGTTCATATTTCATGTGTGTGTGGGTGCACGCCATTGAGTCACTTTAGCTTTTCGTTATTGAACCGTTTTAGTTTTACGTTTACACACACTTGCATTATTTACAACAAATAACAGGCGGTGTTAGTTACAAGCTTAAGAAGTTATCAAAGTTTTATACAATTACAAAGCCCACAAGAATGTAATCAGGAAAACCACAAGATCAACAGAAGCAATTAAACCATTTGCACTGCTGCACCCAGTTCCATAAGTTAATCTGCAAATAAAAGAGTTTCAGTTGGGATAATATATCTGACACATTAGCTTTTTTGCTTTCATTTGCTGCCATGGTCACCGGTCCCCTTGACTGCTTCTTTTGACTATTTCAATTCTCTCAGTGTGGAACGGTTCATCCCGATTTAAAATGCTTGCACAAGCACCATTTAAGTTAAGGGCTAAAGAAAAAGCTTTTTTTAGAAGTCTTTCGGAACTTGTCTGCACCGGCAACAAAGTTAAGCAAAACACAAACTGATTTTAAGTTTACTTACCCGTCTCCAGTGTGGTTTTGTGGGCAAGTACAAGATGCTCCCAGATCCGGTGCTGGGTAATCTTTACAGATTGCTTCGGGGATGCAGTTTGTACGAGTTTCTTCGCAATAGTCGGTGTCGGTGCAAATCGGAGAATCTGAGCATAAGGTGTAATTGAGATTGAAGTTAATTATGGATGTCTGTGCTTTGAATGATATTATACCTATTGTGTTTGAAGATATGTATCCCGTCCTGCATTCACATGAATATTGATTTCCTCTTCTGACACAAACTGAAGTATTGTCGCAAGAGTTGAAGTACGAATCACATAAACTCAAATCTGGGAAAAGAAAGGTAGCACAATTACTATTAGATACTGCCACATGGTTAAACACATGGGATGTTTTAATTCGTTGGACTTCAGGCAGGGATAGAGAACCTGTGGCGTATTTGAGGCAAACAGTGGGGTTTCCGATGTCAAAATAAGTCCTTAATATTGCACGTTGCACCAGTCGGGAAAAATATGTGAAAATGCCTTTTTTACCTTTTTTTTCTTGGCCAGCGGTTTCGAAATTAGGACCAACGGTTCCCTAATGGTTGACCGAGCGATTTCCGTGGGACTGCCAAGAGCTCATTGTTTTACAATCATATTCGTGTAACAAAGTTTGCGCATAACATAATGTCTTAGGCTTGTTTGTGATATAACAAACTGCTCTTGGATCATAGATTTGCTCAAACCAGCGAATCAAAGAGAAAATCCCAAACGTTGTGCTGTCAAATTTATTAAGATTTAACATTTTATTGAGCTTGCTCCGTGCTACTCGGGAATATAACAAAACAACCATTATGTGAAAAGTTGGTAACCTCTGTCCAAGGCCTACTGGAAATAGTCTACGTACCCAACATGTGTGTCGGTAAAATATTTGATGACCTTTAAAAAATCCACTCCTGCCATAAAGCAACAACTTACTTGGAATCCTAACTTCTTTGCTAACTTCACAACCACCAGAGGAGCAGTACGTTTGTGTCGTCACACTGTCGTACTGTGACATAACTGTGTAAGTATAGTTATGTCCCGGTAACAACCCGCTTAGTGCCACCTGGTGGCCGTTCATGGTGTTGTAACAAGGACTTTCGAGTTCGGAAAGAGGAACCGAAATTTCTGTTCTTTCGATTGGCTAAAATGTAAACAAGACAAAATAAAACTACGCATAAAATTTATTTGAAACTTACTCCTTGTTCGATCACAATGTTGACGTCATCCAATGATCTTATTGTGACGACAAAACCTTGGAAATCTATCTCAGAAATTTGACGAAGCCAGCGAACTGTGAGTGTTGCAGTTCCGGATGTTAGGTTTGCTGACGTCAGTTCATGGACTTTGTAGGGTTGTAGCAACGTCACTCCCAACAAATCTAAAAATGGGACAAAAATTAAAATAATTAAATCGGTTTGTTTGCATGTGTATTTTTCGTTTATAATGTGAAAAGAATTTTTATACAAAACAATTAATTTGTAGCTTCGATTTGGTTTTACCACAACAAGGTGATGGTGAATGTTGAGGTGATCTTCGGGTTCTTGCACTAGAAATAGATGTTGCGCAGTCCACGTTGTCAGTGTTGTTTGCCAATCCAAATTGTGGTCCAACAAATTCTCTGCATGACATAACATTAAAAGAATCTTCTGGTTAGAAGTAAATTCACCTCTTATCCAAAGATTTCCTCAAATCACCTTCCAAAGTTTTGTCCTCACAGGTTTAAAGCCCAAGATTGTACTATATAACTAAACAAACATTGTAAGTATTTTAATTTCACCCTCTACCTGTTATATACGTAAAGTTCTGCTTGATACGTTTGCTGAAAATCCACGAGGAAAGTTGCCGAGCGAAGGTACTAAAGAAACAATGAAAACGGTTTAGTCGGTTTGGTACCGATAAAATATTAAACTATAGACATCAATTACAAAAGAATATAAATATAATCAAACACATAGTGAAATAATCAATTACTTTGCTAAATGGAGTGAACATTTCGTTCTCGATCATATGAGCACTTCCAATCTCATTAGCAGCGAAAACTTGTTGGTAAACTGAACATGATGCGTCGCAATAACATGAAGAAAGAAACGCTCTACTTTGAACACCATTATTAGCACATGGCGGATTTGCGGGCAAGTTGACACATTCTGGTCCTCCTATCCATACATGTGATTCTCTGTTAAACAAAAAGTCAAAATAATATTTTGCTAATGATTCATACATCTTAAATTGTTTTGTTGTTTAAATCTGTTTCCGTTTATAATTTTACCTGTTGAAAGTCAATCTACCGCCAAGCAAAGTAAATTGATTTTCTTGACAAAAACGTAAACATTTCTAACTTACACAGTCATAAATTGGCTTGTATCCATACCAAACGCAATTTACACAATAATATACAAAATAGATTGAATATTTAGTTTCAACTGTATAAACTGCACAACAAAATTGAGGTTATTTAACCCCACAATAAAATTCGATTAGTTGTGAACGCATTGTTGTTGACCCCAATCGTTTTGCGTTACTGCGGTTTGAGCGGGCGTCTGAAAAGCAGACGTTGCGGTATTTACTCAGTGGTTGAGACCGCAAACTTACTGTGGCACGCAAGGTTGTATCGGTTGCAACGGAGGAAGACTGCTGTCGCTGGTTGAAGAAACTTTTAACAAAAATCCATCAATTCCAGCTGCGAGGAAATCAAATATTGCTGTATACACTTGGTGTGTTTTAGTACATAAAAATATACGATTGCGATGTCAAAGCAAAACTATTTTTAACCTGTATGTTCTACATTCCACGAAACTTGAAGACGAAGTGTTTGGAGATCTTCAAGTGATGAACTCGCATCAAAATCCATCGATAATGATTGTATCTGAGCATTGCTTAAAGCAAATGTGCCTGAAAGCAAATAAAACTTTGACTTAAGTATGAAACGTTGTTTTAAAGCATAACAATTACTAGGAATAACAGTAACAGATATTCAAGAATGTTACTTTGTAAAATATTGCTTAATCCAAATAAAAGCACAGCTCATACTTGGAATCCTAACTTTTTTGCTAACTTCACAACCACCAGAGGAGCAGTATAATTGTGACGTCACATTGTCGTACTGTGACGTAACTGTGCAACTATAGTTATGTCCCGGTAACAACCCGCTCAGTGTCACCTGGTGGCCGTTCATTATGTCGTAACAAGGACTTTCAAGTTCGGAAAGAGGAACCAAAATTTCTGTTCTTTCGATTGGCTGGAAAAGAAATTAAAACATAAATGTGAAACTACGTGTGAAGAACTGCTTTAAACCAGTGGTTCCCAACCGCCGGTCCGCGGACCGCAACTTTTTAAAAGCAACTTTTTAAAATGGAATGATAAGTAGGCCTAAAGTTATTGGTACCCGCGAAACTCATTTTACGCTTGGCTGTAAAACTGAGGTAGCTCATAAAATTGTTTAATAAAGCGTTTGTGACGTTTATGATTGTTTTGTCATAAACTGTGTCTAGCATTTAAATTTTTTTTGAAAAACAAATCTATTCTTCACTTTTGAGACGGTTTGATATTTTGAGTTGAGATTCATACTGGCAGCAAAACAACAGCAAACATCCCACAAGCATTGTTTTTGTATGTAAATGGATTGGCGTTTTAGTGTTTGAGTTGAGTTGATTGCACTTTGGTTATTTTTTTTCGTCCTTAATACATAGGCTAAGACTATATCTTGCATTATATTGCGCAACTTTGGTGAACAAAAAGCTTACAAATATCTGTTGCATTCACTACGATCTTTTGTTGCCGGTCCGTGGAAATTTTTGCATTTTTACCGGTCCCACGGTGTAGAAAGGTTGGGAACCACTGGTTTAAACAATTCCAAAACTTACTCCTTGTTCGATCATAATGTTGACGTCATCCAACGATCTTATTGTGACGACAAAACCTTGAAGGTTTAAATCAGAAGTTGGACGAAGCCAGCGAACTGTGAGTGTTGCAGTTCCGGATGTTAGGTTTGCTGACGTCAGTTCATGGACTTTGTAGGGTTGTAGCAACGTCACACCCAACAAATCTAAAAATGGGACAAAAATTAAAACAATTAAATCGGTTTGTTTGCATGTTTATTTTTCGTTTATAATGTGAAAAGAATTTTTATACAAAACAATTAATTTGTAACTTCGATTTGGTTTTACCACAACAAGGTGAGGGTGAAAAGCGAGGTGATCTTCGGGTTCTTGCACTAGAAATAGATGTTGCGCAGTCGACGTTGTCAGTGTTGTTTGCAAATCCAAATTGACTCCCAACAAATTCTCTGCAAGACATAACATTAAAAGAATCTTCTGGTTAGAGGTAAAATCACCTCTTATCCAAAGATTTCTCCTCAAATCACCTTCCAAAGTTTATTCCTTACAAGTTTAAAGCCCAATATTGTACTATGTAACTTAACACACATTGTAAGTATTTTAATTTAACCTTCTACCTGTAATATACGTAAAGTTCTGCTTGATACGTTTGCTGAAAATCCACGAGGAAAGTTGCCGAGCGAAGATACTAAAACAATTTTAGTTAAGAAATAATATTTCTATTCGGTCTTTGCCAATCGAAAATGCAAGTGTACAGGCGACAGTGTATGTTTGCCTTACACGTGAGCATTTGACAGTGTTGACACTTTATTTAAATTTTACAAGGAAACTAAGGTTTACTAACATTGTGTGTTGTCTGCGTTGAGTTACATTACAAGCACATTTTCTTGTTTTTTTTTTACTTATACGATGGTTTCTTTTATCCAGTTGAAATGTGGTAAAAATACTAAAGTTAGATTAAATAAAAAAGGCTATGAGTAAAAAATCAAATAAGTTAGATCAGTGGTTCTTAACCGGTGGGAATGTTTTCGGAGGGAAATTACGTAAGCTTGAAAAGAGCAAACTCGGGCTCGATGGTCGAAACCGGCTTTGAATTAAAATTTTCTGCAACAACATGTAAGATTGATTTAACCAAGGTTAACAAGACACATACAAATCCAAAGGCCGTTTGTTACATCACAAACAAGACTGAAACCCACTATGACTTTGCTGTTGTGCGCGAATAAAAGCCTTTCCTTTGTTGATTGTGATGCAATAAATGACTAATGCAAGCAGAGCAGACTCTTCAGTATTCCAAAAAGTTTAATCTCTCACAGAAGCACTATTTAAACTAAATAAGATTGCAGTATACCTTTAGGATCCAGACCAAAGCGCTCCACAAAATTGTTTCATTTAAAGAATATTGTTTTGGTAACGTTTGGCACAAACTTGATACATAAAAATAACAGAGGGGGAATTCGAAGTTGGTGATTGACTTTAGTGGGAAACCACACCAAAAAGGTTAAGAACCACTGAGTTAGATAATAAAAATAGTAGGTTCGGGCAACAAACTTTACGCAAGTGATTCAGGTTTAAAAGCAGAATTCGATGTAAAGCGGTTCTAAACTAAACAACCTCATTACTTTGCTGTATGGAGTGAACATTTGGTTCTCGATCATATGTGCAGTTCCATTGCAAGTAGCCGCAATAACTTCTTGGTAAACTGAGCATGATGAGTCGCAGTAACATGAAGATCTGGTCCCTCTACTTTGAAGGCCATCGTTAGTACATGGCGGGTTTTTGGGCAAACTAGCGCATTCCGGTCCCCCGATCCAAATATGGGGTTCTCTGCGAAAGAAAATGTCATATGTTTTTTTTACTGATAGTGGTGCATATTGTGTAAACCAGCGGTTCCCAAACTTTTTCATATTGTTTTCAAAACGGTCCCTTTGCCATTATTTTGAGGGCTCGCGGTCCTTGAGCCTAAATATGTATTTCATAAAAACGAAAGTTGATTTCAGGATTTTAGCTAGTTATGCAAAATTGCGCATAAAAGTCATCCAAACACAGCTTGTGACATCACAGACAAAACAAATGCACTACAATTGTGCGCGAACAATTACATTTTTGATGGTTGTCATTCAATAAAGGCTATTGTTAAGCAATGGAGACAGTTGATTCTCAATTCTACTTTGATTTAAACTTATTTAGTGGCACAAACTGACGCCAAATAAGATTATACAATTACTTCAACCGCTTCGCGGTCCCCTAAAAATTGCCTCACGGACCCCTAAAGGACCGCGGACCCCAGTTTGGGAACCGCTGGTGTAAACGAAGAATTGAAATGCTGTATTTAGTTGTGATCAGTGCAGCATTTAAGTTGCAAAAAATGTAATTACAGTTTTACTAATTTAATCAGATATTTTAATGTACGATCTGAAAGGAAAATAGAAACTTTGTTTCGAGATGATACGCAAAAGTATGACCAATTATTTTTTTGCGAATGCTGTTTATTTCTTAATTCATGAACTTGACATTTTACTGCAATGAGTGCAGATAAAACGTTTTTAAATACTTCGAAACAAGTCGATGTTGTTTTTTGCACCCAATATTTTCGTGGCAGAGCATTAGGGCTAATATTTGACAAGCACACTTTTTGATTAAAAAAGATAACTTACTGTGGAACGCAAGGCTGTATCGGTTGCAACGGAGGAAGACTGCTGTCGCTGGTTGAAGAAACTTTCAGCAAAAATCCATCAATTCCATCTGCAAAAAATGTCAATGAATTAAAACCAAAAGTATTTTTTCTGTGCCCCCCCCAAAAAAAATAACGCGTCTGTTCTCATTGTGAGTACCTGTGTTATCGATGACCCACGAAACGTTTAGAAGAAGCTGAGTTGTGTCATTTAATGAAGAACTTGCACCAAACTGCATTGACAACGATGCGATGGTTGAGTTATGTATCTCATTTGGTTCTAAAACGAATTCAATTATTTGTAAACGAAAATAAAATACTTTCGAGGTAATGAACAAAACTTTTGATTTTTAATATGTCAAGACGTAAAAGGAAAAGTTTACAAGAAAATTTCATTCACCATTTCTGCAGGTTTGTTGACAATCAACGCTAATCAGAAATGCCAAGATTATTAGAAAAAACAATGAATCGAAATTAAACAATTTCATCACCGCTGTTAAATATGTTTTGGTTTCTATAGACACTGAAAGTATGAAAATGAAAATTCTTTTTTCACTAAAAATCATCCATGATTCAAGGCACTACATTTGCTGAACTAAAAAATGCTGAAAACACAAATACACTCAATAAGAAACCCACCACCTTGTCCAAATAACTTTTTATTGAATTTGTACAAACTAATTCACCGCCAGTCACCTTCGTAGTTTGCTGCCTTTTCAGGTTCACTTTACCAGACTCACCTTTATGTATAGTGTGGGTGCTCACCCATGCAAAAAGCACTGAGGCAGAAACTGTTTTTTCGGCATGTCTATTTCGTTCTGTAATCGTGGAAGAATTTCACACCAACCACAATTGTTCGGGTGCCAGCGGCGTAACGTTTTTGAATTACAATTGTTAAGCTTTAAATTTAAGTTTAATTTCTACACAAGAAATTTTATCTTCCCATAAGCAAATGAAACTGTGTATTTTGAGGGCTTTATGAATAGCATTGTTAGTTCGAACCCCGTGTATCATCTACAAAACTATTCGTTTCTTACAATATTATTACGTTGGTATGATATGGGACATTTGCAGAGCTTCTATTCCAACTCTATTTTTTCTCTTTTGGGGGGAAATGACGAATTGTGTCCATCAGGTATGTATGCTGTTGAAGTGCTAACAATTATTTTTAAACCAATAACCGCAACCACGAATTGTCACATACAGCCGCTTACACCGTTTGCTGTAACAATATATCTATTTAGTGTGCGAATGTTGCCTTTCTCTCAGGTACATCTTGTAACCAAGATCTTATACCAAGTTTTACCAAATTTTAAAGCCCATGAATAGCAATCCAAAAGCCGGAAGTTACATTTTCATGTAACTGCAAGCTTTGTCGTGGGTTTGACAAAACATAGAATGCTGGGATTTCATCTTGCTTAACAGAAAAATCTGATAATCTGTTTTCGATCTTAACTTAAGAAAATTTGATATCATGACCCTAAGAAATCCGCTTTCAGCATTACCGGTGATGGGTTTGGCAACGAATGGTACGGTGAAAACTTCTCATGCATGCTTGCTTGATAGTAGAAATCCCTGCATCAACTGTCGTTGGCAGAGGCAATTTGTTTTGATGGGTTAAAAAATGATTGATTTAACTTCAGAAAATGTGCAGTAAAAAGTTGTTTCGGTAATGCTCTACTGAAGTGGACACAGACTATAGAATCTGTGGTATTTAAACTTAGGTGTGTATCACAGTAAGATTTTTCACGTGCTGCTTACGAGTTTCAGGATATCACGTTAGATCTCTAGCGACATCGAGCGGAAGTAGCTTTACAATTTTTGCTATCATGTCGAAATCAAGTGTATTGCTACTTTTACATGAGGGTTGCCATGTACCATACAGGTTACACACAAACGTTCTTTTTCCACATGCGTACGATAAACGAGACTGTAAAATGCTTAACTTGTGCTTTGTAAGTTTTTTGCAATCGATTTAGTTAAAAGTTGTTAGTTTCAATCACCCCTATAGCTGTAGGTGTTTAAGTCTGTGCGAAACTTGGAAAGCACTGCTTGAACCCTATCACACCGTTATAAAAACCACTAAAAATATCATTGATATTGTGAAATGTTTAGCTTGAAATGTCCTAATGACGGTTTTGCGTGAAGAATTTAGTGTTTTTCATTGCTTTTGAAAATGGTAATCCAAAAAGATCATTTTTAACTCCACTAACTCTTTGCAATTACACTTGCACATAAACCTATGTGTTGATGCTTGCAAACACAACTCTGTGAATGACTGCGGACAATCTGCTGGTAAAAATGTGCAATGTAGAGTCTGCAGTAGTTGTGTACAATTTTATTTGCATTTACACGTTACTGTCACTAAAAAAATCGGTTAAATCTTTGCGGGAGAATGATTTGCTTATAAGAAGTGTTAAGGATTTTTGAATTCAAAATAATGTATCCGTTTACTATTTGTCGCTTCCGTTTTGTTATGGGCCAATAAATCTCTTGAAGCTAGCAGGAAATTTGTATGGGTCGTTGTATGTATTCTTGTTCACACTATGTATTCAGTGGGAAACAGTTGGACAATAAGTTCATGCTTGTTGCTCATTTCAAACACAACAAATAACATTTCCGGTTGGATCTGATAAAAACAAGCTTTTGCGAAAAATAGATGACAAGCTTCGGTTTGGGTAAGTTTGTCACGACCTATTTAAAAAGGTGTAGTAGGAAAAAGGATTAGACCGTTTCACAAATATAATAAGGTACGCTCGTTTGCCGTTGCAGTACGAGATACAATATCAAGAAAAAATGAGGTAATTACCCTATGTATTTTCCCTATTGGAAATGAATTTTGTTTTCAAAATCGTCAAATTTAATGAACTTTTGTTTTGAAAATTGAAAATTTGTTTTGAAATCAGTTTTGTAGGTTTAAAATTCGTTTTGGCGAAACAAATCGTGTTCGACTTTACCTTGTGCAAAAAAATGTTGGTAATGGTAATGACCTAAAAAAAGAAAAAAAGAGAAAAAAAAACTTTTTGATATTGTTTTGCCTATTTAGCGCAAAACTCAGGCTTCTTTCAAAACTTTATCACAAGGTAAATCTTGTGCCGTGAACGGTTGGTGAAATTACTAGGCAGGCATTTCCAACCTAACCAATTCACCGTTAAGTTGTGATTGTCGCTGCATGGTTGTGATTCTATTGGAAGCTGGTTTGTTTTGTCACGTGCGTCAGCCACAATAAGTGAACCAACGTAATCTCCATGTAAAACAACACCTCTGAAATTACATTTTAAAACGCAATTGTTTGCTGCGATGGCTCTACTCAGTTCCTTATTTAGGTGTTTTTAAAACCTAAAATCAAAAAAATGTTATTTTATTTTTTTACGTCTATGCACAGGGTTTATATTTTGTCTTGTGTTGTTAAATTTTTGAATTAGTTTTCATTTGTCAACTATGCGCTCTGGTAGATACCGGTCCCAGTGCCACAATAATCAGCTCAAGAAAATCCCAGCAACTAGGTCTTGTACTGGGACAGACTACCATTAACCACTAGATTAATGTGGGTAATGGAACAGAACTGTTCGTCGAGTTCAGTGTAAAATTACTGATTAAAGTCGGTGCTCTTCTCGCATTAACAGATGTTTACGTCGTAAAGGATCTAAAGCGCGACGCCATATTAGAATTGGATTTCTTACAACGTCATCAATGTAGGATATGCTTTCACTCCTATACCGTATCCGCCGGTGAAGCAAAGATGCCTTTGCTCAGTTCACCCATGCCATACCTGAGCGCTTGCACATTTTCTCACACACTAAACAGCGCCAAATTTACCGCACAATACCAAAACATACGATTAAAACGGGTAAACACCAGATAGCAAGGTCGAACAACCTCCTACTTTAACTGTAACAGGGAATATTATCAACTCGAGCATTTTAGCAAGTAAAACCAGCTAATTTGGTAAATGGCTATTGCAAGGTTTGCACAAATTATGACGTAATCGCTACAAAATACCCCACGCCATGTTTTTAGGCAATGGGCAATATATGGTCATTGCGTTTTTATGGACATTAAAATGACACACAGAATATTTACAATAGAAAAATGATACAATTGACAATTTGTTGATTTCTGAAAATTTCTGGATCAATTTCACAACAATAAACACCTAACAGCACAGATTTAACAATTTCAGCAGTAGACATTTGAAACAACATGAGTATATACATTCAAAAACAAACAACATTCAATTTACACCACACCAATTATCAAACTTGATTATCGCATTTCGAGCGTAACGTTTTTGTGTTTCTGGAGTTTGATTGTCTCCAGTCTTCAGACATCTGCATCGCTGAAATTCTGTGTCTGTCAGTATGGTGAATTTGAATGTTCTTTGCTCTTGATCACAATAGTAGTGGAAAGTTCTTTCGCTTCTGAAACAAGAATAAAACAAGCAGTACATCGAAATAACAATGATACATTAAGTTCTGCAAGCTCCTTATTTTTTTATTTTATTTTTTTATTTATGTGTTTTTGGTAATTTTTTTTTTTTTACATGCAAGCAAATACAACAATTTATACAAACAAATACAGCAATTATACATGGCAAAATTGCAGTTTTGAGCAGCACATTTATCGCCTGAAAATCGAATTCATTGTTATCTGTTACAATTATTGGGCAGGCAATAAATTTCGCAATTAAAGCGGTAGTCTTGGCTGACTAAACTCGACAAAATTGTACAAAAAAATACGTTTGATAAAGTAGAACATGAAATCAGGTTGTGATTTAATGTAGGTATGCCCCCAAGCTAGCCGATGTCGTGACTAAACCTTACATTAGAGATGGTACTCAGGAGTATATTGATATAAGTAATCATTCGCATAGTATTCATTCCTCGTGGGAAAGTAATAAAAAGTACGTACGTGTATCGAGCCATGCTCGGAAGCTGCGACAAGCTTCGATTGTTCGTTCTTTTGTAATAAATAGAAACGCGCCTATAGTTAGCGTAGTAATGCAATAATAAGAAAGTAATCACCGCCTATTTGGCGTAGTAATGTAATCATCAGAAAAGTAATAAAGACCGCCCAGTTGGCGTATCATGCAGGAATAAGAAGAACAATAAACGCCTATTTGGCGCAACATGCGATGTAGTAGCACGGTGGCATAAACAATATACTCCTATGGCTAGGCTAGTGGACAGTACCTACACAATTTGGTTGTTTTTATGGTTAAATTATGTGTTTCTTGAAGTCAGGCGCATGAGGTCTAGAAAGACCGGTACAAAATTCTTTGTGCGCATATGACGTAACATGAGTTGTAAAAAGATTTACTTTTGTTAAACAAAAATGCATACAAATAACAAATCAGCCAAGAATAGCACTTCAATATTTGCTCACCTCGTTTAAGAAAAGACATCGTACTGTGGTGTAACTGATCGTACGATGATATAGAAACATGATACGAACGGTGAGAAACAAAAATGGTCGACGTTGATGACAACACATAAAATACAGTTTTCACCGTCCTTGACCTCCCAAGCTCCTGGGCTTGTCAGGACCAAGTCCTGGAAACTCCACACACGTGTCTTGCACTTCGGTTTGTTTGTTTATTACTTATTCAAATAAAATCTTATTCAAATATAACTTATTCAAATAGAATGTTTGGGAAACAAAACAAGTCGTTAGAAATTAATAGTAATAACGTTTACATATAAATTCAAGTTTAACTAGCAACCAACACATTATTTCAATGCAAGTAATTAAACACTAAGCCAAAGAGTTAACTGCGGTAGGACTAAAACTGCTATGAGCCATTACATCAGCGGTACGTTTTATAAATTCATAACACGTGACATTAAACTGTACAACTATGCTTCTGCCGTTGGCGCTTGCACATTTTCTCACACACTAAACAGCGCCAAATTTACCGCACAATACCAAAACATACGATTAAAGCGGGTAAACACCAGATAGCAAGGTCGAACAACCTCCTACTTTAACTGTAACAGGGAATATTATCAACTCGAGCATTTTAGCAAGTAAAACCAGCTAATTTGGTAAATAGCTATTGCAAGGTTTGCACAAATTATGACGTAATCGCTACAGTGGGAATTGGGTTCATAGTTCGCCAGGCCCATTGAAGGCGTAATTGCTTTCGTTGCATATATCATAACCTAAAACCTCAATAGTTCTGGTAGAAGCTAGAGCAACTTCCAATTGGGCCACAAAGTTAACTGCGCCAGCACCCGATCCGTCTACTTTTAGGCGCTTAAAACTGTCGAATTCTGGAGAATCCCGGGCCTTTATGCTGTCGTATTATATTCCGTATTATGGATTCTGCGCTTTAAGCGACATGGTATGCTATAGATATTACGAACAGCTTTGGGGGTTACCCTATGTGTTGTTTTCATAGGTTGTGGCTGTGTGTTGACAAATTAAATCAGCTGAACTGAACCTTACAGTGCCTTAGAAAGATGGAATTTAGAACACTGGCTTCAATTTATGGAGTTTTTTTTCCTAAAAATTGGTGGTAAGTTTAACTTATTAAAGAATTTTGTAAAAAATAGCAAACCATTTTAATATAGAAAGACATATCACATATTTGTCTGACCTGAGGACATTAACTGGGTTCACACACAGGAAGTAGATTTTGACTGAAGCAGCATAGTTTTACGAGTTTGTCAGCCTTGAAAGTGACAAGCATCTGTGCCCCTGCAGGGTTCTCATGTGTATTTAATTTGGACAAAAACATCAAGGTGTTGGAAGTTTAAACTCATATGGGCAACACTTCCATCGATTATAAACAAGGCAGCTACACAGATGGTATATTTTTGATTAAAGAAAGGTCCTAATTGTTTCAGAAAAAATGCAGCCCGGACAAGTCTGGAAATGTTTGGGCTGGTGGTGAAAATTTGAATGTTGAAACCTGTACAGGACAAATGACAGAGAGTCAGATTTGGTGAACCACTGACGATTGTGTGAGTAAACAGTTGATGTAAAGAACTTAAGACAGATTATTATAGCATTCGTGACTTTGATATTTGGTATAGAAGTGTTTTACACACCTTAGAAACTATTACCTGAAAGAATGAGGTAGCATGCCTAGCTTTATTGACTGATTTCATTTGGTTTCCTTCAGCACTTGTAATATTAATGACTGGTAAAAACACTAAAATTGGTTGAAAATTGTTTGTGATTTTGAATATATATTGTATGTTTTGTTTAGTTAATAGTGAGTTGAAATTTATTATTATATTGTGCAATTGCAGTTGAAGCTATGGGTGAATCCTCCACCGCACCATACAAACTCATCTTATGGTTTGCCACTTGGGTGTCATTTGACAGCAATTGCAGTGTTGGATTTCCTGACTAAAAACAATTTAAAACATGCTTTTTGTGTTTAGAATAAGCGAATGGCACAAAGGCTATAGACTAAAGAGTAGACCAGGTAGATATGTATACAATGAGTACAAAATAGCCTGCATTGTTTAACATAAATCAACTGTGTTTGTTTAAATTAATATTGCACCATTGCTACTGAGATAAGCTCGATTTTATATATTTTTATATGATGACCATTACATAGCAGTACTGTCATATAGTCATTTGATGGTAGCATAAAAAGCCTTTTTAGCAACTAACAATTTGGTTATCAAGTAAAGATTGTGAAAAAAACAGTTGCATTTAATTAACCCCAAAGTTTTAATTAACCCCAAAATGATTTTTTTGCGCGGTCGACCAATGTAGCCTATACAGACGGTTTTCGCAGGTCAACTCTAAAATACACCCAGCAAAGGCATACAAAATATCGTTTAAATTTGATCATAACATTGAAAATGAGGGGCGTGCATCATAAGCGAACGCAGGGCATAAACGCTTTAAAAATGATTTTTGCGCGCTCGACACATATACCATTTACAGCAGGGGTGGCCAACCTTCTACATACCATTCGCCAACTTTTTAACATACTGTGTTGGATGCGCCATAAATGTCTCGTAACCCCACCTTCTATGACTTCTTCTTGTAACTTATATAGAGAGAAAGAGAAAGAAACAACTTTTGCATGAGAAGGATAGTAATAAGAAATAAGAACTATTAAGTAAAAAATAACTCTGATAAACTTGATCAAATTTATTTACCTGGTTTAATGAGATTTTTGAGCCTGTTTTGATTTCGCCAGTTTTGCAATGTTCGGAGTTAACTCTGTAACTGTGAGCAGCATTGTTTTCTTCAAATTTGAATCAGTCAGTCGCGACCTTGTTTTGCTTTTAACTAATTTCATGGCTGAAAATGCTTGTTCACATCTGTATGTCGTTCCGAAACGACATATAACACTTTGAGCAAATCTTCTCAGTTCTGGGAAATTTTCACTAGGTAATGATCGCCAGAACTTGATCATGTCAGATGCATTTGGGACCGAGGAAAATTCTTCAAATTTGATTTTCAACGACGAATTTGCTTTTAAGTCAATTAGTTCCATTTGCATTTTACTTGGCATCTTCATTATTTGTTGTTCACCAAGAGAAAATGGGTTTATAAAAACAAGCATGCAGTTTTCTTCTTTGTGAAAATCATAAAAACGACTTTCAAATGACTCTTTAACTAACTTATTGTTTTCTATATACTTTGTAAAATTGTCATTATCAGCAATACATTCACTCTGTTCTTTCAAATGTGGGAATTGGGTCAAATCCTGATTTCTCAGCTGGGAGACGAACATATTTAGCTTCATTTTGAATGCATTAATATCACTTACTAGGCTTGGAAACATTTTGTTCTTGCCCAGCAGTTTCAAATTTAGATCATTTAAATGGCTGGTTAAATCAACTAAAAATGCCAAATCGAGCAGCCAGTTGTTGTCACATAAAAGAGCTCTTTCCTCAGGTAGCTCATTTTTCTCTTCAAGAAAGTCATAGACAGTTTTTTTCAGTTTGCAAAACCTATTCAGCACCTGTCCTCTAGAAAGCCACCGCACCTCACAATGAAGTACTAGTTCACTGTATTCCAAATCTAACATCTCACAATATTCTCTAAATTCCCGCCTGTTTAATGCTCTTGCTCTAATTTTATTCACACATTTCACAACCGGTGACATAACATGCTGCAAATTTAAAGTTTTTCCACACAATGACTCTTGATGTATAATACAGTGATATTTCAGAAGAGGACAATTTATAAATTTCTCAAGCAAAGTGGTAGTGCCAGCAACTCTTCCAATCATTGATGGGGCTCCGTCAGTACACACACTGACGAGTTTACTACAATCTATTTGTAAATTTTCTAGGCATGATTTTACTTTGTCAAAAATATCTGATCCTCTTGTTTTTTCATGAAGTGACTCGAGACTGAGAAGTTCTTCAAAGACACTGAAATTATCATCAATTCCTCGTATAAATATGCATAACTGGGCTACATCACTTATGTCAGTTGATTCATCCAATGCTAATGAAAAAAATATGCAAGAACTTGCTAAATGATGTGTCTTTCCCTATACCTGCTGTATTAATTTGGACACAAAATGGCGTCCATGCGGCTCTATCGCGTAACAATGGGTTGAACTACTTGTGTTTTTATGTATACTTTGACCGGAACGAGCCGCAATTGTAAACTGACAAAAAATGTGGTGACTGGTGATTCACCGTGAAGGATCGCCAGGTGCGGCCCATTTTTATTCATCTCAACACTTCTTCTTCATTTGATTTTCATGATTATCAAAAGAAGGCAATGCGCCCTTTCTAATCACGCAATGCGCCACGTTTGGCGCATGCGCCTTAGGTTGGCCACCACTGATTTACAGGGTCCAGATGACAAACGGTTTATGGTAAACACAAACGATTTTGACAGGTCTACTTTTAAACACATCCAGCAAAGGCATACAAAATATCGTTAAAATCTGATAATAAAATCGAAAATGAGAGGCGTGCATCATAAGCGAACGCAGGGCATAAACGCTTTAAAAATGATTTTTGCGCGCTCGACACATATACCATTTACAGGGTCCAGATGACAAACGGTTTATGGTAAACACAAACGATTTTGACAGGTCAACTTTTAAATACATCTAGTAAAGCCATACAAAATATCGTTAAAATCTGATAATAAAATCGAAAATGAGAGGTGTGCATCATAAGCGAACGCAGGGCATGACCGCTTTAAAAATATTTTCTGTGCGGTCGACCAATGTAGCCTATACACTACAGCAGGGGCGGGCAACTTCTCCAGTCGGCGGGCCTGATATGGGAAAATGAAGTACTTGGCGGGCCGGATTCCTGAATCGATATATTAATCGCGTATTTATCCAGTGATTTAAAACGGATTTTTGAGCACCTAAACCAAATACATTCAAGAACATCACAAATACAATAAAGTCCAAACAATCTAACTGATATAACATAAAATTATTCACCACAGCAAATTTAATGCATACACCACAGACTTAGGTACTGCTGAAACACTAACTAGGCTACACCTGTGGAAAGAAAGAAAACCGAGAAAGCAGGCCAAACAAGGTTGGCAGTTATGTCGTAACAATGGACGTATGGTGCAATGGTTACAACGGCGGGAAAGTTTTTTTGCTAGTGGGGAGCGTTACTGTCCGTTACAACTATAATTTGACGCAGTAAGCAAGTAGTAGGGGATTGCGGAAGACTGTGGCCGTGGGCCACATTATCATGCAAGACCAGAAACCGTCTGCGGGCCGCTCAAAATCCCGTCGCGGGCCGGATCCGGCCCGCGGGCCGTATGTTGCCCACCCCTGCACTACAGGCTCTAGATGACAAACGGTTTAAGGCAAACGCAAACGATTTTCACAGGCCAACGTGGAATTGTAAACTGTAGCAGCTTGCAAAGTTTCAGCTTGTTGCCATGAGCAAAACGAAAATAAGAAACGTACATCATCTTGCCGCGAAGGGCATGACCGCCACACCATACAATAATGTCGCACAGTGATTAAGTCTGTCGGCCATTAAACACAAACGGCTTGAGATAAAATCATTCGGTTTTCATAGGCCAAACGGTTTGCAAACGAGCCTTTTGAATAGTCCCTTGTGACTGATATTGCTAGTTTTCCCAGACCATTATATTTTACGACTTGGAGCACGAACGCCAGTATCACACAAAAAGTTTTAGACAGCCTTTAAACTGTTTTATGTTTCTTTGAACATGTCGGCATTTGTTAAGTGAGATTTCAAGACCAAAGGTTAGTTGAATCTTTTAGCGACCTTATGCATACCGGTAGTCATGATACTCAAGAAACTGCTACATCGTCGTAAGCTACCGAAGACAAAAACAAACTATCAACTGTATTTTTTTGCTTTTTATAGGATAAGCGCAACTTAATGTTGAATTAGTTGTATTGGACACACAACTTTCGTATGCTCAATTTCTTCCAAGGTATGTGAAAAAACCTGAAATAGGTAAATCACTGCATCGTTTAGCACTAAAGAATAGTCATTGTTTTCTAATTGATATGAAACAATAGATAGTGACGCAATAAAGCTTGCTTACAACACAAAGTTTCAAACCAACGGGTCAAGGATCGTGACGTGATTAAGTTTTTTAACAAAAGCTGAAACAACAGAACGTTGATATGCTTTCCTTTTAAGCAAGTTTACGCTCCCTGAATTGTCCCCTATCTCTTGACTATAAATTTACTATTTCTACCAGGGTAACCCATTGCGCCTGTTGTTTTTCTGGAGCAAACTTTCCTCAAAAAGTCAATAGAAATGAAACACGGATTATACATTCTTTATTCAAGCCATTGATCCAATTCCGTGCAGCTTAACTTTGTACCTTTTGAATAAACTCAGAATGAAAAGCGCCACAACTGTATCTCAGTAATAATGCAGTAAAATACCTCACACCCAGTGAAATAATTCTGTTGCAACATTTGGAAGTGCTTATGGATTTTTACTCAGTATTAAATGTGGAAAAAAATTGTACACTAAAAACGCAGTGTAACAAAAACAACAACAACAATACAATTTGCATTAAAATAAGAACAAAAAGCAACACAAATTAACAACTAGATTGGGACATATATATCAATCTAAATATCACACAACAGTTGGAATAGACAGATTTGCTTATTATGTTGAACCTTCGGTCATATCTTGGTTAATGTGCTGGATGTGGAATGCAGAAAGCAGATTGCATGTAATCTATAGCTGTGTAAAGGTTAAAGTTTCAAATATTACACATATCCTTCCCTTGCATCTAACTTTTCCAGATTTTAAGGGTAAAATCTTCTTGCCTTGCCCTGTAATAAAACACAATTTTAATGAAATAATTAAACACCATACAATCTAGTTTTGAAACATTGGGGTTAATTAAATGCAATTGTTTTTTTAACAATCTTTACTTGATAACCAAATTGTTAGTTGCTAAAAAGGCTTTTATGCTACCATCAACTGATTACATGACAGTACTGCTATGTAATGGTCTACATATCAAAATACTGGAGCTGCAAACTAAACTATCTGCAGAATTTTGCACCAAAAATGTTGTTAACAATTGAAGATATCTGATCTAACTTTGAAAGTAGAGCTTATCTCAGTAGCAATGGTGCAATATTAACTTAAACAAACACAGTTATTTATATTAAACAATGCAGGCTATTTTGTACTCATTGTATACATATCTACCTGGTCTACTCTTTAGTCTATAGCAGTGGTTCTCAAACTGTGCGTCGCGACGCCCTGGTGCGTCGTTTCAATTTTCCAAGGGCGTCGCAGAATATTTCCGTTTCGTGGCTGAACTCAGTTTATCTCACAAAAATGAGGTTTCAGTGCGGTTGACGTATATCTACGTCCAAATACTTTTTGCGTAGAGTGCGGATTGACGTAAATTTACCTCAAAAGTTTTTGATCAAAAACGCGGCTGTCCGTTAATGTACGTCGAGACCAGAGAGTACAAGCAGCAAGTGCGTGATGGGCGCGTGTCTGGGGCGACGCTTCGCGGGCATTAAACTTGATTATGTGAACGGAGTCTTCCTTCATAACAGTGTAACAAAGGCGACTTTTCTAGCAAAGGCTTGAGGTAGTTAGCTAAAGTTTTAAGTGATTATTGTGCATGAGTTGCAGCAGTAAATTTTTGTGCATCAGTTTATATTGTGCGTAAGTTGAAACATTACTTTCATTGTAATTCGTTGTCGATGCTGTTGAGACCTTGCAGCAGAAAAGACAATGCAATTGTGCGCAATAATTGAAACAATTAACAAAAGCCCGCACGTGATTGCCGGGTGCACTGAAAGTGTTGAGTGCAGTTTTATAACTTTGTCGAAAAACAGTTAGGCTAAAATTGTTCTCTAAGTGCTGTTTAATAGATTTAAATTAACTGTTTATTGATAAGTTTCCTCATTAACTTTTATTTGCTGGTGCGCCGCAAGTTCAGAAAACTTTTCCAGAGGCGTCGCAACAAAAAAAAGTTTGAGAACCACTGGTCTATAGCCTTTGTGTCATTCGCCTATCTTAAACACAAAAAGCATGCTTTAAATTGTTTTTAGTCAGGAAATCCAACACTTCAATTGTTTTCAAATGACACCCAAGTGACAAACCATAAGATGAGTTTGTATGGTGCTTTGGAGGATTCACCCATAGCTTCAACTGCAATTGCTCAATATAATAATAAATTTCAACTCACTACTAACTAAACAAAACATACAGTATATATTTTCAACCAATTTTAGTGCTTTTACCAGTCATTAATATTACAAGTGCTGAAGGAAACCAAATGAAATCAGTCATTAAAACTAGACATGCTACCTCAGTCTTTCAGGTAATAGTTTTTAAGGTGTGTAAAACACTTCTATACCAAATATCAAAGTCACGAATGCTATAATAATCTGTCTTAAGTTCTTTACATCAACTGTTTACTCACACAATCATCTGTGGTTCACCAAATCTGACTCTCTGTCATTTGTCCTGTACAGGTTTCAACATTCCAATTTTCACCACCAGCCCAAACATTTCCAGACTTGTCCGGGTTGCATTTTTTCTGAAACAATTAGGACCTTCCTTTAATCAAAAATACACCATCTGTGTAGCTGCATTGTTTATAATCAATGGAAGTTTTGCCTATGTGAGTTAAAACTTCCAAAACCTTGATGTTTTTGTCCAAATCAAATACACATGAGAACCCTGCAGGGGCACAGATGCTTGTCACTTTCAAGGCTGACAAACTCGTAAAACTATGCTGCCTCAGTGACAATCTACTTCCTGTGTGTGAACCCAGTTAATGTCCTCAGGTCAGACAAATATGTGATAGGCCTATGTCTCTCCTATATTAAAATGGTTTGCTATTTTTTACAAAATTCTTTAATAAGTTAAACTTACCACCAATTTTTAGGAAAAAAACTCCATAAATTGAAGCCAGTGTTCTAAATTCCAACTTTCTACCGCAATGTAAGGTTCAGTTCAGCTGATTTAATTTGTCAACAAACAGCCACAACCGACGAAAACAGCACATAGGGTAACCCCCTAAGCTGTTCGTAATATCCATAGCATACCATGTCGCTTAAAGCGCAGAATCCATAATACGGAATATAATACGACAGCATAAAGGCCCGGGATTCTCCAGAATTCGACAGTTTTAAGCGCCTAAAAGTAGACGGATCGGGTGGCGCCAGATATCTGCACATTAGCCTAAAAAAAAAAACTTTTTGTAGCCAACAGCAAAACGTATGTTATAAAATCCCGTTTTTTTGTAGAGATACCGCCAACTACAACACATTTTTTTAGTTTCGTTTCTGCGTAATTTGTTAGTTTATGGAAACGACAAGACAATGTTTTTATCGGATGGTCGTCACATGCGGAGGCGGGGTGGGGCTTCTACAACTTGGAAATAAATGAAAATCAAAAGATTGCCATGGGCTTAGAAAAAATTCTTAAAAACATTTTGCTCACTTATAAGAATTTATTGTTGCTGGATATTCCAGGTATGCGATGGTGAAGTCATAGTCATGTGTCGTTGAGTTATAACTGGGATGAGTCGAGAAGCATAAAACGGAGATATTCTGTCCTGGTTCCTTCCAATTAATAGTTTCCAACACCGCTATAATAACGCCGCTGCGAAACAAAAAGAAAAAGTCAGGCAAACGAAATACCGTTTGTGTACGTCTGACTTTTGCTCACTTGAATACGTCTGCAGCCAGGGAAAGCTGCGGTTACGTTATTTCAGCCAGATTCGCTGGAACGCGTTTAAGCGACCAAAATTCATTTCTGCAAAAATAATACGACTGCTGGGAAGACTTTATTTTAACTATATATTACATGTATCTCTTCATTGTTTTCTTTTATTGTATCTTTACTGAATTCTATCATACCACAATTGATTTTTTTAGGTGTATTAAAGCAGAACTAACTTTATTAGTTTTACAAACGTTTTATTTTCACCAACAAAAACACCACAAATTTAAATTCGAATTTTTTGAATTCATCAGGCATAACATCACACACGATACACATTACGTCATTGCTGGTTTGATACACATTACATCATTTTGGGTTAAACCAGTGTTTACATGCGAAAGTGCCTAGGACTGCAAAACAGTTTTGTGTGACATTTGCGGTGGAACAATGGTGCTTTGTCTACACGAGCTGTTTACAGGCTCACCTTGTCCCACTGAGATGTACAAAGCGGCTACTCAGGCAGGTGTATGAATAAGCTATTGTTAGTTTGACAAGATAGTATTTTTGCTCAATTACGTAACACTCGATATAACTTGAACTGCTGCAGGGTCAAATTCAACTTTGTTTGTTTACAAATCCAGCCAGCAGGATTTGTAATCACCATTTTTGCAGCAGACATTAAAACGTTTTAACTTGTTTTGCGTAATTTTGCATCACTAGCTCAAATTCTGCAAATCAATTTCATTTTTTCTAAAACACATATTCAGGCTTAAGGACCGCGAGCCCTTGATATAATGGCAAAGGGACCGTTTTGAAAAAATCAAGAAAAAGTTTTAGAACCACTGAGTGAAATGAATATAAATCACAGAGGTTTAACTTTCACAATAGTCGATTAGAAAAAAACGTCACTTAGCGGTTAATGAAACAGCATTCAGCATATTTCGAAACTAAATTAACGGGCATGAATTAATTGCAAAATTAAACTTACTACAGCATACTCGCAAACGGGGATAAAACACAAACTAGTAAATATTACAGGCAATTTTGTAATGCAGCAATGAGAAAAGCTCCAAAACTTACCAGGTGTATAAAGAACAACCAACCTTATTACTTTTGCAAATGTTTTATTTTTTACAAACGAAAACAACACATGCTTAAATGTAGATTTGAAATCATCAGACATACCAGTACACACGATACACATTACGTTATTGCTGGTTTAATACACATTACATCATTGCTGGTTTAATACACACTACATCTTTGTTAGGTTAAACCAGTGTTTGCACGCGAAAGTGGCAATGACTGCGAAATAGGTGTGTGTGACATTTGCGGTGGAACAATGGTGCTTTGTCTAAACGAGCTGTTTACAGGTTCACCTTGTCCCACTGAGATGAACAATGCGGCCACTCAGGCAGGTGTATGAATAAGCGATTGTCTTTCTAACAAATTATCGGTAACCGTGATGTCTTTACGTGTCAGTTTGTTATGAAGCAAGTCACGGTTTGGTACGTCGTCCTTTGTAACTCATGTTTACCCACAAGTTTGAAGTAGCGCAACATTTTCTGGCTTGTTTACAGTTTGCTTGATGAAGCACAGAAACCAAGAAAGTATTTTTGCTCAATTACGTAACACTCGATAAACTTGCACTGCATACAGGGGTCAAATGCGACTTTCGTCGTTTACAAATCCAATCAACAGGCGATCTGCATGAATTCTGTCTGTGCTATATTTTTGTTAACTTTATAGAGTTTTCTTTGTTGGTTTCTATAAAGCAGAGTTTCCCAAAGTTGGGTCGTCTGAAAAATCTTTGGGGTTTCCGATTTTAGTAACGAAGTCATCTACTTTTTAAAATTGCTCCGTAGCTTTCATTTTTCCCACGGTTTAAGTCATTTCGTCCAAGTTCATGACACACGGCAATATTTTCTCATCATTAACACAACTTTGACCTTAGACGTACTGACACTTTTGTAGCAGACATTATGATATTTAAATTTGCAGTATTCTCAGCTTGCAAAATACCCAACAGCACAACCTGATTTAGAAATATTTGCAGTGTGGAAGACTGGGGGTCGCTTTGTCGAAGTTATTTAGAAGTCCTCCCTCCAAATGCACTGACGTCATGGAACAAACAACGACAATGCGAGTAGTCGAATGAATAGGCGATTGTTTAGCATCGGCTGTCATGGTGACAGCACGAGAGTCGTTTTGGAAAAAATGAGCCTTTTTTGCTTGAGGCACATTTGCCATTTATATATGCCTTGAAGTTGCCTAAATTAATCAGTTGCTTTTAGTCTTCGTGCAGCATGTACTTGTTACCTAAGCTTGTTTTCCTCTTCATTGGTGCGTCATATTGCCATGACAACCACCACCAAAAGTATTTGGTTTGTCGGCCGCTTGACAGTTTGTTTGAGCAACAACCTTCGAGTTCTTTGAATCAGTCAACACTAAGAGGACCTCCAGGTCGGCCAGGTAAAGGCGGACCTCCTGGCGATAAAGGTGACCAGGGCCAACCTGGGGGCCCAGGAATGCAAGGGGTCAAAGGTGGAAGAGGTGAACGTGGTTTACAGGGCCCAGAAGGCCCACCCGGTTATAAAGGCGACCAGGGTCAACCCGGGCCGGTTGGACCCCAACCATTGGTGAATTGGACCCGAATCGACAATCGTATGCGTGAAATAATTAATGGTAAGACTTTCAGCTAATGTTTTCTGTTATTAATAACATAATTTAAACTGTGGTCCGAATTCTAATTGTGGAAAATAATTAGAATGCCTAAATAAAACAAAACGTATTCACGAAACTATATAATGCCAATACATTTAATAATTGAAACTGCAAATGCACTAAAGTTAGTGGAAATGCTTTCACATAATACTTTAAACAGAAAGTAACAAAGTATGCAACAATTCTGTAATTTTTACTGTTACTGTTAAGTTTCTCTGAAATACACGGTGGCAGAATCACAGCTTTGACGTCATACATGCAGTGAGTAAATCCCAACACAAGTGACAAACTTCTGACAGGAGCTGGTTAACTGGTTGTTTTCATCGCAAACATCAGTGTTCTTACGTACAATTCTTACATATCAATTCCTCACACTGGGTTCTCCACTGAACCTGTGTAGCTCAGTTGGTAGAGCGCGAGTCCCAGAAAGACTCCTGTCGTGGGTTCGAATCCCGTCTGATTCGGTATGACTTTTAATAGGCCTGGTGTAATATGATTTCTTCATGAGTATGTTGTGATCGGTCTGCATCGACGCTTTAGGGATGATCCCAGCTATTTATCTTGTCGATCTGGCGATCCTCTACTACAAAGCTAACATGTGCAGCATGATAGGCAGAAAACGGTGCTTGTGTATCGACTTTCAGAAAGACTCGTGGATTCGAATCCCACTGCAGGCAGGATTTTTCTTTTTTCAACTGCAGCCCGGAATTTAAAATCTATGTTCTGAATTTCTAGTACCCTAATGTGCATTACTTTTCACAAATCTTTTTACATAGTTATTTTGTGCGGAACAATCGAGTATTCACTGATAAACAATTACATATTTGGCGTCTTGAACATTTGACAGTTGAAGCTAGTAACAATTTTCTAGCGTTTCGTGTACATAAACTTGCTCTACAAGCTAGTAACCATTTTCGGCACAATCTCGTGTACACAAACTTGCTCTGAAAGTCGAATTACCTCAAATTTAGTGCAGTTGCAAAAACATTGACACAAACAGACCAATAAGTTCCCCACTCCAATACTTTCAGTCCATATTTGAATGGCAAAATTTTTTTCTATTGGCAGAACAAAAAATATGTACTGGAGCCGTGTACAGAGATCATTGCTACTGGCTACCGTGGATTGTTGCAACATTCTCTGGTCAAGGTGGAAAGTCGGCAGCTGCAAATGTTTGTCGTGCCTACGGAGCCACATTGGTTGACATAGAGACTGAAGAAATGTATGGTGTACTTTACAACTACATTCAGAAAGCTTGGCAGATTTACGTTGATCAACCGACATACGATATTGTTTACGTGTGGTTGGCATCAACTTACACGGTGAGTGTTTCATTTCTTACAAGCGACAATTTATTGTGAACAGAGCTATGTTAACAAAAACAAGCAAAACAAAATCAAAATTGAAGAAATACGTAACAGCCGAGTGAATGCGATAATTGTTTTAATTTGTTCATACTAATTTTATAATTGGATGTTTAGTACAAACATTTAGCTGGTTTCATGTTGTTGCTAATTAATGTTAATTTGTGTAGAATGGAAATGCGGTGAGCTCCACAGGTGGGAGCGTTTACACACGATGGTATAGCGGCTATCCTAAAAACTACCCTGTTATCGGATGGGGTGTGGGACAACCAACACGGTCTGCGTCAAACACCGGGATGTGGACAACTAAGGAGAGTAATTCAGACCCTCTGCCGTTCTGTCGCCTGTAAATTACCTTAAAGTTGTTTTATAAAAAAATGAAATATTTCCACGCCTGTTTCTGTGCAAAATTGATTAAAACTAAAGATTTCGTTAAGCTTCATCCAAATTAAATGATCGAACCGACACTACGGCAATATCGTTGCTTGTTTCAGGCTTTTGTTAAACTAACCCAAATGTACATATGTTATGATAAAGGTATAGCTTTGCTGGAAACACTATTTTGTAAATCTTTGAAAAACGTATTGGAACCTGCATTGTGTCTGGTTTGGCGCTGGAGTATAAAAAAGCGAGTTTGGGATGTGAGAAGAAATAATACAGTAACGACCAGCTTCCATCTATATGCCACAGCACGTTGTAAAAATATTAAAACTTGTTATTTTATCGGTAATAAATTCAAGTGGGTGTTGCACATGTGTGTTTGATGCGGTTAATGAGTCCAGTAGGAGATTGTGTTTGACAGCAGCAAGGCCAATATTTTATGTTGAAGATCCACAAAAAGTAGATCAATGTTTCAATTCTGCATTGAATGCTGCGCCTGATTTTATCGTTAAAAATATCTTACGTCTATATACATTGAAAATAGAATTAAATGTTTGAAAAAACATTCGAGAGGTTGTCTTTTTGTGGTTTTCTGTGTAATTTTTATTGTTTTGCGTATTGTGTTAGGCGGAATAAAATTCAATATTACTGAGGTCATCACTGGTTTAATTGCGGCTGTCATGACGACCAAATGAATGCTCGTTATTGACACCAAGCGACATACAAAGTTAAATTTGACCTGCACATTTACTTCTCAATTTTTTATGAAATCCTTTCTTACTTATCATAATTTTGAAATTCGGTGGTACACAAAATGAAAGTAAAAATGTAGAGAGCATACAAATACAATATGATGTGCGCTTTGTAATCAGTGTTTGGGTTGTGTTTCATCAGTCTGCATTTAGGTGAACCAGTTATTATGTTTAGGGTTTTACGGCATAACCAGGCTTAAGACGTATAACGTATGTAATGCTTTTCCACAATAATGCTTTTCAAATCCCACAAAAAAACGAATCGACCCTGCGTTTTACAAAAGTCAAATCGATTTTAATACCATCACAATTCATGATGAAGCGGTGTATATTATTAACGTCGTATTTTTTTACAGACTTTTTTTCGTCTGAATAACATTACTTCAATCTTTGCCTGTTACACAACCCTTACAACGAGCACAAATTAACCAAAGAATTTGTTTTTAATATAACCTGACGTAAGACAGGTTTCAATGATCTCTTATTTTCAACTATTGGCTATTGTCAAAAGTCACTGCGCGGCCGAATGGATAGAGGCTCCGTTCCATGCTCCAAAGGGCGCGTGTTCAAATCCCCCAAATCCGAAAATTTCAGAGGTTTTTTTAAAACACAAAAAGTAACAACATTTTAAAAGTTAATAATCGCTTAATGCATGATAAGTTAATGAATAATAACGTCTCAATGTTTTTTTAATTTCATGTTGGTTTTTGCGTCTGAATAAAGTTGCTTCAATCTTGTCCATGTAAAGCTCTTACAAACAAGCAAAGTTTTATGTTTAGAGTCTTAGTGACATAATCAGTCTTGGTCTCTTTAATTTGCAAACTTGCTGCAAACAGGCACGCTCTACTTGTTTCTTTCCGGAGGAGGTGATTGGTTGGCCAGAACACGTGACTGCTTGATTGAGCAAACGAGAACTCCGCAGGCAGCTGAATTGGGGATTCCGAAGCTGACTTGCAGGGGCGCCAAGGTTAATATAAAAGCAAAGAGCTGATTCCACGCGCTTTTAAACACGTTTTCCTGGGAGCGGATGATAGAAGCTGCACGTAAGTTATGTTTGAATAAATAAGAAATGTGGTGTTAGATGTTATAATACTTAAACGCCATAGTATATTCACATACACGTTGTAACATAGGGTATTTACGGTATTGTTTTAATGTATAAGTTTAAATACCAAACAATTTAGTGATTACGCATATAGTGGTGTGTTTTAATCTCTGAACTGTATAATCTAATCATGTACACGCGGTAACAAAGTATATCCGACATATTTTGTTAAATAAATAGGTTAGCAGCCGAATTAACTAATTACTGCATAGTTATTGAACTCAAACGTGTGGTGGCCTGTTCCATCAAGAAACATGCATCTTATCCTATGCGCGTTATAACTAGTGATGTACCGAATCGGCGAAATTTCGATTCGGCCGAAACCGAATATTCGGTGGTTTTGCCGAATAAATTCGGCCGAATCAACCGAATCTTTTATGATGTCACACGAAGTCGTATCCTACGCATTTGACATGAAAACATAAGTTTTTCTAACTGGCAATTAGTGCAGAATGGCAGTGTTTCGTCCTAAATGTAGTTCTGTGGGGTTTAACATTGCCTCAAGCATGATTTCCAACCCGACAATAAATTACTGATTTTTTGCCTGCAATGGCAAAAACGATACTGTGTTAAAAATATAATAATTGAGGCAATTTTCGTTGGTAATAAGCAGAAAAGACACGTTTACCGCTTTAAATGTGGGTTCGTAAAAGATTCGGTTTCGGCCGAATCGCAACAAATTATTCGGCCGAAACCGAATCTTTGAAAAAGTGGCCGACTCGGCCGAATAAATTCGGCAAACCGAAAATTCCGTACATCTCTAGTTATAACGTAAGGTATATATTAGGTATAGTTTGAATATATAAGGTTAAACCCGAATAAATGACTGATAAGGGCATATAGTTGTGCGAGTTATCAAACGTAACGTGTAGTAAACTGTCGCTCTTACAAACTGTATTGACAGTGTAGTTGGTTAAGGAACGAACAGCTAGCTTCCTAGTTAGCTTATCAGAGCGGTTGGTAGCAATCCTTGTATGCTTTGTGGAACAACTGCTTTTGCCTTAGGTTAATTGGTTTCTGTGTTTTATGCCTTTCGAAACTGCCGACGTGAAGCAACCTACCTAAGCTACCTAAGCTTGTTTATCTCTTGACAATCATTGGTGCGTCATATTGTCATGACAACCACCACCAAAAGTATTTGGTTTGTCGGCCGCTTGACAGTTTGTTTGAGCAACAACCTTCAAGTTCTTTGAATCAGTCAACACTAAGAGGTCCTCCAGGTCGGCCAGGTGAACGCGGACCTCCTGGCGATAAAGGTGAGGAAGGTCAACCTGGGGGCCCAGGAATGCAAGGGGTCAAAGGTGGAAGAGGTGAACGTGGTTTACAGGGACAAGAAGGACCACCCGGGCCAGTTGGACCCCAACCATTGGTGAATTGGACCCGAATCGACAATCGTATACATGAAATAATTAATGGTAAGACTTTCAGCTATAGTTTTCTGTTATTGATAACATAATAAATTAAATTATAGTCAGTATTCTGATTATGGAATGGACAATGTATTTCCAAAACTGTATAATGCCAATACATTTAATATCTGCTACTGTAATTGCACTATAATTGGTTGTGAAAAAGCTTTCAAATGATGCGTTAAATAGAAAGTAACAGAGTATGCAATAACTCTGTTTTATTGTCACTGGTGAGTTTTCCAGAAATACACGGTGGCAGAATTACAACTTTGACGTCACGCATGTAGTGGGTAAATCCCAACACAAGGGACAAACTTTCTACAGGAGCTGGTTAACTTGTTGTTTTCCTCGCAAACATCATTGTTTCTTACGTACAATCAATCCTTACATTAAGCTTCTCAAGGCGGGTTCTTAACTGTGTGTATGTAGCTCGATTTGTAGAGCGCCAGTCCTGAAAAGACTCCTGTCGTGGGTTCTTACCGGGCTGTTTCGGTATGACACCTACAGTAGGCCTGGCGTAATATAATATCTATAAGAGTGTGCCGTTATCGCTGGTCTGCATCGACGCTTCAGGGATGATCCCAGCTATTCTTCTAAGTCTTAAACTGATTATACTAGTCAATCAGGTCATTCCCTGACTACGAAGCTAAAATGTGCAGCATACGAGGCAGGCAACGGTGCCTGTGATTCGACTTTTCTCGGATTCTCCACTAAGGCTTAGTTGATAGAGTGCGAGTCCCGAAAAGACACCTGTCGTTGGTTCCAACCCACCGCTTGCTGGATTTTTCTTTTTTCAACAGCCGTCCAAAAATTAGGCGTAAAATCTATGTTCTGTCTTTTAGTGTCTAGTACCCTATTCTGCAGTAGTTTTCACAATTCCTTTTACATAATCGTATTGTGCGAGACAATCAAAAAGCATTCACTGACAAACAATTACATATTTGACGTCTTGAACACTTGACAGTTGAAGCTAGTAACCATTTTCTAGCGTTTGGCGTAATATCGTTTAAATGAACTTGCTCTAAAAGTCGAATTACCTCAAGTTTAGCGCAATTGCAACAACATTGACACAAAAGACAAATAAATTCGCCACTCCAACAAAATCATTATTTGTAAAGGTGAAATTTCTTTCTATTGGCAGAACAAAGAATATGTACGGGAGTCGTGTACAGAGATCATTGCTACTGGCTACCACGGATTGTTGCAGCATACTATGGTAACGGTGGAAAGTCGGCAGCTGCGAATGTTTGTAGTTCTAACGGAGCCACATTGGTTGACATAGAGACTGAAGAAATGTACGAAGTACTTTACAAATACATACAGAAAGCTTGGCAGATGTACGTTGATCTACCGACACTCGAGTTTGTTGAAGTGTGGTTGGCATCAAGTTACACGGTGAGTGTTTCATTTCACAAGCGGCAATTTATTGTGAATGGAACTAAGTTAACAAAACAAACGAAATAAATTTAAATTAATAAAATACGTAACAGCCGAGTGAATGCGATAATTGTTTAACTTTGATAATCGTTTAATTAGATTTTTAGTAGAAACAAATTATTTGAGAATCCTGTCGCAAATAAATAGATTAGCTGGTTTCATGTTGTGGCCAATCAACGTTGATTTGTTTAGAATGGAAATGCTGTGAGCTCCACAGTTGGGAGTGTTTACACGCGATGGTATAGCGGCAACTATCCTAACAACAACCCCGGTATTACATGGTTTGTGGGTCAACCTACACGATCTGCGTCAAACACCGGGATGCAGACAACTAACGAGAGTGATACACAACCTCTGCCGTTCTGTCGCCTGTAAATTCACTTTCAAATTGTTTTGTAGAAACAATAATATATTTACACGTCATTGATTAAAACTAAAGACTTTGTTAAAATTAATCCAAATTAAATGATCGCACCGACAAATATCGCAATACCGTTGCTTTTTCCCGTTTTTTTTGGTAAACTAACCCAAATGATACAGGTATAACTTTGTCACAAACGCTATATTGTTAAATTTTGAGAAAACTCCTTTGTTGAAAATGTATTGAAACCTGCGCTGTGTCGGGTTTGGCGCTGGATTGGAAAAATATCGAGTTTGGGATGTGAGTAGAAATAGTAGAGTAACGACCAACTTCTATCTAAATGACAATTCACATTTATTTTGTTGTTGTTTGTTTAATTTTTTCCACAGCGCGTTGTACAAAACTTGTTGTTATTTCATGGTTAAGTAATAAATTCACTTGGGTGTTGCAAATATGTGTTTTATGCGGTTTAAAGTAAAACCAGTAGGAGATTGTGTTTGACAGCCGCAAGAGCATGAAGGCCAACATCTTATGTTGAATGTGCACAAAAAGCAGATCAAAGTTTCAATTCTACATTAAATGCTGCGTCTGATTTTATCATTAAAAATATCTTACGTCTTAAGCATTGTTATACGTTGAAAATAGGTTTAAAATAATTAAATCACAAACAAAAATTTTGAACATTTTATTTACACTCGAAGTCATTTAACGACCCCTAACGGCTCCACGTTTGTTAACTTCTAATTAAACATTGCTAGAATCTCTTTTGACAAATCACCAAATATGTTATAAATACCCTTAGGTGTGTAATAAGCAAGTACAGAATGACGTCATAAACCAAGTAGACGCTGCAGACGAGAATGACGTCATTAGTCGAGTAAGCAAGCGAACGACAAGCATCTTCGTACAAAGGCAAAAGGAACCAAAATGTACTAATTTACGTAGGCCTAGCTTTTTTCTTGCATTTCATTGCTGTATTTTACTTTATTTGTCTGTTTTTTTATCGTTTGAAACGATTTTTTTCATTTTTTAGAAGCCTACGGTGCCACCTAGTGTCCAACGAACGACCCCTTTCATCGCGGAACTTCCCCATCACGTCATAACCGTCGCCATCGCAACTCCCTACGTCATACTGACGAAAACCACTTGACGTCACCGAAAATCTCATTGAGCATTTATCTCCACGTTTTAGATTTACGTCACTGTGACGACACAAACATGACGTCATGGTCCGTTTGGTCATCGGCCACAGGGGACGTCATGCAAGGATCTGTTTCTCCTACGTCGCAGTGACGCAAATTACTGACGTCACGTTCACAGTGGCAACCGATGGCAAAACTGTGATTGGTAAACTGGAGATTTTTTTTTCTGAACAGTGCGAGATGTTATCGCTCACACAAGAACTCACAAATACAGCGGGTTGTTCATTCCACGTTTATGGGGTTATGTCTGTATATGCGACAGGCGCGTCGGACCATTTGGACAGTATAGGTGTATCTGCTTCCACCAAGTGCTAAATTAATACAGTTTAATTTACACGCACAGTGGCGCTACAGCATTGCTTCTTGCACTGCTGGTCAGACTCGTCCTTTGGAGATATTTTTTGGAATAATCTACTATTAAACTGTTTTTGACACAAAGTAACCGACGTTTTAACATTCCAAATTAATGTAATGCGCCAGGCGCCAATATTCTATAAAATATTGATGAAAAGTTTTTCTTATTTTTCTGTGACAAACAATGTTCAAAAATTACTCCAGAGGTTGTCTTTTTGTGGTTTTCTGTGTAATTTCTTATTTTATGCGTATTGTGTTAGGCGGAATAATTTCAATATTACTGAGGTCATCACTGGCTTAATTGTGGCTGTCATGACGACCAAATGAATGCTCGTTATTGACACCAAGTGACATATAAAGTTAAATTTGACCTGCACATTAACTTCTCCGCAATCTTTACCAAATCATTTCTTAACCTGACATAAGACAGGTTTCATTGATCTCTTATTTTCAACTACTTGTTTCTTTCCGGAGGAGGTGATTGGTTGGCCAGAACACGCGGCTGCTTGATTGAGCGAACGAGAACTCCGCAGGCAGCTGAATTGGGGATTCCGAAGCTGACTTGCAGGGGCGCCAAGGTTAATATAAAAGCAAAGAGCTGATTCCACGCGCTTTTAAACACGTTTTCCTGGGAGCGGATGATAGAAGCTGCACGTAAGTTTGGGTTAAATAAATAAGATATGTGGTGTTAAATGTTATAATACTTAAACGCCATAGTATATTCACATACACGTTGTAACATAGGGTATTTACGGTATTGTTTTAATGTATAAGTTTAAATACCAAACAATTCAGTGATTACACATTATGGTGGTGTGTTTTAATCTCTGAACTGTATAATCTAATCATGTACACCTGGTAACTAAGTATATTCGACATAGTTTATTAAATAATTAGGTTGGCAACCGAATTAACTAATTACTGCAGAGTTATTGATCTCAAACGTGTGGCCTGTTTCATCGAGAAACATTTATCTTATCATATGCGCGTTATAACGTAAGGTATATTAAGTACAGTTTGGATATATAAGGTTAGAACCGAATAAATTACTGATTATCGCATATAGTTTTGCGAGTTATCAAACGTAACGTGTAGTAAACTGTCGCTTTTACAAACTGTATTGACAGTGTAGTTGGTTTAGGAATGAATAGCTAGCTTCCCAGTTAGCTTATCAGAGCGGTTGGTAGCAATCCTTGTATGCTTTGGGAAACAAATGTTTTTGCCTAAGGTTAATTGGTTTCTGTGTTTTATGCCTTTCGAAACTGCCGACGTGAAGCAACCGTCTTTAACTGAATGCTCGAGTGATACTGTTTGTAGTTGTGCGTTTCGTCTTCCCACTGTTAAAGTTAATTTCTCTTAAAAGCAGAACTACGCTCGTTTTCAAAATATTAAGATCAGGTCACACTCGTTTATGAATTAGTATACGCCAGGTTTATATGAGGCTTCATACCGAATTAGATGCTTGGGAGACCGGCTTTACTCGGTATAACGCCTCTATATGCCTGGCGTAATCTATTTCTATTACAGAGTAACAATTTATTTTGTCACTATAACTAGAGAAATCTATTGATAATAATCGTAATGCAAGTTTGTAGGGCATATGCACAATTTATTTGGTTACTTTATATATCTTAAATTTTGATGTCTACTTTACACTAATTGCAACTTACATATTTTGCAGCTGTTTCGTCACAATGTCGTGATTTATGACGATGGCACTGTATGACGTCATAGTGACAAAACCGGTTTGTTAACCGGACAAAACCGGTTTTCTGCTCGGGACGATTTTAAAGCACTTAGGGACTTACCCAGAACCTTGTTTTGTTTTTACTATTTTTTGTTTACTTTTTTTCTCTCCTCTTTTATTCCTCTTTTATTCTTTTTTATTCTGAACTTGTTTTTTTCGCCGCACTATATAATATCGAGGGTGTGCACGGCCCTTTATATTATTTTTGCGGATTTTTGAAACCAGGTTCTGGGTTACTTACTACGCGCATAAACGGCCCCTTTACTTAATTTATAAATGTTTAATCTTAAAGCGAATAACGGCATTTAATTGTTTAACTCTGAAACCGGTTTTGACACACTAAATGAGAACCTTGCAACCATCCAACGGACCTGAACGGAACTGAAGCCCCAGTGGTCAGTGAAGGGCAGCTTGTTTTCCCTTTGTCGCATGCGGGCGCATAATGCATTGTGACGAACCTTGTAGTAAAGACGTCCATTTAGGACAATTGTGTAGGCTTTGTTTAAGTCTACAGCGGTGGGTCCTGGCCCGCGAGGCAATTTTTCATGACACGCCAAACGGTTTGTGCGTTCATATTAGCGTGCGTATATTTATTAGCTACATTAGAGTTTTATGAAATAAATAACGTTCCATGTATGATACTTGGAAATTTGTAAGAATTGTTAATTTGTCTGCAGCTGAGTGGAGACGACGGGATAAGGAAGCGACGATGATCAGATCCGTATATCCGGACCAAAGGTGTTGACTGGAGTTGATCAATCAACAAATCAGCAAGCACCAGGAGGAGGTTAAAATGTTTGTTTTGTCGCTTGAGTGACGTAACCATTAGTGACGTCATGTTGGTAACGTCATTCATCCCCTTTAAGTTCTTATTTAAAGTATCTTATTCCATTTTGAACATGCTTATTACCGCATAGGTTAAATATATGTTTGTGTGCCTGTATTAATTAAGCGGTGAATGATTCCAAATAAGTTTTCAGTCTGTAATGATACGCTACTGTTGTCTCCATCTCTCGTACTGAGTCTCTGGTGACTCGTGATTATACAATAAACAACACAGTTTAGGAGGGTAATAGGGTTACTATAAAAATTTTTGCGAGAAAATGAGGGTTTTTTGGTGAAATAAATTTCCACGTTTGTTGCACATTGCTATTGTTTAAACGTTGTTTGTCTGCAGCTGAGTGAGACGACAGGATGGTCCATCGGTCGGATGGTCCATCGGTACACCACATTTACTTGGATTACGCAAGAAACAACTCAATCTCTCCATCGAACAAGAAACTTAAATTCCGATAAGTCAGGTTTCGAGTCTGTCGTGTAATTCACCAAAGTCGTTCAAACAAAATCATTTCAATGTAACTCCATACTTTTAATATAATTTCATGACTTGATAGTAGTTTTTACTTTATGGACCCTATTGTAGATTTTTTACTGTTTTTTATAAATTTTTTATGTGCATCTCCCGTAATCGGGTTTTGCTTTCATAACTTGGACGACATAAAATGCACGACAAACTCTTTGCATGTGTTTGGTCTAGCTGTTTGTTTTTAATGTGTTTACGCTAAATGTGTTAGGTTAATTGGGAACTTAAAAGGGGGTCCACGATGGCGGTTTTACTTGGTTGGTTTACAAAACCTCTACATTAGCCCCCATTCACAAATAACAAGTTTAAGCTAACTAGGTAATTTGTCATGGAACCTAATTGTTCATAAGTTAACTCCCATGTTTATAAGTAGTGTTAATTTTAACGGTATAATGATTCATTACTGCTAAGGTCACTTCCATACCCTTGTTAAAAATTAGTTTCAAAACTAAATACTGTCGTTAAAAGTGTTATTAAATCACAGTTGGTCTTTCAAACTTCTGATCTGAATTACACAGTATTTTATAACCCATAGTTTTTGCTCCCTTCTATCGCGTTCATGCCCAACTGCATTCGTTGACTTTACGCCTTCGTACTTAACCACGGTTTTAAACCAGGACTATATCCTAAACTGAAATACAATACAATACAAACTTAAATTTTTAACCATCTAATCTAATCTTAGTTTAGTTTTTGAATGTATGTAATTACTTTACTAATCGCCATTACTATTCCTAGATCCCAATATGCACAACTGCAGCGTTAAAAGGTTACGACCGAGCATTGATCAGCTAAATTGTGTCAAATACTCGATCTATTAGATTTGTTTTAATTGCGTTTAAACAACCATTTGTCCAAGGTACTTGATCCACCAGTTTTTGAGCTTTTAAACCGAATATCATGGGTAATAATGATAAAGTTAATGGGATACCCGGAACCTTGTTTCATAATCTATTTTTATTTACTTTTACTTCACTTCTCTTTTATTCTTTACATTCCTTGCATTTTTATTTTGCCGCATTATATAATATGGGCGATTCGTGCACTGTCTCCCATATTATTTTTGCGGATTTTAAACAAGGTTCCGGGGTTATTTTTGCGCATAAACTGTAATATAAACTTCGATAAAAACGTAATTACGCCTTTACCGCATCTTCGCATAGTTTATTTTTTCTGGTGGATCAAATATTCTATCCCCTAACACGTTACGTCATAGTAGGGTAATTCCCATGAGCGCGCCCCCCTCTACTAACAAGTTACGTCATATTAGGGAAATTCCCAAAAGCGCGTCCCCCTCCCCCTAACGTGATACCTCATAGTAGGGGATTTCCCTAAAGCACATTTTCCTCCCCTAACACTTTACGTCAAAGTAGGGGAGTTCCTGTTTGCTCAAGAAAACACAAGTTGGCGCTGTATTAATTTTTCAACTTATTTCCTTTTCAGTGAGGTTTTGTATTCTACCTGGTAAACCGCATTAGTTAAGCGTGTGTGTGTTGTGAGGGTTTTAATACTTAATGTGTAATTGGTAATATATGTTTAAATATGTTTTTATTTGTAAATAGTTTTGTTAACACTAATGTACATGTTGAAATATATTTGTTTTTTTGGGGGGTTTTGATAACAGCATAGGTATGTTTGTGTGTGTGTATGTTTGTGTTACTGTTTTTACTAGGAGTTTATCCCCGTTTGTATAGGCTTAATTGTTTGTAGCTGTAGTGTTTGTTTATATATATATACCTGTTTCGGTAACAGATATATGTGTCTATATCTGTTACTGATTTACACTGACAGATATATATTTATAAATGTGTGTTTATGATGTTTTTGTGTATTTTTATTTTTGTTAACGCTGTTAAATTTACTTTACCATGTTTTCAGCTTGCGCCTTTCGTGCGCCAGTCTGTTTTCCTCGTTTCTGTTGTAGTTCTGCACCGAACGAGGGTTTCTCTACTACCTTAGACGAAACCCATTGCGTGGGTTGACACCTTGACGTGGTGCAATGGCTTTTAAACCAAGATCAACCCGCAGAATCCAGTGTTTACCCCAGTTTTTTATCCAAATGTTTATGTTGTAAAAAACGATGAACTGATCTTATCTCTTGCGTGTTTAGGCTCCTCGGTAATAAACAATTATTTTTTTCATTCCTTCACACACCTTAGATGCGAAATTCGATTCAGCGTTGCATAATGAACAAAGACTTTCTTGAAAAAAAGTACTTCTTCCTGTCTTGGTTTAATTTATTTCTGCTTTATTTTTTACTGGAGTTTTTTGTATCGAAATAAAATTACACAAACGACGGTAAAAAACAATAAAATAAACTTTCATAGTACGCCAGGCCCATTGAAGGCGTAATTACGAATCAAGCCAGTCACCAAACATTCCCATACGGCATAATATCTGAAGTCAACTTTGTTTTAGTTTAAAGCCTGATTCGAACCATTGGTGACCAACTAAATCTCCTTGTATGTGGTTAAACATACTTTCGTTGCAGATATCATAATTTAAAACCTCAATAGTGCTGGTGGAAGCTAGAGCAATTTCCAAATGTGCCACAAAGTTAACTGCGCCAGATATCTGCACATTAGCCTAAAAAAAAACCAAAACACTTTTCGTAACCAATAGTGAATACGTTTGTTATAAAATCCCCGGTTTCTTAGAGAGCAGGGGTCGGCAACCCCTGGCACGCGTGCCAAGGTTGGCATACGAGGTGGTTTTCAACCGATTTGCGTGTTTATATTAAAGTAACAATTTAACCTGTTACACGACTTGTTTATAGTTTTTGTCTTATCATTGAAATAAAATCAAGCCTTACATGCACAAAACACTCTGCTTTCTCTTTATTATTGATATCTGCTGGCACGAACCACTATTATTTAGAAAAACTTTGGCACGCGAGGTTATTAACACATGGAAATAACAAGTAAATTGGCACGCGTCGCCTAAAAGGTTGCCGATCCCTGTTATAGAGAGACGTTTTTTAGTTTCGTTATTCGTATTTTGTTAGTTTATGGAGACGACAAGAAAACGCTTTTACCGGGCGGTCGTCACATGTGGAGGCAGGTAGGGGCCTCTACAACTTGGAAATAAATGAAAATCACAAGATTTTCATTGGGCTTCGAAAAAATACTTAAAAAACATTTTGCTCACTTACATAAGAATTTAATGTTGCTGGATATTCCTGGTGTACGATGGCAAAGTCATAGTCATACGTCGTTGAGTTATAACTGGGATGATTCGAGAAGCTTGAAACGGAGATAATCTGCCCTGGTTCCTTCCAATTAATAGTTTCCAACACCACTATAACGACGCTGCAAAACATAGAGAAAAATTCAGGCAAACGAAATACCGTTTGTGCACGTCTGACTTTTCCTCGCTTAAATACGTCTGCAGCCAGGAAAAGCTGCGGTTATGTCATTTCAGTCTGACTCGCTGGAACGTATTGAAGCAAGCAAAAGTCATTTCTGTACAACTTACATATTACGCCTTGCTGGGAAGACTTTATTGTAACTATATATTGCATGTATCCTGTGGTGGGATTCAGCCGGTTCGCACCGGTTCTATAGAACCGTCTCACGAATTTTTATGAGATCAGCGAACCGGTTAGCATTTCTGGTTACTGTCAATGGACTTTTTGTGACAGAACCGGCTGAAAAATATGACTTTTGTGATAGAACCGGCTGACAAAAAAATTGAATGCTATCACTGCATGTATCTCTTTATTGTTATTTTTTATTGTATGTTTACTGAATTATATCATACCACAATTGATTTTTTCAGGTGTATAAAAGCACAAGCAACCTGATAAGTTTTACAAACGTTTTATTTTCACAAACAAAACAACACAAATTTATTCGAATTCATCAGACATATCAGCACACACGATACACATTACATCATTGTTGGTTTAAACCAGTGTTTACACGCAAACGTGCCGATGACAGCGAAACGATTTTGTGGCATTTGCGGTGGAACAATGGTGCTTTGTCTACACGAGCTGTTTACAGGTTCACCTTTTCCCACTGAGATGAACAAAGCGGCTACTCAGGCAGACGTATGAATAACCGATTGTCTTTCCAACAAATTATCAGTTACCGTGATGTCATTACGTGTCAGTTTGTTATAAAACAAGTCACTGTTTGTTACAGGGTCCTTTGCAACTCATGTTTTCCCACAACATTTTTTGGCTTGTTAACAGTTTGCCTGATAAAACAAAGGAACCAAGAAAGTATTTTTGCTCAATTAAGTAACACTCGATAAACTTGAAATGCTTGCAGGGAACAAATGTAACTTTGTTTGTTTACAAATCCAGTTAGTAGGCGATCTGCTTTAGCCCGCCTATTTTTGTAAGGAAGTCAACTACTTTTTAATTTTTTTTTTTGCGGTTTCAGGCACACTAAAATATTTTTTTGTAATTCACAAACCTTTGACATATCACCATTTTTGTAGCAGACATTATAACATTTTAATTTGTTGTGCGCATGACCGCGACTCCTCGATATATTGGCAAAAGAACCGTTTTTTTAAAAAGATAATGAAAAAGTTTGAGAACCACTGAGTTAAATAAATATGAATAGCAGATGCTTAAAATTCACAATGGTCGATTGGAGAAAAACAACGGTTGGCGGTTAATGAAACAACCTGCAGTATATTTCGAAACTAAAATAACGGGCATGAATTTATTGCAAAAATAAACTTACTGCCACATACTTGCAAATGGGGAGAAAACACAAACTTGTAAATATTACAGGCAATTTTATATAGCAGCGATGAGAAGCAAGCGTCAAACTTATTGTTTGTTTATTTGTTGCTTCAAAGTTAGGATAAGCGTCACTGAATTGAACTCATTCTTACCAGATATATAAAAGCACAACCAAGCTTACTAGGTTTGCAAATGTTTTATTTTTACAAACGAAACAACACAAACTTTAATGTAGATTCGAATTCATCAGACATATCAGCACACACGATACACATTACGTTATTGCTGGTTTAATACACATTACATCATTGCTGGTTTAATACACATTACATCATTGCTGGTTTAATACGCATTACATCATTGTTAGGATATACCAGTGTTTGCACGCGAAAGTGGCAATGACTGTGAAATAGGTGTGTGTGTGACATTTGCGGTGGAACAATGGTGCTTTGTCTAAACGAGCTGTTTACAGGTTCACCTCGTCCCACTGAGATGAACAAATCGGCTACTCAGGCAGGTGTATGAATAAGTGATTGTCTTTCCAACGAATTCTCGGTTACCGTGATGGCATTACGTCAGCTTGTTATGAAGCAAGTCACTGTTTGTTACAGCGTCCTTTGCTACTCATATTTACCCACAAGTTTGAAGTAGCGCAACGTTTTCTGGCTTATTTACTGTTTGCCTGATGAAACACAGGAACCAATAAAGTACTTTTGCTCAATTACATAACACTCGATATAACTTGAACTGCATGCGGGGGTCAAATGCAACTTTGTTCGTTTACAAATCCAGTCAGCAGGAGATCTGCTTAAATTTTGTTTATGATATAATTTTGTTAACTTTATCGAGTTTCGTTTTTGGTTTGCATAGAGCAGAGTTTTCCAAAGTTAGATTGCCTAAAAAATCTTTTTGATCGCCGATTTTTGTAAGAAAATCATCTAATTTTTTATATTGCTTCATAGCCTACCTTTTTCCCATAGTTAAGTCATTTAATCAATTTTATGACACAATGGAATATTTTCCCTTAATTTACACAACTTTGACCTTTGACATGCCACAATTTTTGTTGCAGAAATTATAACGTTTTAACTTGCAGTAGTGTTTCGAAGTTATTTGTCGAAGTTATTTACAGGCTCTCCCTCCAAATGCACCGACGTCATGGAACAAACACCGGCAAGTAGTCGAAAAAAGGGCGATTGTTTCAGTATCGGTTGCCATGGTGACAGCACGAGAGACGTTTTAGAAAAAGAAGCCTTTTTTGCTTGAGGCACTTTTGCCATATATTTATATATGCCTTGAAGTGACCAAAATTAATCATTTGCTTTTAATCTTCGAGCAGGATGTATTTGTTTCCTAAGCTTGTTTTCCTCTTGACAATCATCGATGCGTCATATTGTCATGACAACCACCAGCAAAAATATTTGGTTTGTCGGCCACTTGACAGTTTGTTTGAGCAACAACTTTCAAGTTCATTGAATCAGTCAACACTAAGAGGACCTCCAGGTCGGCCAGGTAAACGCGGACCTCCTGGTTATAAAGGTGACCAAGGTCAACCTGGTCCGGTTGGACCCCAGTCATTGCTGAATTGGACCCGAATCGACAATCGTATAAGTGAAATAATTAATGGTAAGACTTTAGTTTTCTTTTGTTAATAAGATAAGAAATTTTAACCGCTGTCCGAATTCTTAATATAAACCTGACAACAAAATCAAAGCTTAAAACACGAATTTACAAAACTATGTTATGCCAATACATTTACTAATTGCTACTGCAAATGCACTAAAATTGGTTGTGGAAATGCTTTCAAATAATGCGTCAAATAGTAAGTAACCAAGTATGCAATAATTCTGAAACTTTTAGTGTCACTGGTGAGTTCCCAGAAATACATGGTGGCAGAATTACAGCTTTGACGTCACGCATGTAGCAGGTAAATCCCAACACAAGTGACAAACTTCCTACAGGAGCTGGTTAACTGGTTGTTTTCCTCGCAAACTCCAGTATTTCTTAAATATAATCCTCACATATCAAATCCTCATGGGGGTTCATCACTGAGCCGGTGTAGTTTAAAGCGCGAGTCCTGGAAAGACTCCTTTTGTGGATTCGAATCCCACCACAGGCTAGATTTTTCTTTTTCCAATAGCCGTCCGAAATTCAGGCGTAAATGCTATGTTTTGAATTTTAGCGTCTAGTACCCTATTCTGCAGTAGTTTTCACAGTTGTTTTTACATAAATGCATCAACAATCGAAAAGCATTAACTGACAAACATTTACTTATTTGACGTCTTAAATATTGAAGTTAATAACCATCTTTAACAATTTGGCGCAATATCGTGCAAACAAATTTGCTCTAAAATTGGAATTACCTCAAATTTAGCACAGTTGCGACAACATTGACACAAACAAGCCAATAAATTTGCCACTCCGACAATGTCAGTCATTATTTGTAAAGGTGAAACTTCTTTCTATTTGCAGAACAAAGAAACTGTACAGGAGTCGTGTACAGAGATCATTGCTACTGGCTACCGTGGATTGTTGCAACATGGAGTGGTCACGCTGGAAAGTCGGCAGCTGCATATGTTTGTAGTTCTTACGGAGCCACATTGGTTGACATAGAGACTAAAGAACAATATGATGTACTTTACAAATACATTGGAAAAGCTTGGCAGATGTACGTTGATCAACCGACATACGATTTTGTTCGAGTGTGGTTGGCATCAAGTTACACGGTGAGTGTTTCATTTCTTACAATCGACAACTCATTGTGAAGGGAACAGTGTTAACAAAGACAAACAAATTTATATTGAGGAACTACTTAAATAGTTGTTTAACTTTTACTATTTTATAGGTGTTTAGTAAAAACAAATAGTTTAAGTAAGTCAGTCGTAAATAGATTGATTAGCTGGTTTCATGTTGTGGCCAATCAACGTTAATTTGTTTAGAATGGAAATGCGGTGAGCTCCACAGGTGGGAGCGTTTACACACGATGGTATAGCGGCTATCCTAACAACAACCCTGGTATCGGATGGATTGTGAGAGAACCTACATATTCTGGGGCTTCCGGGATGCAGACAATTACCGAGAGTTATCAAAACGCTCTGCCGTTCTGTCGCCTGTAAATTACCTTTTAAATTGTTTTTCAGAAACAATAAAATATTCACTAGCCTGTTTCTGTGATAAATTAATTAAACCCAAAGACTTTGTCAAGCTTAATTCAAGTTAAATGATCGCATCGGCAAATATCGCAATATCGTTGCCTTTTTTCAAGTTTTTGTTAACCTAACCCAAATGTACACATGTTTGTTAACTAACCGATATAACTTTGTCACAAACGGTATTTTGTAAATATTTAAAAACTCACAATTTAAAATGTATTGAAACCTGCGCTTTGTCGGGTTTTTGCTGGAGTAGAAAAATATCGAGTTTGGGATGTGAGGAAAAATAATAGAGTATAAAGACCAGCTTCGGTCTAAATGACAATTAACATTTATTTTGGTGTTGTTTGGTAATTTTTCTGCCGCAGCGCGTTGTACCAAATTTTTAAACTTGTTGTTATTTCATTGTTAATAAATTCAATTGGGTGTTGCAAATGTGTGTTTTATGCGGTTTAAAGTAAAACCAGTAGGATATTGGTTTGACAGCAGCAAGAGCATGAAGACCAACATCTTAGGTTGAATGTGCACAAAAAGTAGATCAAAGTTTCAATTCTACATTAAATGCTGCGTCTAAGTTTAACATTAAAGCATCATACGTTTTCTTTTCAAGGTTGCAGGGCAACTGTCGCACGTCATGTATGTTTGAAGGTAGTTTTTTCGCCAATGTCGCAAGCAAGTAACTTTTTAATTTTATAAGGCTCTCGTTTCATGATCCAAAGATCGTGTGTTCAAATCCCTCAAAATCCGAAAATCGCTTAAACATGATAAGTTAATGAATAATAACGTCTCAATTTTATTTCATGTTAAAACGTTTCTTCAATCTTGTCCATGTAAAACTCTCACAAACAAGCAAAGTTTAATGTTGCAAACTTGCTGCAAACAAGCAGGTGATTGGTTGGCCAAAACACGTGACGGCTTGATTGAGCAAACGAGAACCCCGCAGGCAACTGAATTGGGGATTCCGAAGCTGACTTGCAGGGGCACCAAGGTTGATATAAAAGCAAAGAGCTGATTCCACGCGCTTTTAAACACGTTTTCCTGGGAGCGGATGATAGAAGCTGCAGGTAAGTTTGGGTTGAATAAATAAGATATGTGGTGTTAGATGTTATAATGCTTAAACGCCATTGTGTATTCACATACATTTTGTAACATAGGGTATTTACTGTATTGTTTTAATGTATAAGTATAAATACCAAACATTGTAATGATTACGCATATAGCGATTTGTTTTAATCTCTGAATTGTATAACCTAATCATGTACACGTGGTAACAAAGTAACAAATAGGTTAGCAACCGAATTAACTAATTACTGCATAGTTGTTGAACTCAAACGTGTGATGGCCTGTTCCATCGAGAAACATGTATCTTATCATATGCTCGTTATAACGTTACGTATATTAGGTATAGTTTGAATATATAAGGTTAAAACCGAATAAATTACTGATTATCGCATATAATTGTGCGAGATATCAAACGTAACGTGTAGTAAACTGTCGCTTTTACAAACTGTATTGAAAGTGTAGTTGGTTTAGGAATGAATAGCTAGCTTCCTAGTTAGCTTATCAGAGCGGTTGGTAGCAATCCTTGTATGCTTTGGGAAACAACTGCTTTTGCCTTAGGTTAATTGGTTTCTGTGTTTTATGCCTTTCGAAACTGCTGATGTGAAGCAACCGTCTTTAACTGAATGCTCGAGTGATACTGTTTGTAGTTGTGCGTTTTGTCTTCCCACTGGTAAAGTTAATTTCTCTTAAAAGCAGCACTACGCTCGTTTTCAATATATTAAGATCAGGCCACACTCGTTTATGAATTAGTATACGCCAGGTTTATATGAGGCTTCATACCGAATTAGATGCTTGGGGGACCAGATTTACTCGGTATAACGCCTCTAATATGCCTGGCGTAATCTATTTCTATTACAGAGTAACAATTTATTTTCTCACTATAACTAGAGAAATCTATTGATAATCGTAATGCAAGTTTGTAGGGCATATGCACAATTTATTTGGTTATAAATATCTTGAATTATTGATGTTTACTTTACACTAATTGCAACTTACATATTTTTCAGCTGTTACGTCACAATGTCGTGATTGATGACGATGGCTCTGTATGACGTCATATTGACAAAACCGGTTTGTTAATTGTTTCTGCTCGGGACGATTTTGAAACACTTAGGGATTTACCCAGAACCTTGTTTTATTTTTCCTATTTTTTTGTTTACTTTTTTTCTCTCCCCTTTTATTCTTTTTTATTCTGAACTTGTTTTTTTCGCCGCATTATATAATATCGAGGGTGTGCACGGCCCTTTATATTATTTTTGCGGATTTTTGAAACAAGGTTTCTGGGTTACTTACTACGCGCATAAACGGCACCTTAACTTAGTTTATTAACGTTTAATAACGGCATTTAATTGTTTAACTCTGAAACCGGTTTTGTCACACTAAATGACAACTTTGCAACCATCCAACGAACCTGAACGGAACTGAAGCCCCAGTGGTGAGTTTTAGAAGGGCAACTTGTTTTCCCTTTGTCGCATGCGGGCGCATAATGCGTTGTGGCGAACCTTCTATAGATAAAAGTTTCTATTTATATACTGAAGACGTCCGTTTAGGACAATTGTATAGGCTTTGTTTGAGTCTACAGCGTTGGGTCCTGGCCCGCGAGGCAATTTTTCATGGCACGCCAAGCGGTTTGTGGGTTCATATTAGCGTGCGTATATTTATTAGCTACATTAAGAGTTTTACGAAATAAATAACGTCACATGTATGTTATTGGGTTTTTATTAGTATTGTTGATTTGACTGCAGCTGAGTGGAGACGACGGGATAAGGAAGCGACGATGATCAGATTCATATATCCGGACCAAAGGAGTTGACTTGAGTTGATCAACCAACAAATCCGCAAGTACCAGGAACAGGTTACTATGTTTGTTTTGTCGCTTGAGTGACGTAACCATTAGTGACGTCATGTTGGTTACGTCATTCACCCCCTTTAAGTTCTTATTGAAAGTATCTTATTCCCTTCTGAAGATGCCTATTACTGCATATGTGAAATATATGTTTGTGTGCCTGTATTAATTAAAGGGTGAATGATTCCAGATAAGTTTTCAGTCAGTAATGATACGCGACTGTTGTCTCCATCTCTCGTACTGAGTCTCTGGTGACTCGTGATTATACAATAAACAACACAGATTATGTGGATAATAAGGGTACTTTTTCGAGAAAATGAGGGTTTTTTGGTGAAATAAATTTCCACGTTTGTTGCACATTGCTGTGTTTTAAACGTTGTTTGTCTGCAGCTGAGTGAGACGACAGGATGGACCATCGGTCGGGTCCAGATCTACAGGAGTTGACGAACGAATCAGCAAACATTGGAAACAACGACATCAGGAAAGGAACGAGGTAACTTTGTTGAAATGAATCTAAACTTGTACGCCAGGCTTAATATAGATGTTGTAAGAAACCCAAGCGCACATCCATGCATTTTTATATGGGGAAGCGTGAAGTGGAAAAATCTAGCCTGCGGTGGGATTCGAACCCATGATGTGTGTTGTTCTTTAAATCGCAGTTTTTATAAATTAGCCACTTAGGGTGATTTTGACAACACTAGTAAGCAAAGCACTAAAGTATGGTTCGTAACAGACAAGCAAAACACACTACATTTTTCAACCTACCCATGTTGTCAAACCAAGTCGCGGTGCCCTTTGCGCCGCTCGCTTCTCCAGTGAGATCCCAACTTCTGTGTCACTTGTTAGTAGTCTTAAAGGTAGTCTACTTCACTTACCCTACGTTCCCCATATATGTATTACCGTTGGCTTATTTTTAACCTAGGGATTTTCGTAACCTCTACCTGATCCTGTGTCACTAATGTAGTGTTTGTGTTATTCTCGGGAATGCTTGGGGAGACCGGCTGATTCGGTATAACGCCTTAAATAGGCCTGTTGTACAATGATTTATAAATGAGTGTGCCGTGATCGCTGGTCTGCAAGGACGCTTCAGGGCTGATCCCAGTTACAAGTTAACATATCAGTAATTTATGTATTTTTAGGCATTCCAACCAGCTATATATTTTATGAACTTTCCATGTAACTTATAACAGACGCAGGCCTAGCAAAACTACAACTTTACATTTATTTCCAGGAACTACACCACATTTACTTGGATTACGCAAGAAACAACTCATTCTCTCCATCGAACAAGAAACTTAAATTCCGATAAGTCACATTTCGAGTCTGTCGTGTAATTTACCAAAGTGGTTCCAAGAGAATAATTTTAATTTAACTCCAAACTTTTAATATAATTTCACGACTTGATAGTAGTTTTTACTTTATGGACCCTATTGTAGATTTTTTACTGTTTTTTATAAACTTTTTATTTGCATGTCCCGTTATCGGGTTTTGCTTCCAAAACTTGGACGACATAAAATGCACGACAAACTCTTTGCATGTGTTTGGACTAACTGTGTGTTTTTAATTTGTTTAGGCTAATTGTTCTTGTGTTATACTTGTTTTGGCTAAACTTGTAAGGCTAATTGTTTTTGTGTTAAACTGTGTTTAGGCTAAATGTGTTAGGCTAATTGGGAATTTAAAGGGGGGGTCCACGATGGCGGTTTAACTTGGTTAGTTTACAAAACCTCTACATTAGCCCCCATTCACAAATAACAAGTTTAAGCTAACTAGGTAATTTGTCATGGAACCTAATTTTTGTTATATAACTCCCATGTTTATAAGTAGTGTTAATTTTAACAGTACAATATTTACTACATTACTACTAAGGCCCCTTCTATGCCCCGGTTACAAATTGGTTTTAAAACTAAAGGCCGTCGTTAAAAGTGCTATTAAACCATAGTTGGATAACCTTAGTTTTTAAAATCCCTGACCTTAATAACATCAAATTATTGTATAACCTATAGTTTTTAGGGCCCTTTTATCCAATGTCACAGTTGCGCCTTGGTACTTAAGCCACAGTTTTTAAACCGTATTCTTTTCCTAAACTGAAATACTTTACATAAATTTTTAACCATCTAATCTTAGTTTAGTCTTTCATTTTTTATGTTTATAATTACTTTACTAATCGCCATTACTATTCCCAGATTCCAATATACCCAGCTACAATGTGGGAAGTTAAGACCGAGGATTGGGCGGTTAAACTGTCAAAAAATCCTTCCTTGGTTTTAAGTACGTTTAAATCCCATTTATCAAAGGTACTTGATCCACCAGTTTTTACGCTTTCAACTCGAATATCATGGGTAATAATGATAAAGTTAATGGGATACCCGGAACCTTGTTTCATGATCTATTTTTATTTTCTTTTACTTCACTTCTCTTTTATTCTTTACAATCCTTGCAATTTTATTTTGCCGCATTATATAATATGGGCGATTCGTGCACTGTCTCCCATATTATTTTTGCGGATTTTAAACAAGGTTCCGGGATTATTTTTGCGCATAAACTGTGATATAAATTTCAAAAAAACGTAATTACGTCTTTACCGGAACTTTGCATAGTTATATTTTTCTGGTGGACCAAATACTCTGTCCCCTAACACCTTACGTCGTAGTAGGGAAATTCCCATTAGCGCGCCCCCTCTCCTAACAAGTTACGTCATATTAGGGAAATTCCCAAAAGCGCGTCCCCTCCCCCTAATGTGATACCTCATAGTAGGGAAATTCCCTACAGCGCCTTTTCCTCCCCTAACACGTTACGTCAAAGTAGGGGAATTCCTGTTTGCTCAAGAAAACACAATTTGGCGCTGTATTAATTTTTCAACTTAGTTCCTTTTCAGTGAAGTTTTGTATTCTACTTGTAATCCGCCTAAACCGCAATAGTAGTTAAGCGTGTGTGTGTTGTGAGGGTTTTAATACTTAATGTTTAATTGGTAAAATAAGTCTAAATATGTTTTTATTTGTAAATAGTTTTGTTAACACTAATGTATTTATGTTTAAATATATTTGTTTGTTTTTCTGTTTCTTGATAATACTAGTGGTATGTTTGTGTGTGTGTGTGTGTTTGTGTTTGTGTGTTTGTGTGTGTTTGTGTGTGTATGTTTGTGTTACTGTTTTTACTAGGAGTTTATCCCCGTTTGTATAGCTTAATTGTTTGTAGCTGTAGTGTATGTTCATAATATAAATATATATATACATATATATATATATATATCTGTTTATGATGTTTTGTGAAGTTTTATGGTTGTTAATGCTGTTTAATTTACTTTGCCATGTTTTCAGTTTGCGCTTTTCGTGCGCCAGTCTGTTTTCCTCGTTTCGGTTGTAGTTCTGCACCGAACGAGGGTTTCTCTACTGCCTTAGACGAAACCCATTGCGTGGGTTGACACCTTGACGCGGTGCAATGGCTTTTAAACCAAGATCAACCTGCAGAACCCAGTGTTCGATTCAGTGTTATATGATGACCAACGACTTCGGAAAACTTTGGAAAATACTTGTTCGTGCATTAGTTTAGTTTATTTCTGCTTTATTTTTTACTGGAGTTGTTGTATCGCAGTAAAGTTACACATACGAAGTAAAAAACACGAGGTTTCCTAGGAAAGTTTAGGCAGAATGAAGTAAATTATTGATAGCTCAGTTGTGACCTAAGTAACATTTAAGTGGGAACCCATGAGTTGCTTCTTTTCTGCTAGAGCCATGCGTTACTTCTGAACGCATAGGTTGCCTTGGATGATGGCATGAGCGTTTGCCGAAACGTTTGAAAATGTGACAAAACCCTTCGATATTTTGATCTTTTAAACCCCCTTGTATACACAGATTCAATTTGTCTCAGAAAAGATAATTTGTACAATTGTTTCCTGCAAAATATGTCAATTCCGGAGAACAATAACAAGTTAAACAAAATATAAACAAGCACTAACCAACATTAACCAAAGGGTTTAAGTTATTTGGTTTTACTGCTTAAAGCACTGTTGTCTGTAATTTTTGACATGTATGTAGAATGCAAGCTGAAGACAGTGCACACTGTATGATGCGTTGGCGCCCACTTGCGGTCAGTGTAAACTCTGCACTGGGTTTTCGTCACATTGATCTATAATGAACAAAATAATGGTTTAATCCAGTAATTCTGAATCTTTTTCAAATCTTTTGCACACTCAATTTCCTCTTTTAATGTTTACCATTAAGTAAAATACAAATCTGATTAAAATAAACTTTCATAGTGCGCCAGGCCCATTGAAGTCGTCATTACGAATCAAGCCAATCATCAAACTTACCTATAGGGGCATAAAATATGAAGTCAACTTTGTTTTAATTTAAAGCCTGATTCGAATCATTGGTGACCAACTAAATCTCTTGTATATGGTTAAACATACTTTCGTTACATTAACATAACTTAAAACCTCAATAGTGTTGGTGGAAGCTAGAGCAATTTCCAAATGGGCCACAAAGTTAACTGCGCCTGATATCTGCACATTAGGCTAAAAAAAAAAACTTTTCGTAACCAATAATAAAACGTATGTTATAAAATGCTCTGTTTCTTGTAGAGAGACCGCCAACTTAAAACACATTTTTTTAGTTCCGTTTCTGCGTATTTTGTTAGTTCATGGAGACGACAAGGCAATGCTTTTATCGGACGTTCGTCACATGTGGAGGTGGGAAGGGACCTCTGCAACTAGGAAATAAATCACAAGATTAACATTGGGCTCAGAAAAAATCTTCATCAATATTTTGCTTACTTACATAAGAATTTAATGTTGCTGGATAATCCAGGTACGCGATGGCAAAGTCATAGTCCTGTATCCTTGAGTTATAACTGGGATAAGCTTGAAACGGAGATAATCTGTCCTGGCTCTCTCCAATTAATAGTTTCCAACACCGCTATAACGACGCTGCAAAACACAGAGAAAAAAATCAGGCAGTGGAAATACCGTTTGTGCACGTCTGACTTTGCTCGCTTGAATTTGTCTGCAGCCAAGGAAAGCTGCGGTTACGTCATTTCAGCCAGACTCGCTGGAAACGTATTTAAGCGAGCAAAAGTCATTTCTGCAAAAATATTACGCCTTGCTGGGAACACTTTATTGTAACTATATATCACATGTTTCCCTTTATTGTGATTTTTTATCGTATCTTTACTGAATTATATCATACCACAATTGATTTTTTCAGGTGTATAAAAGCAGAACCAACCTTATTATTTTTACAAACGTTTTATTTTCACAAACAAAACAACACAAATTTAAATGCAGATTCGAATTCATCAGACATATCAGCACACATGATACACATTACGCCATTGCTACGGTTTAATACACATTACATCATTGCTGGTTTAATATACATTACATTATTGGTGGTTTAAACAAGTGCTCACACGAAAGTCCCGAGGACATCTTAACAGTTTTATGTGACGTTTGCGGTGGAACAATGGTGCTTTGTCGACACGAGCTGTTTACAGGTTCACCTTGTCCCACTGAGATGAACAAAGCGGCTACTTAGGCAGGTGTATGAATAAGCTATTGTCAGTTTGACAAGAAAGTATTTTTACCCAATTAAGTAACACTCGATATAACTTGAACTGCATGCGGGATCAAATGCAACTTTGTTTGTTAACAAATCCAGCCAGCAGGCGATCTGCTTAAATTTTTTCTCAAAGTTGGGTGGCTGAAAAATTTTTGGGGTCGGCGATTTTTGTAAGGAAGTCCTCTACCATTTAATATTATTTTATCTGCAGTTTGAGGCACAAAATAATTTGTTATAATTTACACACCTTTGACATATCACCATTTTTGTAGCAGACATTATAACGTTTTAACTTGTTTTGCGTAATTTTGCATAACTAGCTCAAATTCTGCAAGTCAATTTTATTTTTTCTTAATTACATACTCAGGTTTAAGGACCGCAAGCCCTAGATATAATGACAAAGTGACTGTTCTGAAAAAATAATAAATAATTTGAGAACCACTGAGTTAAATGAATATAAATCGCAGAGGCTTAACTTTCACAGTGGTCGATTGGAGAAAAACAACGATTGGCGGTTAATGAAACAGTCTGCAGCATATTTCGAAACTAATAAACGGGCATGGATTTATTGTAAGGCAAACAATCGGCAGAAACGTTTTGCCAAGGCAGCAAAACAGTTTTGTGACATTCGCAGTGGAACAATGGTGCTTTGTCTACACGAGCTGTTTACAGGTTCACCTTGTTCCAATGAGATGAACAAAGCGGCTACTCAGGCAGGTGTGTGAATAAGTGATTGTCTTTCCAACAAATTATCGGTTACCGTGATGGCATTACGTCAGTTTGTTATGAAGCAAGCCACTGTTTGTTACGCCGTCCGTGGAAATCTGTCGTCGCTTTGTCGAAGTTTTTTACAGGCTCTCCCTTCAACTGCACTGACGTCATGGAAAAAACACCGACAATGCGAGTAGTTGAAGAAAAAGGCGATTGTTTCAGCATCACTTGCCATGGTGACAACACGAGAGACGTTTCAGAAAAAAGGAGCTTTTTTTGCTCAATGCACATCTGCCATTTATATATACCCCAAAGTCACCAAAATTAATCAATTGCTTTTAGTCTTCGGGCAGGATGTACTTGTTACCTAAGCTTGTTTTCCTCTTGACAATCATTGGTGCGTCATATTGTCATGACAACCACCAGCAAAAATATTTGGTTTGTCGGCCGCTTGACAGTTTGTTTGAGCAACAACCTTCAAGTTATTTGAATCAGTCAACACTAAGAGGACCTCCAGGTCGGCCAGGTAAACGCGGTCCTCCCGGTTTTAAAGGTGAGCAAGGTCAACCTGGAGGCCCAGGAATGCAAGGGGTCAAAGGTGGAAGGGGTGAACGTGGTTTGCAGGGCCCAGAAGGACCACCCGGGCCGGTTGGACCCCAACCATTGCTGAATTGGACCCGAATCGACAATCGTATACATGAAATAATTAATGGTAAGACCTTCAGCTAATGATTTCTGTTATCGATAACATAGGAAAGGTATCGATAGCATAGAAAATCTTAATTTAGAATTAACAACAATATATTTGATTAAATTAAGAAAACGTATTTACAAAAGTATATTATTCTAATACATTCAATAATTGCTACTGCAAATGCACTAAAATTGGTAATGATAAAGCTTTCAAATGATGCTTTAAATCGAATGTAACAAAGTGTGCAACAATTTTGTAACGTATACTTTCACTGGCGAGTTTCCCAGAAATACACGGTGGCAGAAATACAGCTTTGACGTCATACATGCAGTGGGTAAATCCCAACACAAGTGACAAACTTCTTACAGGAGTTGGTTAACTGGTTGTTTTCCTCGCAAACATCAACCTTTCTTACGTACAATTCTTACGTATGAGACATCGAAACGTTGGCATAGTAGAATAAAAAACTGCCGAAAGAGCTGAAAATTTTGTTGGTACAATCCTTACATATCAAACATTTGACAGTTGAAGCTAGTAACTATTTTCGGCGCTATCTCGTGTACATGCTCTAAAAGTCGAATTGCCTCCAATTTAGCACTGTTCCAACAACATTGACACAAACAGACCAATAAGTTCCGGCCAAAACACCAACACTGTCAGTCAATATTGGAATGGCAAAATTTCTCTCTATTGGCAGAACAAAGAGTATGTAAATTTCGGCGGGTTTACTACTGAAGCTTAGTTAAAAGAGCGTGAGTCCCAAAAAGACCCCTGTCGTGGGTTCAAATCCCACCGCAGGCTGGATTTTTTTTTCTAAACATTCTATGTTCTGAATTTTAGCATCTTGTACCCTAATCTGCAGTAGTTTTCACAATTCGTTTCACATAATCGTATTGTGCGGAAATATGCAACCTGGTTGACGAAACGCCTTTTCAGTATTTTTATAGAAAATAATAGCTTTCGCATAATCTAATGTCTTAGATTTGTCTGTGATGTCACAAGCTGCCCTTAGATCATCAATATGCGTAAACAAGCGCATCTACAAGTGAAATAAATCTTGAATGTTGTAGTGAAGGAAGAAATATCGCGGAAAGCTTATTTTATTCAGCTTGGACCGTCATTCTCACGACTCTGCAAGATAAAATTACAACTACCATTCCTTAAAAGTAAAAGTTTGAACACCACTGTCGTAGGTCTGGGAATAGTCTATGCGGCCTACACGAGTGTCGATAGAACGTTGAGTGGCTCTTATGAACAGAAAGGTTCTTCACCCCTGTCTCAAACATTTGACAGTTGAAGCTAGTTACCATATTCTAGCGTTTGGCGCAAATTCGTGTAAATAAACTTCTCTTAAAGTCGAATTACCTTAACTTAAGCGCAGTTGCAACAACATTCACACAAACAGACCAATAAATTCGCCACTCTAACAAATTCATTATTTGTAAAGATGAAATTTCTTTCTGTTGGCAGAACAAAGAAAGTGTACAGGAGTGGTGTACAGAGATCATTGCTACTGGCTCCCGCAGATTGTTGCGAAATTCAGTGGTCACGGTGGAAAGTCGGCAGCTGCAAATGTTTGTAGTGCCTACGGTGCCACATTGGTTGACATAGAAACTGAAGAACAATATGATGTTCTATACAAATACATTCAGAAAGCTTGGCTGATGTACGTTGATTACCCGACACGCGATTATGTTCAAGTGTGGTTGGCATCAAGTTACACGGTGAGTGTTTCATTTCTTACAAGCGGCCATTTATTGTGAAGGAAACAAAGCAAAATTAAAATTGAGAAAACACGTCACATAAGTATGTTCTTAAGATCCGAATGAACGCGATAATTGTTTAATTTTGATAATTTTGTAACTAGATGTTTAGTACAAACAAAGTATTTAAGTAAGCCTGTGGTGAATACATAAATTAGCTGGTTTCAGGTTGTGGCCAATCGACGTTAATCTGTTTAGAATGGAAATGCGGTGAGCTCCACAGGTGCTAGTGTTTACACACAATGGTATAGCAGCTTCTTTCCTAACAACAGTCCTGGTATCCTTTGGGAAGTGGGAAAACCTACACGGACTGGGTCTACCGGAATGTGGACAAATAGCGAGAGTTATGCATCCGCTCTGCCGTTCTGTCGCCTGTAAATTAACTTTGAAGTTCTTTGGTAGAAACAATAAAATATTTACACGACTGTTCCTGTGACAAATTAATTAAAACTGAAAACTTTGTTAAGAATAATCCAAGTTAAATGATCGCACCGACAAATATCGCAATACCATTGCCTTTTCCGGGTTTTTGGTAAACTAACCCAAATGTACATATGTTTGTTAACTAACCCATATGATACAGGTATAACTTCGTCAGAAACGCTATTTGGCAAATATTTAAAAACTCACAATTTAAAAATGTATTGAAACCTGCGCTGCGCTGTGGCGCTGGAGTGAAAAAATAGCGAGTTTGGGATGTGAGAAGAAATAATAGAGTGACGACCAGATTCCATCTAAATGATAATTCACATTTACTTTGTTGTTGTTTGGTATTTTTTTCCACACCGCGTTGTACAAAACTTAAAACTTGTTGTTATTTCATTGTTAAGTAATAAATTCAAGTGGGTGTGTCAAATGTGTGTTTTATGCGGTGAGACCAGTAGGAGATTGTGTTTGACAGCCACAAGAGCATGAAGGCCAACATCTTAGGTTGAATGTGTACAAAAAATGAATCGATGTTTCCATTCTACATTAAATGCTGCGTCTAATTTTATCGTTAAAAATATCTTACGTCTTAAGGATTTACATACGTTGAAAAATGCGATCAAATATTAACGCACAAATAAAAATGTTAAAACCTTTATTTACTCGAGGACATTTAACGGCCCCTTGCTCCGCGCTTGTAAACTTCTACATACAAATTGCCAGACACCAAACATGTTACAGAAACCTTTGGGTGTGTAATAAGCATGTACAGATTAAAACCAATTTGCATTGTAGCATTTTCGGACTTTCTAGATGCGTTAGTGGGTGGACTCTTACTAACACTAGATCAGGGGTGCACCGCCTGCAGTCGCAAAGACGACTTTATGTCTCAACACTCGGCAACAATGCGAAACACCAGGCACCACAATCGTCACAACATAGATGGTGACATCATAAAGAGTTAATGCTTATCTTCAGACTGTTTACTGTACCCCTGTAAAAGATTAATTAAAATATTTGTTAGAAAACCGAATTTGACAGGACAAAGCAAACTGTGTGTCAGGGTTCGAATAGTTGGTAAAATATAACTTAATGACATACACCAGAGGTGTGCAATCTTTTTCACTGTGGAGCAAAATACAATTACCATGATTAGATCGCGGGCCGCACCTTTATTTTGTTGCATACAAAATATGTCTATATTGAGTTAGCAAGTAAAATTCGCTTTTGATATTAGCTGCATTATTGTCAGATCACAGAAACATATCGCCAGGCCCATTGATCTTCTCAAATATATTTCTATTAGTTTTTCAGTACTTTTAAAACCCAACCCATATGCGGTTCAATTGGCCGTAATTGGCCCTTGAGTCGAAGGTTGCACGCCTGCTTCAGAACAATAGAAATTATATACATACATGATGTTTATTCATGAAAAATATTTACAGAATCTCAATCAACCAATCCCCCAAAAAGTTGATTTTATTGTACAAGTTACAGTGACACAATTACGGTGTCGTCTGCAGAACCAACGTTGGGTTCTTAACCAGAATAGTGTTTAATCCAGGAATGTACAGCGTTGATCTTGGAATAAAAAGTTGGTCTTGGTTCGAACAATCGTCGTTCCCCCCAGGAAACGACCCCAACCAGAAGGTAACCGCTTGAAGCGTCACCAACAACAAGCGGACCACCAGAGTCTACCTACAAAACAACCATTTATTGAAAATTAACGACTTAGACTCAGATAGAAAACCTATGATTATTATTAAAGCAACAATTTTATACAAATTCTCACCACACAAGCAATATTTTTTTTTCAAATTGTCACCACACAGCCCGCCTTTCCACCAACACAAAGCATGCATTATGTAAACTTGCTTCCGACAACTCCTACGCGTGCTCTTGCAGAAAGCAAGGGAATTTTTGCAACGTGCATTGTTGCATCCGAGATCGGCCCGTTTAGGTAACAAACATGTTCATACAACTGATAATGCGACCAAATATTGTAAATCAAACGTTTCCAACTGATTTTTGAATGCTTTACAACCCGGGATAAATTTTAATCCCTATTTTGGTTTAAACACTGGATACTCCCAGGTAATGTCCGGGTCAACTTTTGTATGTCTGTATAAAGGTCATATGCCTTAATTTAAAGCAGTCGTTTTCAACTTTTATAGATCCCCAATATGGACACAAACCTCGAGTGGGAAATAGTCGAAAAAATCAAGAATACGGTGCTCATCCACTCGTGATCAATCTAAATTTAAAGGATGTTTGCAACATAACCTTTACTCTGTGCATTCATTGTGCTACAGAACACGTGGATCGTGTGCCCTTTAAAGGGATTATGTCACAATGGAAAATGACCTAATGTCATTTGGAGATTGTGTTTAGTATCCGTGGCCCACATAAATACACCTCGTGCTCCCGGTTGAGAAATCGCAGGTTTAAAGAAATTGACAAAGTTTCTGTCATACTCTGTAGTGTTGTCCCTTTTTGTAAAGTTAGAATATAGCCCCATCCAGTGGTGGTTATAATGGTTCCTTCTTCGCGTCGTTAAGACGAATCAGCTGAACCTACCAACAATAATTAAAGAAATTGATTTCTATTTACAAATTAACCACTTGGGAGTTTCTGAGCTTTTGCCTCAAAGAATCCTCAAAACATTTTGTTCCCTTACATTGGAATTAAAAGTGGCTTCAGTTTCAAAAAAATATTTTGCTTACTTACATAAGAATTTAATGTCGCTGCATATTCCAGGTGTGCGATAGTGAAGTCATAGTTATGTGTCGTTGAGTTATAAATCGAAACGGGGATAATCAGTCCTTGCTCCTTCCAATTAATAGTTCCCAACACCACTGTGACGCCGCTTCAAAAAACAAAACGGAATGTTTAAAAGATTGTATTTTAACCTCAATGAATTGTGAGAGGTAAATAGATAAGCATCGTTTTCAGGGATTAAGAATGGGTGGAAGGATTGTGTATAAAGAACAACCAACCTTATTAGATTTACGAACGCTTTATTTTCACAAACGAAAACAACACTAACTTAAATGTAGATTCGAATCCAACTGACATATCAGCACACACGATACACATTATGTCATATGTGCCGAGGACTGCAAAACAGTTTTGTGTGATATTTGGGGTGGCACACGTTTTTTTGTCTACGCGAGTTGTTTACAGACTCGATGATGAACAAAGCAGCTACTCAGGCAGATGTATGAGTAAGCAAATGTTTTTCCAACAAATTATGGGTTACCGTGATGTCATTACGTGTCAGTTTGTTATGAAGCAAGTCACTGTTTGTTATGGCGTCCTTTACAACTCATGTTTACTCACAAGTTTCAGGTAGTGAATCATTTTCTGGCTTATTTGCAGTTTGTCTGATGAAACTCAATTACGTAACACTCGATATAACATAAACTGCATGCAGGTTTCAAATGCAACTTTGTTTGTTTACAAATCCAGTAGGAAGGCGATCTGCCTAAATTTTGTTTATGATATAATTTTGTTAACTTTATACAGTTTCCTTATAGAGCAGAGTTTCCCAAAGTTGGGTTGCCTGAAAAATCTTTGGGTCGCCGATTTATGTAACAAAGTCATCTACTTTTATTATTGCTTCGTAGCCTTTATTTTCCCTATAGTTTTAGTCATATTTCCATGGTATGACACGCTGCAATATTTTCCCATAATTCACAAACCTTTGACATACCACCATTTTTGTAGCAGACATTATGACATTTTGACTTGCAGTAGTGTTTAATTCCAAAATACCCAGAAACACAACCGAATTTAGTCACATTTGTTGTGTGGAAGTTTGACGTCGCTTTGTCTAAGTTATTTACAGGCTCTCCCTCCAAATACACTGACGTCATGAATCAAACACCGACAATGCGAGTCGTCGAAGAAAAAGGCGATTGTTTCAGCATCACTTGCCATGGTGACAACACGAGAGACGTTTTAGAAAAAGGAGTCTTTTTGCTTGCGGCACATCTGCCATTTATATATACCTTGATGTCACACAAACAAATCAGTTGCTTTTAGTCTTCGGGCAGGATGTACTTGTTAACTAAGCTTTTTTTCCTCTTGACAATCATTGATGCGTCATATTGTCATGACAACCACCAGCAAAAATATTTGGTTTGTCGGCCGCTTGACAGTTTGTTTGAGCAACAACCTTCAAGTTTTTTGAATCAGTCGACACTAAGAGGACCTCCAGGTCGGCCAGGTGATCGCGGACCTCCCGGGGATAAAGGTGACCAGGGTCAACCTGGTCCTATTGGACCCCAATCATTGCTGAATTGGACCCGAATCGACAATCGTATACATGAAATAATTAAGGGTAAGACTGTGTTTTCTGTTATTGATAACATAGGAATTTAAATTGAATTCTAATTATTGAATGGACAACAAAATCATTGCCTACAAAACATATTTACACAACTATGTGATGCCAATACCATTAATAATTGCTACTGCAAATGCACTAAAATTGGTAGTGGAAATGCTTTTAAACAATGCATTAAATACAAAGTAACCAAGTATGCAATAATTCTGTAACTTTTACTGTCACTGGCGAGTTTCCCAGAAATACACGGAATCAGAATTACAGCTTTGACGTCACGCATGTAGTGGATAAATCCCAACACAAGTGACAAACTTCCTACAGGAGCTACTTAACTGGTTGTTTTCCTCGGAATCATCAGTGTTTCTTACATACAATTCTCACATAAGCTACACAGGTTCTCCACTGAACCTGTGTAGCTCAGTTGGCAGAGCGCGAGTCCCAGAAACACTCCTGTCGTGGGTTCGAATCCCGGCTGATTCCGTATGACTTTCAATAGGCCTGGTGTAATATGATTTCTTCATGAGTAATCGGTCTGCATCGATTGTGATCGGTCTGCATCGACGCTTTAGGGATCCCAGCTATTTATCTTTGACTCAACTGATTACTGGTCGATCTGGCAATCCCTTACTACAAAGCTAACATGTGATAGGTAGAAAACGGTGCTTGTGATTCGACTTTCAGAAAGACTCCTGTCGTGAATTCGAATCCCACCGCAAGCAGGATTTTTCTTTTTTCAACTGCAGTCCGGAATTTTGGCATAAAATTTATGTTCTGAATTTCTACTACCCTAATCTGCAGTAGTTTTCACAATTCCTTTTACATAATAGTTTTGTGTGGAACAATTGCGCATTCACTGACAAACAATTACATATTTGACGTCTTGAACATTTGACAGTTGAAGCTAGTAACCATTTTCGGCGCTATCTCGTGTACATATATTTGCTCTAAAATGCGAATTACATCCCATTTAGCACTGTTCCAACAAAATTGACACAAGCAGACCAATAAGTTCCCCATACCAACACTGTCAGTCAATATTTGAATGGCAAAATTTCTTTCTATTGGCAGAGCAAAGAAACTGTACAGGAGTCGTGTACAGAGATCATTGCTACTGGCTACCGTGGACTATTGTTGCGAAATTCAGTGGTCACGGTGGAAAGTCGGCAGCTGCAAATGTTTGTAGTTCCCACGGAGCCACATTGGTTGACATAGAGACTAAAGAACAATATGATGTACTTTACAAATACATTGGGAAAGCTTGGCTGATGTACGTTAATCACCCGACATACGATTTTGTTCGAGTGTGGTTGGCATCAAGTTACACGGTGAGTGTTTCATTTCTTACAAGCGACAATTCATTGCAAAGAGAACAGTGTTATCAAAGCAAACAAATTTAAATTGAGGAACTACGTAATAGTTGTTTAACTTTAACAATGTTATAGATGTTTAGTAAAAACAAATACTTTAAGTAAGTCAGTCGTAAATAGATTGATTATCTGGTTTCATGTTGTGGCTAATCAACGTTAATTTGTTTAGAATGGAAATGCGGTGAGCTCCACAGGTGGGAGCGTTTACACACAATGGTATAGCAGCAGCTATCCTAGCAACAGCCCTGGTATCGGATGGCTTGTGGGGCAACCTACATATTCTGGGTCTTCCGGGATGCAGACAATTACCGAGGGTTATCAAAACGCTCTGCCGTTCTGTCGCCTGTAAATTACCTTTTGAATTGTTTTTCAGAAACAATAAAATATTCACTCGTCTGTTTCTGTGATAAATTAATTAAAATCAAAGACTTTGTCAAGCTTAATTCAAGTTAAATGATCGCACTGACAAATATCGCTTTTTCGTTGCTTTTTTCAAGTTTTTGTAACCCAAATGTACACTGGTTTGTTAACTAACCGATATGATACAGGTATAACTTTGTCACAAACGGTATTTTGTAAATATTTAAAAACTCACAATTTGAAATGTATTGAAACCTGCGCTTTGTCGGGTTTGTCGCTGGAGTAGAAAAATACCGGTTTGGGATGTGAGGAGAAATAATAGAGTATAAAGAGCAGCTTCGATCTAAATGACAATTCACATTTATTTTGGTGTTGTTTGGTAATTTTTCTGCCGCAGCGCGTTGTACAAATGTAAAACTTGTTATTTGAAAAGTGTGTTTTATGCGGTTTAAAGTAAAACCAGTAGGAGATTGTGTTTGACAGCCGCAAGAGCATGAAGCCCAACATCTTACGAATGTACACAGAAAGTAGATCAATGTTTCAATTCTACATTAAATTCAAAGTCTGATTTTGTCGTTAAAAATATCTTACATCTCAAGCATTTATATAAGTTAAAAGTAGGATCAAAATACTAAATCACAAATAAAAAAATAAACCTATTTCTTTAAATCAGTAAGGTTTAAACCAAAACATTTCGACATTTGGTTGCCGTTGGCAAAATAAGGATCGTAAAAAAAGATTGTAGGCTAAACTCCTGTAATAGATAAATTAAAATATTTGTAAGGAAACCAAATTCGGCAGGATAAAGCAAACTGTGTGTCACGTTTCCAATAGTTGATAAAATATAACTTATTGACATACACCAGAGGTGTCAATCTTTTTCAGTGTAGGACCAAATACATTTACCATGATTACACAAGGTGGTTTTTCTCTGTTGCATACCAAAAATGCTTAAATTGAGTACCAAATATTAAAAGTACCAAACGAGTACCAAATTAAATCATTATCACCAAATTAAAAAAAAATGTTTGTTGATATTGTACTATTGTACAAATTATAGTGACACATTTAGGGTGTCGTCGACAGAACCAACGTTAGTTTCCTGAACAAAATTGCTTTTGACCCAGTCACGTAGAGCGCTGATCTTGCCATAAACGTATGGAACTCGGTTGGAACAGATTTTGTTACCCCAGGAAACGACCCCAACCCGACGGAAACCGCTTGCAGCGTCACCAACAACAAGCGGACCACCAGAGTCTCCCCACAAACATATCATATCTTAAAAAGTAACCACACATATAATATGCTTATGATTATTATTTAACCAATAATATTATTCTTAGTGCTGAGTTGTTTAGCAAACAACATTAGCTTAGAAATCGATTTCCACAAGTCACGTGATCCTTACTAGCCTCGCGTCCAGTGGCACAAACCGTGCGATCCGCAATCTTGCTTTTGACAATCCTTTGACTTTTCATCTCAAACACAAACTAGAAGTGATGCAGATTCCTGACGTCACGTTCACATTGGCAACCGATGGCAAAACTGTAATTGTTAAACTGGAGATTTTTGGACTGAACAGTGCGAGATGTTATTGCATGTTCACATAAGAACTCACAAATACAGCGACTTGTTCATTTCAGGTTTGTGGGGTGACGTCTACATATGGAACAGGCGCGTCGGACCATTTGCCCAGAATTGCTGTATCTGCTGTCACCAAGTGGTAAATTACAACATTTTATTTTACACACACGGTGGCGCTACAGCATTGCTTGTTGCGCGGGTCAGACTCTTACTTTAAATATGTTTTTTCGAAAAATCAAATATTATTAAATTGTTTTTGACAGAAATTAACTGACGTTTTAACATGCCAAAATATTGCAATGCGCCAGGCGCAAATATTTTATAAAAGTATTTATGAAAAGTTTTTCTTATTTTTCTGTGACAAACAATGTTTAAACAATCCTTTCAGAGGTTGTCTTTTTGTGGTTTTCTGTGTAATTTCTTATTGATTTTCGTATTGTGTTATGCGAAATAAAATTCAATACTACTGAGGTCATCACTGGTTTAAATCATTGACACCAAGCGAAATACAAAGTTGATTTTGACCTGCACATTTATTTCTCCGTGATCTTTATCAATCTCTTCTTACATATCAAAATTTTGAAATTCGGCTGTACACAAAATGAAAGTAACGATATAGAGAACATAAAAATACATTATGATGTGCGCTTTGTAATCAGTGTTTGGGTTGTGTTTCACCAGTCAATTTTCAGCGCATTTTAGTCAGGATTTGAAGGCGCCATTGAAGGCGCCATTGAAGGCGCCATACCGAATCAGCCGGTCACCAACGAGTAGACTAGAAAAAAGAGCCATTCTTGGTAAACTAAACACGAATCGACCCTGCGTTTTTACAAAAGATAAATCGATTTTAATACCAGCACAATGCATGATGAGGCTGTGTATAATAACAACAACGTTATAATTATTGCTTTACAGGCATTTTTTCGTCTGAATAACATTACTTCAATCTTTGCCTGTTACAGAACCCTTACAACGAGCACAAATTAACCAAAGAATATGTTTTTAATGTAACCTGACATAAGACAGGTTTCATTGATCTCTTATTTCCAACTACTGGATAATTACGAAAGCCACTGCGCTGCCGAATGGTTGGAGGCTCCGTTCCATGCTCTAAACGTCGCGTGTTCAAATCCCTCAAAATTCGAAGTTTTTTTAAAAAACACAGCAAGTGACAAAATTTTGAATGTTAATAATCACCTAATGCATGATAAGTTCATGAATAGTAACGTCTCTCAATTTTTTTCATGTTAGTTTTTGCGTCTGAATAACGTTACTTCAACTTGTCCATGTAAAGCTCTTACAAACAAGCAAAGTTTAATGTGTAGAGTATTAGTGACATAATCAGTCTTGGTCTCTTCAATTTGCAAACTTGTTGCAAACAGGCACGCTCTACTTGTTTCTTTCCGCGGGAGGTGATTGGCTGGTCAGAACACGTGACTGCTTGATTGAGCAAACGAGAACTCCGCAGGCATCAGCTGAATTGGGGATTCCGAAGCTGACTTGCAGGGGCGCCAAGGTTGATATAAAAGCAAAGAGCTGATTCCACGCGCTTTTAAACACGTTTTCCTGGGAGCGGATGATAGAAGCTGCTCGTAAGTTTGGGTTGAATAAATAAGATATGTGGTGTTAGATGTTGTTATACATAAACGCCATAGTATATTTACATACACGTTGTAACATAGGGTATTTACGGTATTGTTTTAATGTATAAGTTTAAATACCAAACAGTTTAGTGATTACTTATATAGTGGTGTGTTTTAATCTCCGAACTGTATAATCTAATCATGTACACGTTGTGACAAAATATATTTGATATAGTTTATTAAATAAATAGGTTGGCAACCGAATTAACTAATTACTGCATAGTTATTGAACTCAAACGTGTGGTGGACTGTTCCATCGAGAAACATGCATCTTATCATATGCGCGTTATAACGTAAAGTATATTAGGTATAGTTTGAATATATAAAGTTAAAACCGAATAAATTACTGATTATCATATATAGTTGTGCGAGTTATCAAACGTAACGTGTAGTAAACTGTCGCTTTTACAAACTGTATTGACAGTGTAGTTGGTTTAGGAATGAATAGCTAGCTTCCTAGTTAGCTTATCAGAGCGGTTGGTAGCAATCCTTGTAAGCTTTGGGAAACAAATGCTTTTGCCTTAGGTTAATTGGTTTCTGTGTTTTATGCCTTTTCGAAACTGCCGACGTGAAGCAACTGTCTTTAACTGAATGCTCGAGTGATGCTGTTTGTAGTTGTGCGTTTTTTCTTCCCACTGTTAAAGTTAATTTCTCTTAAAAGCAGCACTACGCTCGTTTTCAATATATTAAGATCAGGCCACACTCGTTTATGAATTAGCATATGCCAGGTTTATATGAGGCTTCATACCGAATTAGATGCTTGGGAGACCGGATTTACTCGGTATAACGCCTGCAATATGTCTCGCGTGATCTATTTCTATTACAGAGTAACAATTTATTTTGTCACTATAACTAGAGAAATCTATTAATAATCGTAATGCAAGTTTATAGTGCATATGCACAATTTATTTCGTTACTTTAAATATCTTGAATTTTTGATATTTACTTAACACTAATTGCAACTTGCATATTTTTCAGCTGTTACGTCACAATATCGTGATTGATGACGATGGCACTGTATGGCGTCATAGTGACAATACCGGTTTGTTAATTGTTTCTGCTCGGGACGATTTTAAAACACTTAGGGACTTACCCAGAACCTTGTTTTGTTTTTACTATTTTTTGTTTACTTTTATTCTCTCCCCTTTTATTCTTTTTTATTCTGAACTTGTTTTTTTCGCCGCATTATATAATATCGAGGGTGTGCACGACCCTTTATATTATTTTTGCGGATTTTTTAAACAAGGTTTCTGGGTTACTTACTACGCGCATAAACGGCCTCTTTACTTAATTTATAAACGTTTAATCTTAAAGCGAACAACGGCATTTCAGAATAGTTTAACTCTAAAACCGGTTTTGTCACACTAAATGACAACCATGCAACCATCCAACGGACCTGAACGGAACTGAAGCCCCAGTGGTGAGTTTTAGAAGGGCAACTGGTTTTCGTTTTGTCGCATGCGGGCGTTGGTGACAAACCTTGTATTGATGGAAGTTTCAATTTATATAATGAACACGTCTGTTAAGGACAATTGTATAGGTTTTGTTTAAGTCTTCAGCGGGCGTATTTGCCCGCAAGGCAATTTTTTTCATGGCACGCCAAACGATTTGTGCGTTTATATTAGAGTGCGTATATTTATTAGCTACATTAGAGTTTTATTAAATAAATAACGTTCCATGTATGATACTTGGGACTTTGTAAGAATTGTTAATTTGTCTGCAGCTGAGTGGAGACGCCGGGATAAGAAAGGGACGATGATCAGATTCGTATATCCGGACCAAAGGAGTTGACTGGAGTTGATCAACCATCAAATCAGCAAGCACCAGGAGGAGGTTAATATGTTTGTTTTGTCGCTGGAGTGACGTAACCATTAGTGACGTCATGTTGGTTACGTCATCCATCCCCCCTTATTTAAAAGAACCTTATTCCCTTCTGATGATGCCTATTACCGCATAGGTGAAATATTTGTTTGTGTGCCTGTATTGATTAAACGGTGAATGATTTCAAAAAAGTTTTCAGTTTGTAATGATACGCGACTGTTTTCTCCATCTCACGTACTGAGTCTCTGGCGACTCGTGATTATACAATAAACTACACAGTTTAGGAGGATAATAGGTCTACTACAAAATTTTGTTGCGAGAAAAAGAGAGTCTTCTTATGTGAAATAACTTTCTACGTTTGTTGCACATTGCTGTGTTTAAAACGTTGTTGATTTGTCTGCAGCTGCGTGAGACGACAGGATGGTCCATCGGTCGAATCCGGATCTACAGGAGTTGACTAACGAATCAGCAAACATCAGAAACAACGACATCAGGAAAGTAACGAGGTAACTTTGTTGAAATGAATCTTAACTTGTACGCCAGGCTTAATATAGATGTTGTATGAAACCAACGCGCACATCCATGCATTTTTATATGGGGAAGCGTGAAGTGGAAAAATCTAGCCTGCGGTGGGATTCGAACCCATGATGTGTGTTGTTCTTTAAATCACAGTTTTTATAAATTAACCACATAGGTTTTTTGCAAGCGCTAGGAAGCAAAGCACGAAAATACGGTTCGTAACAGACATGCAAAACACACTACATTTTTCAACCTACCCATGTTGTCAAACCCAGTCGTGTTGCCCTTCGCGCCGCTCGCTTCTCCAGTGAGATCACAACTTTTGTGTCACTTATTAGTCGTCTTAAAGTTAGTCTACTTCACTTAACCTACGTTCCCAATATACGTATGTATTACCGTTCCCAATATACGTATGTAGTACCGGTATAACGCCTTCAACAGGCCTGGTGTACTGTGATTTATGAATGAGTGTGCCGTGATCGCTGGTCTGCAAGGACGCTTCAGGGCTGATCCCAGTAGGAATGTATTCAACTTTATTTGTACCATTCTCTATAGATTTTATGTGCGAATTCAAAAATACAAGTTAGCATACCAGTGATTGATGTATTACTAGGCATTCCAACTACCTTTGCAGTTTATGAACTTTCCATGTAACTTATAATAGTCGCAGGCTTAGCACAAGTACAACTTTACATTTATTTCCAGGAACTGCACCACATTTACTTGGATTACGCAAGAAACAACTCAATCATCGAACAAGGAACTTAAATTCCGATAAGACAGGTTTCGAGTCTGTCGTGTAATTTACCAAAGTCGTTCAAACAAAATAATTTAAATGTAACTCCATACTTTTAATATAATTTCATGACATGATAGTAGTTTTTACTTTATAGACTCTATTGTAGATTTTTTAATATTTTATAAACTCTTAATTTTCATCTCCCGTAATCGGGTTTTGCTTTCATAACTTGGACGACATAAAATGCACGACAAACTCTTTTCATGTGTTTGGGTAACTAATGTGTTTAGGCTATTTGTTGTTGTGTTAAATTTGTTTAGACTAATTAATTGGGAATTTAAAGGGGGGACCACGATGGCGTTTTTACTTGGTTAGTTTACAAAACCTCTACATTACCCCCCTTCACTAATATTAAGTTTTCTTTCGCCTTAATGGGATAATGTGTCATGAAAACTACTTGTTTGTAAGTTTACTCCCATATTTAATAAGTAAAGTTAATTTTAACGATATATTAATTCATTACTACGATGGTCCCTTCTATACCCTTCTTAAAAACTACCTTCGTTAAAAGTGTTATTAAACCATATCCAAATCTTTCAAACTTTAGACCTTAATTACATAATTATTTTATAAACTATAGTTTTTTGCTCCCTTACATCCAACGTAACGTTAATGCCCAGTTGCAGTCGTTGACTTTACGCCTTTGTAATTGAACCACGGTTTTAAACCAGATTCTTTTCCTTATCTTAAAAACAGACTTAAATTTTCACCCATCCAATCTTAGTTTAGTCTTTCATGTATATAATAACTTTACTAATCGCCATTACTATTCCTAGATTCCAATATGCACAACTGCAGTTTTAAAAGGTTACCAGCGAGGATTGATCAGCTAAATGATGTCAAATAATAATCATTCTATTCGCTTTGTTTTAATTACGATTCAAACAACCATTTATCCAAGGTACTTGATCCACCAGTTTTTACGTTTTTAAATCGAATATTATGGGTAATAGAATGATAAGGTAATGGGATACCCGGAAACCTTGTTTCATGATCTATTTTTTATTTACATTTACTTCACTTCTCTTTTATTCTTTACATTCCTTGTATTTTTTTCGCCGCATTATATAATATCGAGGGTGTGCACGGCCCTTTATATTATTTCTGCGGATTTAAACAAGGTTCCGGGTTTATTATTTGCGCATAAACTGTAATATTAACTTTGATAAAACGTAATTACGTCTTTACCGCAACCTCGCATAGTTTACTTTCTGTTGGACCATCAAAATTCGACAAAACTTGGCTACACGCCATTACCGGGTGCTATTGGCCTTGCCTTTGCACTCCGGGCTGCGCCGTCGTTGTCTAATATTTGCGAACCTCTTGCCTCTGGACGCCCGACACGGCGTGCGTCTTGGTGAGATGGTCAGTATACTCCTGGTATGGTGTTTTTGTCAACGGCTGGTCGCGCCACAGGTCAGGGGTCAAGTAGCTGTACGTCTTCGAGATGGCATTGAACGTGGCCTTGGCAAAGTTTCCCAGCGTGGCGGTCTGTCCAGCGGCAGATGTGTAACAATCTTCCAAACCAGCCATACTCAACAGCTTTTTGGGTACTGGAGCTGACATTTTGTATTTGTATCCCTTTGTGACACCAGTAGCCATGTTTTTAATATGACTGCAAATTGTGCGCACACATGACAGGTCCTTGCGTTATAGTAGGGGAATTGCCTTAAGCGCCTTTTCCTTCCCCTAACACTTTACATCATAGTAGGGGAATTCCCTAAAGCGCCTTTTCCTCCCCTAACACGTTACGTCAAAGTAGGGGAGTTCCTGTTTGCTCAAGAAAACACAAGTTGGCGCCCTATTAATTTTTCAACTTATTTCCTTTTCAGTGAGGTTTTGTATTCTACCTGGTAAACCGCCCTAGTAGTTAAGCGTGTGTGTGTTGTGAGGGTTTTAATACTTAACGTTTAAATTTATGTATGTTTTTATTTGCAAATAGTTTTGTTAACACTCGTGTATGTATGTTTAAATATATTTGTTTGTTTTTAGTTTTTTGATAACAGTAGAGGTATGTTTATGTGTGTGTGTGTGTGTGTGTGTGTGTGTATGTTTGTGTTACTGTTTTTACTAGGAGTTTATCCCCGTTTGTATAGGCTTAATTGATTGTAGCTGTAATATTTGTTCATATATATATATATCTGTTTCAGTAACAGATATATGTGTCTATATCTGTTGCTGATTTACAGTGACAGATGTAAATATATGTTTATGATGTTTTTGTGTATTTTTATTATTGTTAACGCTGTTTAATTTACTTGCGCCAGTCTGTTTTCCTCGTTTCGGTTGTAGTTCTGCACCGAACGAGGGTTTCTCTACTGCCTTAGATGAAACCCATTGCGTGGGTTGACACCTTGACGTGGTGCAATGGCTTTCAAACCAAGATCAACCTGCAGAACACAGTGTTTTCCCAGTTTTCATTCCCAAATATTTATTTTGTTCTTACCCTTTGCGCGTTTTGGCTGTTGGGCAAAAAATAAGTTTGTTTTTTATATTCCTTTACACACTTTCCTCTACAGATACATATGCGACATTCGTGATGGCCTCAGATTTCGGGAAACTTCGGAAAAACTTCTTCGTGCCTTGGTTTCATTTATTTCTGCTTCATTTTTTAATGGACTTTGTTGTATCGCAATAAAATAACACTTACAAATGTAAAAACCACGCAGTTTACACAGACAGAAAGTACCTATTTTGGCTGTTAAGGCAGAAAAAAGTAAAACATTGATAACTCAGTATTGCTCCATGTAACATTTAAATGGGGACCTATGCGTTACTGCTACAACGAGAATTGACCTTATGTTTCCTGTTTCAGATTATTTGCGGTCACCCATGTGTTTCTGCTTGTGGCAAAAAGTAACGCATGGGTCTCCAAAAAACATGGCAAAAGCAGTAACACATGGGTCCCGTAATTAAAATAAGCAGAACTTTTACTAATTTTTTTAACTGACCCCAAACTTAAGAGAACCCTTATCTAATAAACCAATGCTTTATCCAGTTAAACATAACTAAACCGATACCTAATTTAAATAAGCCCATACCTAATATAACAGAACTCGGGTTAAGATAACTAAACTCTTATTTTAACAATGTAACTAAACCCATACCCACTTTAACATAACTAAAGCCATATCAGTTTAACATACCTAAACCCACTCATAACCTAGTATAACTAAACCCATACAACTTAACCCAGTTTAACTGAACATAACCCATAGATAACCTAAAACCTGAACCAACACTTACCCAATTTTACTGAACCCATACAACATAACCCAAATTAACTTAACCCAGATTAACATAACATAAGCCATACTTCACCTAAAACTTCCAATTCATACCCATACTTAACCTAATTTAAATGAACCCAGTTTAACAAAATTAAACTCTTACTGAACCTAATTAAAATGAACCCTTACCTAACCTTATGTAAGTAAACTCACACATAAACTAATTAAAATGAACCCTTGCCTAATCCAACATAACTGAACTCCGGCATAACCAAACTTAACCTAGTCAAGTTTAGCAAAATACTTATACCTAAATAAAATAACTCAACTCATACATGCATACATAAGCCAAATTGAACCTATATTTAACCCCACATAATTAAACCCATATCCAATGTAACATAACTAAATCGATACATAAGCTAAATTAACTGAACCCAGGTTAACATTAGGCCTACTAAACGTATACTTTACCCAATTATGCTAGACCCTGATTTAACCTGCAACTAACCTAACATAACTAAACCATACCTTGTTTGCATAATTCGAAACTTAACCCAAAAAGTCTTAACTTAATTTAACATAACTAAGCTCAATCATAACCTAGTATAACTACATCCATACGCAATTGACCTTGAGTCTTTTGCAGGTGACTTTGGCAAACACGATGGATGTGAGGAAGATGTTGATGGTGAGGAGAATCCCGGTCGGGAGGAGGAATCCGAATGAGAGAGAGGCGAGATGAAGCCAACACACGTGATGCAATCGGTAAGCGGATTCGAAGAATATATTGTCTGTGTGATGTCATAATAGTTTGTTATTAAACAAGCAAAAGGTTTTGATTCAATAGTAATAGACCTGTGGTTTCCGAACCGGGGAGGAATTTTTGTTTGTGATTAAAATATTAAACAAAGGATTTAATGCAAAACCTTGCAAAGGAGTTGTATTGAACAAATGATCCCTAGCACACAAACAAAATTCCTTTGCATGCCATAAACCACAGGGAGCAACATTAGCATTTAATTCAAACCAGACATAATTGAAGGCACAATGTTCGTAAAATATACTTACTGTGAGGCTTGTATTTGGAGCTTTATTACCCAATTCTTCAGGGAGATCATAATTGTTTGTGATTAGAAAAGTAAACAAGGTTTTGATTTAATAGTAATAGCTTAGATCTGTGGTTTCCGATCGGAAAGGAATTTTCAAACTTGAGGGGGGGAAACTTACGTGAATGGAAGTATGTAATAAAATTTTCTACAAATTTGAGATAAAATGAGTGATTGGGGAGCGCAGATAACTATTGAGTTGAGTTTATTTTGCTTGGTGAAAGGCAACATAGCGACACAATTGCACTAAAACAATCACCAAGCTGGTAATGCTTTTCTACTACAAATGCTTTTCCACTACTGATTGCCTCATGTTGCCCCTACAATGTGTTTGTTACGAGTTTTGTCTGTAGAATTGGGCGTTTTTAATTCAGTTTGATATTTAAAGGCGGTGTAAAAATGTCAAGGTATAATTTGCTCGATAATGAACAAAACAATAGTTAATCCTGTGATTCTGAATCTTTTTGGGCACTTAATCTCCTCTTTAATCCTAATGCTCACCATCAAGTTAAATACAAATCAAATAAACTTTCATAGTACGCCAGGACCATTGAATACGAAATTACGAATCAAGCCAGTCAGCAAACATTCCCATACGGCAAAAATCTGAAGTCAACTTTGTTCAAATTTAATGCCTCATTCGAATCATTGATGACCAACTAAATCTCCTTGTATATGGTTAAACATTTTCGTCGCATATATCGTAACTTAAAACCTCCATAGTGCTGGGGGAAGCTAGAGCAATTTCCAAATGGACCACAAAGTTAACTGCGCCTGATATCTGCACATTAGCCTAAAAAAAAACTCTTCGTAACCAATAGTGAAAACGTATGTTATAAAATCCCCGGTTTGTTATAGAGAGACCGCCAACTTCAACAGATTTTTTTAGTTTCGTTTCTGGGTATTTGGTTAGTTTATGGAGACGACAAGACCATGCTTTTGTCGCATGGTCGTCGCATGTTGAAGCGGGGAGGGGCCTCTACAACTTGGAAATAATTAAAAATCGCAAGATTAAAAAAATCCCTAAAAAACATTTTGCTCACTTACATATGAATTTAATGTTGCTGGATATTCCAGGTATGCGATGGCAAAGTCATTATTTATCATATGTCATTGAGTTATAACTGGAATGAGGCAAGAAGCTTGAAACGGAGATATTCTGTCCTGGCTCCTTCCAATTAATAGTTCCCAACACCGCTATAACGCCGCTGCAAAACATAGAGAAAAAATCAGGCAATATGTGCACGTCTGATTTTTGCTCGCTTGAATACGTCTGCAGCCAAGAAAAGCTGTAGTTACGTCATGTAGTTTGCAGCCAGACTCGATGGAAAGTCATTTCTGCATAACTTACATATTACGCCTAGCTGTGGGAACATTTTTTTGTATGATATTACATGTATCTCTTTATTGTTATGTTTTATTATATCTTTACTGAATTGTATCATACCACAATTGTTTTTTTCAGTTGTATAGAAGCACAACCAAGCATATTAGTTTTGCAAAAATTTTATTTTCACAAACGAAAACAACACAAACTTAAATGTAGATTCGAATTCATCAGTTTATTTCAGCATACACATTACGCACGTCGTAGTTGGTTTAATACGCATTACGTCGTAGCTGGTTTAATACGCATTACGTCATTGTTGGGTTAAACCAGTGTTTACTCGTGGAAGTGCCGAGGACAGCAAAACAGTTGTGTGACATTTGCGGTGGAACAATGGTGCTTTGTCTACACGAGCTGTTTACAGGTTCACCTTGTCTCACTGATATGAACATAGCGGCGTCTCAAGCAGATGTATGAATAAGGGATTGTCTTTCCAACAAATTATCGATTACAGTGATGTGATTACGTCAGTTTGACATTAAGCAAGTCATTGTTTGTTACGGCGTCCTTTGCAACTCATGTTTACCCACAAGTTTGAGGTAGCGCAACATTTTCTGGCTTATTTACAGTTTGCCTGATGAAACACATGAACCAAGAAAGTATTTTTGCTCAATTACGTAACACTCGATATAACTTGAAATACATGCGGGATCAAATGCAACTTTGTTTGTTTACAAATCCAGTCAGCAGGCGATCTGCTCAAATTTTGCTGTAATATATTTGTTTTAACTTTATAGAGTTGATTTTTGCATTGTAAAGAACAGAGTTTCCCAAAGTTAGCTTGAAAAATATTTTCGGTCGCCGATTTTAGTAACGAAGTCTTCTACTTTTAATATTGATTTGCAGCCTTTATTTTTCCCACAGCTTAAGTCATACTTCCATGTTTATGACACACTTAAATCTTTTCCATAATTTAAAAACCTTTGACATATCACAATATTTGTAGCAGACATTATTACAGTTTTACTTGGAGTAGTGTTAAATTCCAAAATCCCCAGAAACACAATCGAATTTAGTCACATTTGCAGTGTGAAAGACTAGCGTCGCTTTGTCGAAGTTATTTACAGGATTTCCCTCCAAATGCACTGACGTCATGGAACAAACACCGACAATGCGAGTAGTCGAAGAAATAGGCGATTGTTTCAGCATCAGTTGCCATGATAACAGCACGAGAGCCGTTTTTGAAGAAAGGAGCCTTTTTTCTTGAGGCACTTTTGTCATTTTACAAATGCCTTCAAGTCACCAAAAATAATCAGTTGCTTTTAGTCTTCGGGCAGGATGTACTTGTTACCTAAGCTTGTTTTTCTCTTGACAATCATTGGTGCGTCACATTGCCATGACAACCACCGGCAAAAATATTTGGTTTGTCGGCCGCTTGACAGTTTGTTTGAGCAACAACCTTCAAGTTCTTTGAATCAGTCAACACTAAGAGGACCTCCAGGTCGGCCAGGTAAACGCGGACCTCCCGGAGATAAAGGTGACCAGGGTCAACCTGGTCCGGTTGGACCCCAACCACTGTTGAATTGGACCCGAATCGACAATCGTATACATGAAATAATTAATGGTAAGACTTTCAGAAACAATTAATGGTAAGACTAATGCTGTCTGTTATTGATAACATGGGAGTTTAAACTGTTGTCCGAATTCTAATTATAGAATAGACCAGGGGTGTCAAACTCGCGGCCCGCGGGCCGCATGCGGCCCACGAAGCCCTCCAATGCGGCCCACGAACACTCAACAACAATTGCAGAATTTTGTCAGATGTTTATCTAATTATAATACATTTTTACTACTTTTCATAGTGAAAGCTATGATTTAAACAGAGTTTTACAGAAATTAAATTTATGAATCAAAATTCATATGTTATGAATAGATACGATAGTAATTAAACCGTTCCTCAAGGCGTTAAGTTTCAGTCAAGGGCGTACAACCTGCTGTCATAATAGAATTTCTATAAGAGTGTACCATGATCGCTGGTCTGCAACGACGCTTCAGGGATGGTTCCAGTTATTTATCAATGTCTTAACTGATTACTGGCCTATCTGGCGATCCCCTAGTACGAAGCTGACATGTACAGAGGCAAACAACGGTGCTTGTGATTCGACTTTCGGCGTTTTTTCCACTGAGTTTGCGTAGCTCAGTTGGTAGAGCGCGAGTCCCGAAAAGACTCCTGTCGTGGGTTCGAAACCCACCGCAGGCTGGATGTTTCTTTTTTCAACAGCCGTCCGGAATTTAGGCGTAAAATCTATGTTCTAAATTTTAGCGTCTATAGTACCCTAAACTGCGCTATACCCTATTGTGCGCAACAATCGAAAAGTATTCACTGACAAACAATTGCATATTTTACGATTTGAACATTTGACAGAAGCTAATAACCATGTTTCTAGCGTTTGGCGCAATATCGTGCAAATAAACGTTCTTTAAAAGTCGATGTACCTCAAATTTAGCGCAGTTGCAGCAACATTGACACAAAAGACCAATAAATTCGCTACACTACCAATACCATTATTTGTAAAAGGTGAAATTTCTTTCTATTGGCAGAAAAAAGAGTGTGTACTGGAGTCGTGTACAGAGATCATTGCTACTGGCTACCGTGGATTGTTGCAACATACAGTGGTCACGGTGGAAAGTCGGCAGCTGCAAATGTTTGTAGTTCTTACGGAGCCACACTGGTTGACATAGAGACTAAAGAACAATATGATGTACTTTACAAATACATTCAGAAATCTTGGCAGATGTACGTTGATAAACCAACATACGATTTTGTTCGAGTGTGGTTGACATCAAGTTACACGGTGAGTGTTTCATTTCTTACAAGCGGCAATTTATTTATTGTGAACAGTGTTTTTTTTAAGGTGTTTTTCAAATTTTTCCAGCGGTTTCCCAAAATTTGCCAGTAGCCTAAAAAATAATTCGTTTGAGCAAATATGGCTATTTTTTGGTATTTAAATGAAACACTTGCGGTCTCTTGAAACTACTTAGCGGTCACTCAAACCAAACCTTAAAAAAAACCTGATTGTAAAGAAAACAATGTAAAAAAAACAATGTTAAAATTGAGGAAATACGTTATATCTGAGCCGAGTGAATGCGATAATTGTTTAACTTTTCTAATTGTTCAATTATATGTTTAGTACAAACATATTATTTCAGTAAGCCTGTTTACGAATACATAGATTAGCTGGTTTCATGTTTTGGCCAATCAACGTTGATTTGTTTAGAATGGAAATGCGGTGAGCTCCACAGGTGGGAGTGTTTACACACGATGGTATAGCGGCAACTATCCTAACAGCAACCCCGGTATCGCATGGTTTGTGGGGAAACCTACACATTTTGGATCTACCGGGATGTACACAACTAGCGAGAGTGATTCAAGCCCTCTGCCATTCTGTTGCCTGTAAATTAACTTTCAATTTGTTTTGTAGAAACATTAAAATATTTACACTTCTGCTTCTGTCACAAGTTAATTAAAACTGAAATCTTTGGTGAGCTTAATCCAAGTTGAATGATCGCACCGACAAATATCGCAATATTTTAGCTTTTAGCTTTCCGATTCAAATGTACATATGTTTGTTTGCTATATTAATTTGTCACAGACGCTATTTTGTAAATCTTTAAAATCTTTTTCAAAATGTATTGCAACCAGCGCAGTGTCGGGTTTGACGCTGGAGTAGAAAAATATCGAGTTGGGATGTGAGGAGAAATAATAGAGTAACGATCAGCTTCCATCTAAATGAAAATTCACATTGATTTTGGTGATTTTGGTGATTTTGGTAGTTTTTTCTCGCAGCACGTTGTACAAAACTTGAAACTTGTTGTTGTTTCATTGTTAATAAATTTAATTGGGTGTTGCAAAGGTATGTTTTATGCGGTTTAAAGTGAGACCAGTAGGATCTTGGTTTGACAGCTGCAAAAGCATAAAGGCCAACATTTTATGTTGAATGAGCACAAAAAATAGATCAATGATTTTATTCTACATTAAATTCTGCTTCTGATTTTATCGTTAAAAAATATCTCACGTCTTAAGCATTAATATACGTTGAAAATACGATCACAATATTAAATCGCAAACAAAAATTTATGGGTAACCAAGGCTGTGTCTTGAGATGCCAATAAAGATTCTTTGATCTTGTTTTGTTTTATTTAATTTTTTGTTTTATTGCTCAATATTTTAAAATATTTAACTTATTTTGTATGTCAGGTTCGGTTTCGCTTCATTTATAAACACAGATTTGAATAAGGTACCTAAGGCAAAAAGTTAATAAAAATTTATGTTTTTGCTGAAAAAAATATGTCACCGTCAACACCCAAAAAAGGAGCTGCATCACTTTCTACTAAAGTAGATTCCTTGCTACAACAAGTCTCTACAAACACCGAAGAGTTTAATGGTAAACTCAACTCAGTATTATCTGAGTTAAAAATAATTAAAGAGAGCCAACACTTTCTGTCCAAAAAATATGATTTATTGCAAAAAAAACTCAACTTAACTGAAGAAGAAATGAAATCTTTAACAAAAGAGAATACAGAGCTAAAGAAGAGCTTAAAAGAAATGCAAAAAGTTGCCGACAACAACAAACAAGCAATAAATTCACTGGAACAGTATGGTCGAAGGGACTGTCTTGAATTCAATGGCATTCCTCTTACAGAGTCTGAAAATACAGATGAAATAGTTATGGCAATTGCAAAGCAAGTTGGTGTACCCGTAAGTAAACCCGACATAAGCATTTCGCACAGGCTGCCAAACTCAAGATCATCTAACCAAAAGGTCTCACCTACAATAATTGCCAAATTTACTAACCGAAGACTACGGGATAATATTTTCAAGAATCGGATTAAGCTCCACAATCAAGCATCAGCTGCAACAAATAAATCAAAGATTTACATCAATGAGAGCCTAACCAAAGAAAATCGTAAACTATTTTATGCATGTCTTCAATTTGAAAAACAATCGGACTACAAGTTTTTATGGACTAGAAATGGAACAATTCTACTCAGGAAAAATGAAACAAGCCCCACCATCAGCATCCACAGTGAAAAGGATCTTATCACACACAACATCATCATCCCTGAAAGTACATAAAGAATCAATATCAGTATGTTTATTTATTTTTATGCTTTACATAATGTGTTCTTTAATTACTAACTTATTTCCTTTGCCTACCTATACTGTGGATATAATATACACCTATGTTTACACTAGTCCATATTCTTTAATCAGCCAAAGGTTTGTTCAAACAAACTCAACAAAAAGCTTACCTCCTTCCATAACTTGTCTGCCTTCCCATGCCTTGGGATTTAGCTACTCCCCACATAAATGGCACTTATTTCCAGTGTTTATCATTAGAACAAAACATTCCAACTACTTCCAATGGTGAGTCATTTGGACAATGATACATTTTCCTCAGTAGCCCACAGTCAGCAATACAGTCCAGCAGAATTCAAACACCTGTTAATAGGATCAAACCAGTTATCCCTAGTACATCTTAACACAAGAAGCCTGCACAAGAACTTGGGAAAAGTAATTGAGCTAATTCATACCATTAACTGCAAACCGGACATTATAGCCATTTCGGAAACAAAGCTCACAGTAAACAAACATAACCTAATTAACATGCCTGGCTACAACTTCCTTGCAACTGACTCTTCCACTCATGCTGGTGGTGTTGGCCTTTACATCAATGATTCAGTCCCATTTAATCCACGTTCTGACCTTCAATTGCACCATCCAAATACAGAAGATTTATGGGTAGAAATCCAGGCTAATAAATCCAAACATGTCATAATAGGCGTCATTTACTCTCATCCATCCCACAATAAATATATTTCAAAATTCAATGACTACAGCCATTGATAAAATGAACACAAACAAAGAAACATATTACATTTGTGGAGATTTTAATATTAACCTACTTAACAACACCCCTCTTACACATAACTACATTCAAAGCTTACAAGCATCTGGAAATCATTCCCTAATTGACACTCCGACCAGATTTATGCCCAATCAACAACCATCCCTTCTTGATCATATATACACGAACAACAACCCTGCACTGTCCCTAGCAGGCACTATAACGTTTGACATCAGCGATCACTTACCAACATTTATGCTTCTAAAAGGACACAAATCACACACCCAGACCCAAGTCTGGATACGTAAATTTAATTTAATAGATAAAAGTCAGTTTTTAGCAGATTTAGATTTAAAATTGTCTAATCATATCAGCTCCTACCTCGATAATCCCAACAAGTTATTCTCCGAATTTAATGACATCTTCATATCAGTCCTGTATAAACATGCTCCTCTTGTTAAACTCTCTAGATCTCATCAAAAATTCTACAAAAAGCCTTGGATTACAAACAGCATTATAAAGTCCATAAAAACTAAAAACAAACTATACCGCAAAGCTATTAAAAAACGGACCATTGCGGCATATAATAAATACAAAAAATACAATAACACATTAACTCATATAAAAAAGAACGCCAAAATCAACTATTATGCAAGTATTTTACAAAGTAACTCTGGCAACCCAAAAAAGATGTGGAAGGTAATTGGGGATATACTAAACAAAAGGAAATCATCCCCACCCATCTCTTCCATGAAAACATCAGATTCCGATCCCACCACAACTTCTCATCCCCTAACAGTTGCCAACAACTTCAACAAGTACTTTTCCACAATTGGTCTGAAGCTTGCTCAATCCATTCCAGCATCAAATCATTCACCTCTAAAATATATCACCAGCACCTTCAATCATTCCATGTACCTACACCCTATTGATAACTATGAGATGGAAAGCACAATAAACAATCTTAAAAATAACTCCTCTAAAGACACCTTCGACATTCCCTTAAATTTAATCAAAGTTAGTTGTCCAATAATATCTGCATACCTTACTGAAATCTACAACCTTTGTGTAAGTACAGGTGTATTTCCAGATGACATGAAAATTGCTAAAGTGATTCCAATTTTCAAAAGTGGGGACCATCAACTTTTCTGCAATTACAGACCAATATCAATCCTTCCACATTTCTCGAAGATATTTGAAAAACTTTTGAAAAAAAATCTAAATTCTTACCTAAATAAATTCAATATCATCACAGATAATCAAGCTGGGTTTAGAACAAGTTTCTCAACAACACTTTCGCTTCTAGAATTATACGACTACCTTTTAATGCAAAATAGTGTAAAGAAGACAACATGTGCAATATTTCTGGATCTCAAAAAAGCATTTGACACCGTTGACCACCAAATTCTTCTTGGTAAGCTTGAAAAACATGGAATTAGAGGCATTCCATTGAAACTTCTCACTTCGTTTTTGACCGGTCGTAAACAATTTGTAATGTTAAATTCAACACAGTCTCAGTATCAGGACATTGTTTGTGGCGTCCCGCAGGGCTCAGTTCTTTCTCCAATTCTATTTCTCATTTATATAAATGACTTACCTTCCATTACCAACTTCAAAACAAACTTATTTGCGGATGACACAGCTCTCTTCATGTCCAACAAAAACGTCCAAATATTAGAGGTTGAAGTAAACCAGCAACTAAACAAAATAAGCCAATGGATGTCTTCAAACAAGCTTACCATTAATACTTTAAAAACTAATTTTATAATTTTCCCTCAAAAATCAATCTCACAAAAATGCTTTAGCGTAAGTTGTGGTCAACAGAAACTAAACCAAGTGTCCCATACTAAATACCTCGGAATGATCATAGATGACAAACTCTCTTGGAAACAACATGTTGCATACGTTGCAAAAAAGCTAGCCTCTGGGTCAGGTATGCTATTTACGCTTAAAAAATATTTGCCATCAGCTTCATTAAAGCCTGTTTATTCAGCTCCTGTCGCAAGTCATTTGACTTATGGCATTCTGAGCTGGGGCACGGCTACATCCCAAACTCTACATCATCTAAATGTTCTTCACAATAAGGCTGTCCGAAATTTAACAAACGTATCATACAGAGAAAACCTAAATCATGTATATTCGAAAAGTCAAATTCTTAAAATTCCTGACATGTACAATTTTGAACTAGGAAAATTTATGTTCAAAGTTCACAATAAGCTACTGCCTCCTGTCTACACCTCTGCCTATACTTACATTAGTTCCATTCATAATCATATAACACGTCAGTCTGCCACTAACCACTTTTTCATCAAACGAATGTCCTCAACAAAATCCCAGGCAGCATCTATTTACCAAGGCCCAAAATTATGGAATTCCATTCCTCATTATATAAAAAACAACCCTCTTCGCTTGTTTAGCAAATTATACAAAAAAAGCCTTTTGGATATGTATCTGACCTGGTAAGTTTTTACATGTGTGCCATACTTCTTATCCGCATTATTTTTCACGTTACTTTCCAATGCTGTGTACCTTTCGCTTGTATTCCTCCCGCCAGTTCCCTAGCAACCACGTGTAATGTATGATAACATTTACAAGACCAATACAGTACATCATTTGCATTACTGTAAACTGTGCACACTGCTCTAGTTATCAAAAGACTCCTGCTGTGTGACTATCTTTTTTCCTTTTTGCCTATTTATCATTATTTCTGTACACGGGTGGCTGACTCGATGACCTATATGGTCCCTTCGCCATCCACCAGTTGCTTGCCTATTATATTTTATTTGCATGCAATAACCGCGTACGCAACTGAAAATAAAATGATGGATGATGGATGGACAGAATTTCTTCCCCCTACGTCTAAAATCCTCATAACACAAATAAAACAGTTATTATGTTTAGGGTTGTACGGCATAACCAGGCCTAAGACGTATTACGTATAAACAAATTCCACAAAAAAGTTTTTTTAACTTTCTTGTGAACCACTACCTTACCGTGGTGAGAGAGTTTCCGTGCCTCCATGACCAGAAGAGCTGCACTGGCTGGAGAAATTTTCTCCTTAAGGGTCACCCATGCCAGAGAGGTCTGAAGATGAAGGCCAGACTAAAAGTGGTTCAAACCAAAACAACTGTCATGACAGCGCGACAGGAAGCAAAACACACTGCCTCGGACGTCGCGCAGCATAAAAAGGTCCGCGCTCGAGCCTTAGGCAGAGAGGCCCGTTCGAAAAGTAAGCGACATTCTCCACCTTCGGCCAGCCTTACTGGCAGCTCCACCAATGTGCTCGCTACATGTTTGGAGAGGCGGAGGGGGACAGATAAAAACTCAAGATAAAGTCGCACACTCACGAGAAAAAAACCACCAACTTTTATTTGGCAATTGTTTTCACACTCACAGGAAAAGAGTTGGAATTGGTGGAAGAAGCAAAACAAAACCATCTTGATATTGTCGGAATATTTTCTTCCAAGAAACGTGGCTCTGGAACTGTGTATTTGGACGGTGGGTGGAAGCTCTTCTATTCAGGTGCTGATCAAAGCATGTCGGCAAAGGCGGGTGTAGGCATACTCACAAGTCCTCGGTTGGCAGACTGCGTGTCGGATTGGATTCCCTTGGGGTCGCGAGTCTGCATTTTGAAGCTCAAAGTTCAAGAGCGGTCATTGTGCCTCTTACAGGTATATGCTCCTAATGCTACGAGTGAATATCAGGCTTTTATGGATGAAGTTAACGATGCTCTTCTAAGAGTGACACCATCTGAATCCATTATCCTCATGGGCGATTTTAATGCGCACATTGGAACGGACAATGAAACATGGAAGGGTGTGATTGGAAAACATGGAGATGCCTCGTTTAACGAGAACGGTCGGTATTTGTTGCAGCTTTGCCTCAAAGATCTTTGATAGATTTTTACATTGTGTCGACTGACTTGTTCTCTGATGTGTTGCACGTTCGAGTCAAACGTGGTGCTGAATTGTCAACTGATCACCACCTAGTGGTATGTTCCTTACGAATTTGGAATCCTCGGCCTAACAATAAATTTTGTAAGTCAACCGTGGCATATAGGATCAAATGGGAGGCTTTGGAAGACAAAGAAGTAAGAAAGAAGTTTTCGAGCATGTTATCAAAGTTCAGACAACTTCCAGAGGTATCTGAGGACATTGAGATGGAATGGGAATCATTCAAAACAGCTATAATTTCATCTGCTGCTGAATGTTGCGGGCGAAAACGACTCAGAGTAACGGAGAACAAAAAGAAAACACCTTGGTGGATTGAGGATGTGAAACAAGTGATTCGTGCAAAGAAGGAGGTTTTTAGGGAGTTGTTGCAAAACAGGTCTTCATCTGAATTGCAATCGCGTTACTCGGTAGCGCGGAGAGCTGCCACTTTAGCAGTTAAAAAGTCCGAAGAGAAATCTTGGGAGGAGTTTGGTCGACAGTTGAATTCCAACTACACATCGGCAAACAAAGTATTTTAGCAGACCACCCGCCGTTTGCGTGGTAAGAGATCAAATGCCACAAGCTACATCAAGGACACAGATGGAAACATCACAGTGAGGGGCGAAAGGTCGAGAGGAGGGACGGACCTTTCCAACGGTACCCTAAATGTCGCTCTGTGCGCTAGTAAAGGCAATGCCAATTGATACACAGCAAATGGTCCAACCAGGAGACGAGGAAGTCTTCACAGCAGCCGAAGTTGCAATAGCAGTACGAGAGTTAAAATCCGGAAAGGCAGCTGGTGATGATGAAATCCGACCCGAAATGTTGAAAGCTCTGGGACGGGAAGGAATTCTGTGGTTAACACAAGTGTGTCAAGTGGCATGGAAAGTTGGTAAGACACCTAAAGACTGGCAAACGGGCGTAGTTATTCCAATTTTCAAAAAAATGCGATCGTAAGGAATGTACGAACTAGAGGAATATCGTTGCTTAGTTTGCCAGGAAAGGTGTATGCCAAATGCCGTGAACGTAAATGCTGAGAAATAGTGGAAACAAAGCTGGAGGAGGGCCAGTGTGGTTACCGTCCCGGTCGCCGCACTACGGACCAAATCTTCACATTGAGGCAAGTTTTCGAGAAATCATGGGAATATACCAAAGACGTCTTCGCATGTTTCGTCGACCTTGAGAAGGCATTTGATCGGATTCCTCGAGAAAAGCTTTGGGGAGTACTACAGGAACATGGTATCAATGGCCTGCTGTTGCTGGCCGTTAAGTTATTGTGTTCGCGTAAACGGCAAACAATCTAAACCATTCCATGTGGGCGTTGGTCATCGTCAAGGATGTGTATTGTCACCACTTCTTTTCGTTATCTACATGAACTGAATTGACAAGTGCAGCCAAACTGATGATTGTGTCAAGATTGGAAGCTTTAAAATTAGTCGTTTGCTTTTTGCAGATGATCTGGTTTTGCTTGCTTCTACTGAATCTGGCCTCTAAACAGCTTTGCTGCTGCAAGTAACACCGCAGGGATGAAAATCAGCACAAGGAAAACTGAGGAACTCCATCTTTCCAGAAAACCTGATCAGTGTAAGTTACAAGTAGATGAAGTTTCACTGAAACAGGTGGAGAAGTTTAAATATCTTGGGGTCACATTCACAAGTGATGGGAGACAAGACACCGAAATTAATGTCAGAACTGGGAAAGCAAGTTCTGTGATGAGAGCATTGCAGCATTCGGTTGTCATGAAGCGAGAATTGTCGAAGAAGGCGAATATGGCGGTATTCAAAACCATCTTCATTCCCATACTCACGTATGGTCATGAGTCGTGGATAATGACCGCGAGTACAAGCATCTGAAATGAGGTTTTTGCGTAGGGTGGAAGGGGTTACTTTACTTGACAAAATACGTAGCTCCGAAATCTGCAAATCTCTGAACGTCGATCCTCTACTTCTCCGAATCGAAAGATGAGATGGTTTGGCCATGTTAGCAGAATGCCTCAGGAAAGACTTCCCAAACAATCTTTGTCGGAAAGGAAGCGGCCTACTGGACTCTAACTCGATGACTCGATCAAGATGAAAGCGTGGCTTGGAATCGTTTGGGACTTCATATAAATCAAGTGAAGGTAGTGGTGAAAGACCGTGGGGTGTGGAGGCTCTTGAGCTGCTGCCTCCGCGACCCTCAGTTAAGGATTAAGCGGGACAGAAAAATGATGATGATGATATGTTTTTAATATAACCTGACAAAAGACAAGTTTATTGATCTTTTATTTTCAACTACTGGCTGTTTTCGAAAGACACCGCGCGGCCGAATGGTTAGAGGCTCCGTTCCATGCTCCAAAGGTCGCGTGTTCAAATCCCTCAAAGTCCCAAAGATTTTTTTGAAACACAGAAGTGGCAAAATTTGAAATGTTTATTATCGCTTAACGCATGATAAGTTGATGAATTAAACGTATCAATATTTTTAATTTCATGTTGGTTTTTGCGTCTGAATAACGTTACTTCAATCTTGCCCATGTAAAGCTCTTACAAACAAGCAAAGTTTTATGTTTAGAGTCTTAGGGCCGAATGCAGAAACCTGGATTATCGCTGAGCCTCGGATTATCTACGTCACGGTCTGTTGATCCGTATGCAGAAACTCGGCTTAGCGCGTGAGCCTGTCTTAACAGTGATCCGCGGATCAGGATTTTAGGTGGATTTGTAATCCTGGTAGATCGGTGATTTAGCGCTCTGAGCCGCCGATTTTTGCATTGCAATGGTTATTTCCACGTGGGCAGGGCTCAGTGGGCTGCGCTCATTTAAGTGCAAAGTTAGGTAAGGCAGACGTACACGGTTTGTATGCGTGGTCTTTCAGACGACAGGAAAAGTTTATGGCAGTTTGATGTGGTGGCATTTAAAATGGAAAACATTAGTTTTTAATATTATTTTCTATTTTGTTTAAAACAAGTTTTATTTTTTTAGAAAAATCTATTTATTTAATCATTATCAATTTATTTAATCTGCCTTTTATAAATCATTTTTTCAAATCCACATCGGCATCACCAACGTTTTGTCATGGCCTCAAGTACAAGCCTTGATACCATTGATTTTCTTGAGATGTTGGATGATACCTTTGCCATTGACACCAGAAATTTAAAAGATTATCAAAACCCATTTGAGTGCTTCAACAATGAAGATTTTTTCAAGAGATTCCGCTTCTCCAAGCCAACAGTTTGTCTCCTTCTAAATATAATATCTGAAGATCTAATAGTGAGAGCACATGCCATTCCTCCTTTTTTACAACTTCTGATTACATTAAGATTTTATGCAACCGGTCATTTTCAAAGAACAGATGGGGATTTGATTTCGAGTAATCAGAGCACGACATGCAGAATCATAGAAAAAGTGAGCATAAGCATTGCAAAGCGAAGGGATGTTTTTTATCTTTTCCTTCGTCAGATGATCTGTCAGCTTTGAAAAATAAATTTTATTCCATAGCATCATTTCCGAATGTAGTTGGTGCAATCGATTGCACACATATACCCATTCAATCACCAGGAGGAAATGATGCTGAGCTTTTTCGCAATCGAAAGCTTTTTTTTCAATTAATGTGCAGTGCATCTGTGACCCATTTCTTAAATTTACAAACATCGTTGCCCAATGGCCAGGATCCACACATGACTCCAGAATTTTTCAAAATAGTAGAGTTTTCAGCAACTTTGAGGATGGTTTGATTTCTGGCTGTTTGCTTGGAGATGGTGGATATCCATTGAAGCGCTATCTTTTAACTCCATTCCGTAACCCTTCAACTGCTGGACAGAACCGGTACAACAAATCTCATATTCAAACCAGGAATTGCATTGAACGTGCCTTTGGTGTCTACAAGCAGAGGTTCCGGTGTTTAAGAATTCCATTGCGCACCAAGTTGGAAAATTCTTTGGTCATTATTGTTGCCACAGCATTTCTACATAACTTTGCCATAACCCACAACAACAATATAGAAATTAATGATACAGAGGATGATCTTGAAGTTGACATGGTACCTTTCTCTTCAAATACAACCCGTGCAAATTTTTGGCGAGAACAAATTGTAATCAACCATTTTTCCTGAGCTTTTTGTGTAAGAAATGCATTTTATCAGTTATATATTTTTGCATTTGTTTTGATTTCTGTTATATTTCAGCGTTTGTTTTGAACTTATTATTTAGTTTAGTGTTTAAAAGATTTTATGATTCTGTGACTTATTTCCCAAAAAAACAGTGGGGTTGTTTTTTGCCAAAATTCTATTCCACACAATAATATTTTAGAAACAACACCTTTTTAATTGGTACTAAAGTCTACACAAAACAGAAGTTGACGAACCTGTTGTTGCACGATAGAAAGTCATGGACACCATGTTGTGTCCAAAATAATCCAGAGGTTATAAGAAACCATATATACATTGCCTGACATTTATAAACTGGAGAGCTTTATTCCGAATTTGATTCGCCAATTCTTTTTTCAGAATAAAGCTCTCCAGTTTATAAACATCAGGCAATGTATGTATTATGGTTTCTTATAACCTTTGGATTATTTGGGACACAATGTGGTGTCAATGAGGGCAATATATGCTCTATGGTGTAAGAATAGGTTGGTCAGCTTTTGTTTTATGTAGACTTTTCTTAGGATCTATTTTACATTTTGCCGGTGTACTTTTGTACCTAATATTCATGACCGTTTACTGTGAATTTTGGTAATTTCAAGGTGTTCGCTTTACTGCAGCTAGACGAGCATGTTTTTTGTAAAACTAGATAAAAGTATTATAACAGCCACATTTTTTTTGTTAACATATAATCAATTTTACATTGCATTACATACTAGGCGGAGTTTTCTGGTCAAAATTTCTTACATAATCTTATTTACATTAAAATCTATCTGACTTCAGAGGCTTGCATTGTAACTTTTTTGTGATACCACCACACATTCATGTGTTTATTATTTACCATTTCTGATGTAATGCTGATTTGTTGGCGGTGATAGAGTTCAAAAATATAACCCAAACCAATGTTAACTTTTTGTGGTTCAGGCAAGCAAAAGTCAGCAGCAGACTTTATTGATTACAAATAAACAATGCATATGGTAAAATATATAAACACATTTGAAATAAAAACTAGTGAAAAAAACAACAACTAAACAGGCGAAATATATTCAATGTCTGCAAATTAATTTAAAATGATTTAATAACAAATTAGGTGCCCTTCACATTAGCCTTTTGCCTTGAGCAATATGAAGGGCAATTAAGTGCGCAATCCGTCCTGCTTTCCTCGCACACTGGATCCTTTCCCAAGGTTTTTTTTTAAAGCAGGACGGAGGCCCTTCCTTGGGATCACCAGTATGTTTCGCAGGAAGCCCCCTCTGATTACAGTAGGACATCGGGCCGGCAGCACTTGCAACCACATTGCAGCGCACTCCTTTCTCGATTCAGCGCCCTTCTCTCCTTTATTTCGGCTATTTGCTCAGCACAAATAGCCTCTTTCATTTGTGCCACCTTCAACTTTTGTGCAACTAAGGCTCGCCTTTCTTTTGCTTCACTGAGCTGCTTGTCTTTGAGAGCTAGCTCCCTTTCTAACAATAGCTGCCTTGTTGCCATTTCATTTTTGCGCATCGAGCGGAGATTGCTGCTCTGTGGCTGAGACACAGTTGTTGATGTGCCTGGCGCTGCAGTTGTTAACTCAACAACAACCTTACTGCTCTCATCCTTGGGGGTGGCCTCTGCGTCACAGTCAAAGTTGTTTCCCAAAGGAAACACCTGTGATGGAAGGGCTGCTGCACATAAAAAACACTCCTGTTAAACTTGACTTCTACAAAAATAAGTTTACAACTGCTCTCACTGTACCTGTGACCAACTCGGCAAGAGGGTCCTCAACAAGTAGTGGTTGCCCACCACCTGTCTTGAACATCTCTCGCCTCTTGTCGGCATGCAATTTCTTGGCTCTGGCTTTCTGGTTTTTCCACAGTCGCTTTAAATGGCTAGTGTCACAAGGGTTTTGGACACAGCTATTATAAGCTTCCGTGACCTGCTGCCAAGCCAATTCCTTGCGCCGTGCAGAAGCCTTGTCGGTAGCTTTGCATTCAATCACGTCACTGAAGTGGAACTTCGGATCAGTGAGCAAAGCTGCCAACCACTCTTTGTCAGCATCAACAAAGCTGTGGCGTGCCCTTTTGCTGCAAACTTCTATTGAAGACATAGTTCTATAATCATAAATGAGTTATAGTGCCTAAAAAAACACAACTGTTAGCTGACAGATATCAGTAATAAAGCTATTTACAACGAACTTGATACCAGTAAAAAGTTCTCAAGAGAATACAACTACTTTTTGTCAAAGTTGAGGAACAATCCTACAAAAAAAACGGTACTGTCTAAACTTTTTTTGCCGCCGTCTGCCTCATTTCTGTCCACTCCAAAATGTTAGCGACAACTTTCCTGTTGCAATTTGCCGTCCAAACCTATTCGCGCCAAAACAAAAGCTGAGTCACAACGGAAAATTTGGCGTCAGTGATGCGTGACAGACCAAATCCAAGGCTTGGCTGAGCCGAGCTTGATCCGAGTTTCTGCATACCGCTGAGCCGGGCCTATGATCCGGGGATCGGCTGAGCCTCGATTGGCGCTAAGCCGCGACTTGAGATAATCCAGGTTTCTGCATTCGGCCCTTAGTGACATAATCAGTCTTGGTCTCTTTAATTTGCAAACTTGCTGCAAACAGGCACGCTCTACTTGTCTCTTTCCGGAGGAGGTGATTGGTTGGCTAGAACACGTGACTGCTTGATTAAGCAAACGAGAACTCCGCAGGCAGCTGAATTGGGGATTCCGAAGCTGACTTGCAGGGGCGCCAAGGTTGATATAAAAGCAAAGAGCTGATTCCACGCGCTTTTAAACACGTTTTCCTGGGAGCGGATGATAGAAGCTGCACGTAAGTTTGGGTTGAATAAATAAGATATGTGGTGTTAGATGTTATAATACTTAAACGCCATAGTATATTTACATACACGTTGTATCATAGGGTATTTACGGTATTGTTTTAATGTATAAGTTTAAATACCAAACAATTTAGTGATTACGCATATAGTGGTGTGTTTTAATCTCTGAACTGTATAATCTAATCATGTACACGTGGTAACAAAGTATATTCGACATAGTTTATTAAATATATAGGCTGACAACCGAATTAACTAATTACTGCATTGTTATTGAACCCAAGCGTGTGGTGGCCTGTTCCATCGAGAAACATGTATCTTATCATATGCGCGTTATAACGTAAGGTATATTAGATATAGTTTGAATATATAAGGTTAAAACCGAATAAAATACCGATTATCGCATATATTTGTGCGAGTTATCATATGTGCAGTAAACTGTCGCTCTTACAAACTGTATTGACAGTGTAGTAGGTTTAGGAATGAATAGCTAGATTCCTAGTTAGCTTATCAGAGCGGTTGGTAGCAATCCTTGTATGCTTTGTGGAACAACTGTTTTTGCCTTAGGTTAATTGGTTTCTGTGTTTTATGCCATTCGAAACTGCCGACGTGAAGCAACCGTCTTTAACTGAATGCTCGAGTGATACTGTGTGTAGTTGTGCGTTTTGTCTTCCCACTGGTAAAGTTAATTTCTCTTAAAAGCAGCACTACGCTCGTTTTCAATTTTTAAGATCAGGCCACACGCCAGGTTCATATGAGGCTTCATACCGAATCAGATGCTTGGGAGACCGGCTTTACTCGGTATAACGCCTCTAATATGCCTGGCGTAATCTATTTCTATTACAGAGTAACAATTTATTTTGTCACTATAACTAGAGAAATATATTGATAATAATCGTAATGCAAGTTTATAGTGCATATGCACAATTTATTTGGTTACTTTAAATATCTTGGATTATTGATGTTTACTTCACACTAATTGCAACTTACATATTTTGCAGCTGTTACGTCACAATGTCGTGATTGATGACGATGGCAATGTATGGCGTCATAGTGACAAAACCGGTTTGTTAATTGTTTCTGCTCGGGACGATTTTAAAACACTTAGGGACTTACCCAGAACCTTGTTTTATTTTGGCTATTTTTTGTTTACTTTTTTCTCTCCTCTTTTATTCTTTTTTTTTCTTTTTTATTCTGAACTTGTTTTTTTCGCCGCACTATATAATATCGAGGGTGTGCACGGCCCTTTATATTATTTCTGCGGATTTTTTAAACAAGGTTCTGGGTTACGCACTACGCGCATAAACGGCCCCTTTACTTAATTTATAAACGTTTAATCTTAAAGCGAATAACGGCATTTCGGAATGGTTTAATACTAAAACCGGTTTTGTCACACTAAATGACAACCTTGCAACCATCCAACGGACCTGAACGGAACTGAAGCCCCAGTGGTGAGTTTTAGAAGGGCAACTTGTTTTCCTTTGTATCATGCGGGCGCATAATGCATTGTGACGAACCCAGTATAAATAGAAGATTCTATTTATATACTTAAGACGTCTGTTTAGGGCAATTGTGTAGGCTTTGTTTAAGTCTACATCGGTCGGTCCTGGCCCGCGAGCCAATTTTTCATGGCACGCCAAACGGGTTTGTGCATTCATATTAGAGTACGTATATTTATTAGTTACATTAGTTTGTCACGATGCATTAGTATCAAAACCCAGCTTACACGCACGAATCTACTTCTTAATTACTGATTCCTATTTTATAACAGCTGGCACAAAACCACTATAACACATAAACATATTGCACGCGAAATCATTACCAATTTTGACAAAACAAGTAAACTGGCATACGGCTCTTTATGACCCCTAGTCTACAATATGTTATAATACGCGACTGTTGTCACCATCGCTTATACCATGTTTTGGTAACTCGTGATTATATCAAATACTACGCACAGTTTATATGATTAAAAAGCCTACTACACAATTTGGGAGAAAATGTAGAGTTGAATCAATAAATAACGTCCCATGTATGTTAGTTGGGATTTTATAAGTATTGTTGATTTGTCTGCAGGTGAGTGGAGACGACGGGATAAGGAAGCGACGATGATCAGATCCGTATATCCGAACCAAAGGAGTTGACTGGAGTTGAACAACCAACAAATGAGCAAGCACCAGGAGGAGGTTAATATGTTTGTTTTCTCGCTTGAGTGACGTAACCATTAGTGACGTCATGTTGGTTACGTCATCCACCCTTTTTAAGTCCTTATTTAAAGTATCTTATTCCATTCTGAAGATGCCTATTACCGCATAGGTGACATATATGTTTGTGTGCCTGTATTAATTAAACGGTGAATGATTCGAAATAAGTTTTCAATCTGTAATGATACGGGACTGTTGTCTCCATCTCTCCTACTGAGTCTCTGGTGACTCGCGATTATACAATAAACAACACAGTTTATATGGATAATAGGTTTATCACACAATTTTGTTGCGAGAAAATGAGAGTTATGTGAAATTACTTTCCGCGTTTGTTGCACATTGCTGTGTTTTAAACGTTGTTGATTTATCTGCAGCTGAGTGAGACGACAGGATGGTCCATCGGTCGGATCCGGATCTACAGGAGTTGACTAACGAATCAGCAAACATCAGAAACAACGACATCAGGACAGGAACGAGGTAACTTTGATGAAATGAATCTTAACTTGTACGCCAGGCTTAATATAGATGTTGTATGAAACCAAAGCGCACATCCATGCATTTTCATGTGGTGAAGCGTGAAGCAGAAAAATCTAGCCTGCGGTGGGATTCGAACCCATGATGTGTTCTTTTAATCATAGTATTTTATAAAACAGCCACTTAGGTTTTTTTTTATCAACACTAGGAAGCAAAGCACGAAAATACGGTTCGTAACAGACATGCAAAACACACTGCATTTTCAACCTACCCATGTTGTCGAACCCAGTCGTGTTGTCTTCGCGCCGCTCGCTTCTCCAGTGAGATCCCAACTTCTCTGTCACTTGTTAGTAGTCTTAAAGGTAGTCTACTTCACTTACCCCACGTTCCCCATATATGTATTACCGTTGGCGTATTTTAACTTAGGGAGTTTCGTAACCTCTTCCTGATCCTGTGTCACTAATGTAGTATTTGTGTTATTCTCGGGGAATGCTTGGGAGAGCGGCTTGGTTCGGTATAACGCCTTCAATAGGCCTGGTGTACTGTGATTTATAAATGAGTGTGCCGTGATCACTGGTCTGGATAGACGCTTCAGGGCTGATCCCAGTATGAATGTATTCATCTTTATTTGTAACATTTTCTATCGATTTTATGAGCAAAATCAAAAATACAAGTTAGCATACCAGTAATTTATGTATTATTAGGCATTCCAACCACCTATGTAGTTTATAAACTTTCTATGCAACTTATAACAGTCGCAGGTTTAGCACAACTACAACTTTACATTTATTTCCAGGAACTACACCACATTTACTTGGATTACGCAAGAAACAACTCAATCTCTCCATCGAACAAGAAACTTAAATTCCGATAAGTCACATTTCGAGTCTGTCGTGTGATTTACCAAAGTCGTTTACCAAAGTCAAACAAAATAATTGCAATGTAACTCCATAATCTTAATATTACTTCATAACATGATAGGATATTTATTATTTTACAAACTCCATGTTGTAGATTTTTTACTGTTTCATAAACTTTTTATTTGCATCTCCCGTAATCGGGTTTTGCTTTCATAACTTGGACGACATAAAATGCACGACAAACTCTTTGTATGTGTTTGGGCTAACTGTTTGTTTTTAATTTGTTTAGGCTAATTGTTTTTGTGTTATACTTGTTTTGGCTAAACGTGTAAGGCTAAATGTGTTAGGCTAATTGGGAATTTAAAGGGGGGGTCCACGATGGCGGTTTTACTTGGTTAGTTTACAAAACCTCTACATTAGCCCCCATTCACAAATAACAAGTTTTACCTAAATGGTTAATTTGTCATGCAACCTAATTTTTCGTAAGTTAACTCCCATATTTATCAGTAGTGTTAATTTTAACGGGATAATAATTCATTACTGCTAAGGCCCCTTCTACACCTTTGTTAAAAATTAGTTTCAAAACCAAATGCTGTCGTTAAAAGTGTTATTAAATCACAGTTGGTCTTTAAAACTTCTGATCTGAATTACACAGTATTTTATAACCCATAGTTTTTGCTCCCTTCTATCGCGTTGATGCCCAACTGCATTCGTTGACTTTACGCCTTAATTATACTACGGTTTTAAACCAGGTTCTTTTCCTAAACTGAAATACAATACAAACTTAAACTGAAATACTATACTTGATCCACCAGTTTTTGCGCTTTTAACCCGAATATCATTGGTAATAACGATAAAGTTAATGTGACACCCGGAACCTTGTTTCATGATCTATTTTTATTTACTTTTACTTCACTTCTCTTTTATTCTTTACATTCCTTGCATTTTTATTTTGCCGCATTATATAATATGGGCGATTCGTGCACTGTCTCCCATATTATTTTTGCGGATTTTTAAACAAGGTTCCGGGATTATTTTTGCGCATAAACTGTAATATAAATTTCAAAAAAACGTAATTACGTCTTTACCGCAACTTCGCATAGTTTTACGTTTTCTGGTGGACCAAATACTCTTTCCCCTAACACCCTACGTCGTGGTATGGGAATTCCCGTTAGCGGGTCCCCTCTTCTAACAAGTTACGTCATATTAGGGTAATTCCCATGAGCGCGCCCCCCTCTCCTAACAAGTTACGTCATATTAGGGAAATTCCCAAAAGCGCGTCCCCCTCCCCCTAACGTGATACCTCATAGTAGGGGAATTCCCTAAAGCGCCTTTTCCTCCCCTAACACGTTACGTCAAAGTAGGGGAGTTCCTGTTTGCTCAAGAAAACACAAGTTGACGCCATATTAATTTTTCAACTTATTTCCTTTTCAGTGAGGTTTTGTATTCTGCCTGGTAAACCGCCTTAGTAGTTAAGCGTGTGTGTGTTGTGAGGGTTTTAATACTTAATGTTTAATTGGTAATATATGTTTAAATATGTTTTTATTTGCAAATAGTTTTGTTAACACTAATGTATTTATGTTTAAATATATTAGTTTTTTTCTAGTTTTTTGAAAGCTATAGAGGTATGTTTGTGTGTGTGTGTGTGTATGTTTGTGTTACTGTTTTTACTAGGAGTTCATCCCCGTTTGTATAGGCTTAATTGTTGGTAGCTGTAGTATTTGTTTAAATATATCTTATGTGTCTATATCTGTTACTGATTTACAGTGACAGATATATATATGTTTATGATGTTTTGTGTATTTTTATGGTTGTTAACGCTGTTTTAATTTACTTACCATGTTTTCAGCTTGCGCTTTTCGTGCGCCAGTCTGTTTTCCTCGTTTCGGTTGTAGTTCTGCACCGAACGAGGGTTTCTCTACTGCCTTAGATGAAACCCATTGCGTGGGTTGACACCTTGACGTGGTGCAATGGCTTTCAAACCAAGATCAACCCGCAGAACCCAGTGTTTACTCCAGTTTATTTGTTTCCAATTGTTTGTGTTGTAAAAGCGTTGAACTTATGTTACCCCTTTCATGTTTTGTTTTTTCATTCCTTTACACACTTTCCTTCACAGATACAGATGCGACATTCGATTCAGCGTTACATGATGAACAAAGACTTCGGAAAACTTCGAAAAATACTTCTTCGTGCGTTGGTTTACTTTATTTCTGCTTTATTTTTTACTGGATCTCTACAACTTGGAAGTAAATGAAAATCATATGATTATCATTGTGCTTGGAAAAAAACCTTTGGAAAAAAAACATTTTGCTCACTTACATAAGAATTTAATGTCGCTGGATATTCCAGTACCGCGATGGCGAAGTCATAGTGTCCTTTAACTGGGATGAGTCGAGAAGCTTGAAACGGAAATAATCTGTCCTGGCTCCTTTCAATTAATAGTTCCCAACCCCGCTATACCGCCGCTGCAAAACACAGAGAAAAAATCAGGCAGACGAAATACCGTTTGTGCACTTCTGACTTGAATGCGGCTGAAGCCAGGAAAAGCTGCGGTTACGTCATTTCAGCCAGACTCGCTGGAAACGCGTTTAAGCGATCAAAAGTCATTTCTGCAAACATATTACGCCTTGCTGGGAAGACTTTATTGTAACTATATATTACCTGTATCGCTTTATTGTTTTCATTATAAAGCAGAACTAACCTTATTAGTTTTACAAACGTTTTATTTTTTTTATTTTTACGAAAACAACACAAATTTAAATGTAGATTCGAATTCATAAGACAAATCAGCACACACGATACACATTACATCATTGCTGGTTTAATACATATTACGTAATTGTTGGTTTAATACACATTACATTATTGTTGGGTTAAACCAGTGTTCACTCGCGAAAGTGCCGAGGACAGCAAAACAGTTTTGTGTGACGTTTGCGGTGGAACAATGGTGCTTTGTCGACACGAGCTGTTTACATGTTCAACTTGTCCCACTGAAATGAACAAAGCGGCTACTCAGGCAGGTGTATGAATAAGCTATTGTCAGTTTGACAAGAAAGTATTTTTGCTCAATTACGTAACACTCGATATAACCTGAACTGAATGCGGGATCAAATGCAACTTTGTTTGTTTATAAATCCATTTAGCAGGCGATTACCAAAGTTGGGTTGCTAGAAAAATCTTTGGGATCGCCGATTTTTGAAAGGTAGTCATCTACTTTTTAATATTATTTTATCTGCAGTTTATGGCACACTAAAATATTTTGTTATAATTCACACACCTTTGACATATCACCATTTTTGTTGCAGACTTTGTAACGTTTTGACTTGTTATGTGTAATTTTGCATCACTAGCTCAAATTCGGCAAATCAATTTTCATTCTGCTAAAATACACATTCAGGCTTAAGTACCGCGAGCCCTCGATATAATGGCAAAGGGAATGTTTTGAAAAAAATAAAAAGTTTGAGAACCACTGAGTTAAATAAATATATATCACAGAGGTTTAACTTTCACAATGGTTGATTGGAGAAAAACAACGGTTGGCGGTTAATGAGACAGTCTGCAGCATATTTCAAAACTGGATTAACACGCATGAACTTATTGCAAAAATAAACTTACTGCCACATACTTGCAAATGGAGATAAAACACAAAGTTGTAAATATTACAGGCAAATTTATATAGCAGCGATGAGAAGCAAGCGCCAATCTTACCACATGCATAAAACCCAGACAAACAAATCAGCACACACGATAAACATTACGTCATATGTGCAGAGTACTGCAAAACAGTTTTGTGTGACATTTGCGGTGGAACAATGGTGCTTTGTCTACACGAGCTGTTTACAGGCTCAACTTGTCCCACTGAGATGAACAAAGCGGCTACTGAGGCTGGTGCATGAATAAGCGATTGTCTTTCCAATAAATTATCAGTTACCGTGATGTCATTCTGTGTCAGTTTGACATGAGGCAAGTCATTGTTTGTTACGGCGTCCTTTGCAACTCATGTTCACCCACAAGTTTAAAGTAGCGAAACCTTTTCAGCTTGTTTACAGTCTAACACATGAACCAAGAAAGTATTTTTGTTCAATTACTTAACACTCGACATAACTTGAACTGCATGCGGAAATCAAATGCAACTTGTTTACAAATCCAGTTAGCAGGCGATCTGCTTAAATTTTGTTTACGGGACAGTTTCGTTAACTTTGTAGAGTCTTTTTTTTAGATTGGTTTTTGTAAACAAGTCATCTACTTTTTAATATTGCTTTGTAACCTTTATTTTTCCTCGGTTTAAGTCTTTTTTCCAAGAGGCGTAACTATCACAATGTTCGATTGGAGAAAAACAACGATAAGCGGTTAATGGGATAGTCTGCATCATGGAACAAACACCGACAATGCGAGTAGTCGAATGAATATGCGATTGTTTAGCATCGGCTGTCATGGAGACAGTATGAGAGCCGTTTGGAAAAAGGAGCCCTTTTTTCTTGAGGCATTTTACTGCCCTTTATATACGCCTTCTATCACCAAAATTAATCAATTGTTTTTAGTCTTCGGGCAGGATGTTCCTGTTACCTCAGCTTGTTTTCTTCTTGTCAATCGTTGGGGCGTCATATTGTCATGACAGCCACCACCAAAAGTATTTGGTTTGTCGGCCGCTTGACAGTTTGTTTGAGCAACAACCGTCATGTGCTTTGAATCAGTCAACACTAAGAGGACCTCCAGGTCGGCCAGGTAAACGCGGACCTGCCGGTGATAAAGGTGAGCAAGGTCAACCTGGAGGGCCAGGAATGCAAGGGGTCAAAGGTGGAAGGGGTGAACGTGGTTTGCAGGGACCCCAACCATTGGTTAATTGGACCCGAATCGACAATCGTATACATGAAATAATTAATGGTAAGACTTTCAGCTAATATGTTTTCTGTTATTGATAGCGTGGTAATTTAAACTGTGGTCCAAAGTCTAATTATGGCACAGATTACAAAATATTTGTTTAATTTAAAAAAAAAACTATATACCAGCACATTTACTAATTACTTCTGCATATGGACTAAATTGGTAATGCTAATGCTTTCAAATAATGCATCAAATAGTAAGTAACAAAGTATGCAATAATTCTGTAACTTTTACTGTCACTGGCGAGTTTCCCAGAAATATACGGTGGCAGAAATACAGCTTTGACGTCACGCATGTAGTGGGTAAACCCCAACAAAAGTGACAAACTTCCTACACGAGGTGGTTAACTGGTTGTTTTCCTCGCAAACATCAGTGTTTCTTATGTACAATTCTCACATATCAAATCCTCACGGCGGGTTCTTTACTGGGGCCTTTGTAGCTTAGTTGGTAAAACAAAAGTCCCGGAAAACTCCTGTCGTGGGTTATGGCTGATTCGGTATCACACCTTTAATAGGCCTGGTGTAATATGGCTACTATAAGAGTGTGCCGTAACCAGACATGGGACAATTCGTATTCGAATGCATTCAAATACAGGTTTTGCCGGCGTCATGCTGTGTTGGAATGATTTTGATTTTCGTTCGATAGTGCATGAATACAATTCGAATTGTTGATGTTAACTTTTGAATAAACAATTTACGAATACAAAAGCTTGAGTAAATTCATTCGAATACAATTCGAATTGTTGTAGGTCCTTGCCAACTTAACAATTTACAAATTCGAATACACGATAATTTTTTACGAATACAATTCCAATTGTCGATAACTTTCAGGCTAGGAGTAGTCGACAATATGTTCGATTTGGCAGTGAATGTGACCTGATTTGACAAGTCTATGTTACTAAACAATGACGCATAGAACAGTGATTGTCGCGTTACATAAATGCAATTGATGCAATTGTTTTAGAAAGCATGCAACATTAGGTTGTTCGCAGCAGATGACAGGTGAAGCATGTTTTGAAAGAAAACATCTGATGTAAATTTGGGGAAATTTATATGACGGAGATTTAAATCAGTCAAGCTAATGTGGCAAAACAAAGCTCGTAGGTTTAAAATTTTACAAATTTAATATCCAATTCATAAACCCAAACGTTACTTTTTGTTACAAATAAAACAAATAACTGAACCTATTATTTCGAATTGCTACATCTCAAAAAGCACGTAAGTATTCATTAATACGAATACATGCTTAGGTTTATTCAAATAGTATTCGTTGTTGTTTCTTAGTCAACTATTCATGAATACAAATACTTCAAATACTTGATGGCACTAAAACATTACGAAACAATTCGTGAATACGAATACTTGAATCGTTTTATTCGAATACTATTCGAATTTATGTCACTCAAAAACTACCAAAGTATTCATGAATTCGAATACAGTCATGAAGGTATTCGTAAGGTATTCGAATACAGGACGCGTGTATTCGACCCCATGTCTGGCCGCAACCGCTGGTCTGCATCGATGCTCCAGGGATGATTTCAGATATTTATCTTTGTCTCAAACTGATACTGGTCAATCTGGCGATTCCCTGCTACGAAGCTGACATGTGCAGCATACGAGGCAGGCAACGGTGCTTGTGATTCGGCTTTGATGGATTCTCCACTGACCCTGTGTTGCTTAGTTGGTAGAGCGTGAGTCCGAAACGAATCTTGTCGTGTGTTCAAATCCCACCGCAGGCTGGATTTTCTTTTCTCAACACCCGTCCGGGTTTGAATTTTGGCGTCTAGTAACCTAATCTGCAGTAGTTTTCACAATTGTTTTTACATAATCGTATTGTGCGCAACAATCAAAAAACATTCACTGACAAACAATTAAATATTTGACGTCTTAAACATTTGACAGTTGAAGCTAGTAACCATTTTCTAGCGTTTGGCGCAATATCGTGCAAATAAACCTCCTCTAAATGTCGAATTACATTATTTTTCGCGCAGTTGCAACAACATTGACACAAAAAACCAATAAATTCGCCACACTACCAATACCATTATTCGCAAAGGTGAAATTTCTTTCTATTGGCAGAACAAAGAATATGTGCAGGAGTCGTGTACAGAGATCATTGCTACTGGCTACCGTGGATTGTTGCAACACGGGGTGGTCACGGTGGAAAGTCGGCAGCTGCAAATGTTTGTAGTTTGTACGGAGCCACATTGGTTGACATAGAGACTGAAGAACAATATGATGTTCTATACAAATACATTCTGAAAGCTTGGCAGATGTACGTTGATCAACCGACATTCAATCATGTTAACGTGTGGTTGGCATCAAGTTACACGGTGAGTGTGTCTTTTCTTACAAGCGGCAATTTATTGTGAAGAGGACAACGTTAACAAAAACAATCAAAACGAACTTAAAAGAGGAAATGCGAAACAGCCGAGTGAATGCGATAATCGTTTAACTTTGATAATTTTACAATTAGATTAGTACAAAATTTACCACAAACAAATTATTTAATTAAGCCTGTCGTAAATACATAGATTAGCTGGTTTCATGTTGTGGCTAATCAACGTTAATTTGTTTAGAATGGAAATGCTGTGAGCTCCACAGGTGGTAGTGTTTTCACACGATGGATGAGCGGCCATCCTTACAACAACTACCCTGGTATCGCATGGCAAGTGGGGGAATCTACACGGACTGGGACACACGGAATGATGACATTTTACGAGAGTTGGCCATACGCTGTGCCGTTCTGTCGCCTGTAGATTAACTTTCAAATTGTTTTCTAGAAACAAGAAAATGATAACACCTCTGTTTCTGTGACAAATTAATTAAAACCGAATATGCTTGTTGATATGATATAGGTATAACATTGTCACAAACGTTATTTTGTAAATCTTTTTTAAAAAATTTTTAAAATGTATTGCAACCTGCGCTTTGTCGGGTTTGGCGCTGGAGTAGAAAAATATCGAGTTTGGGATGTGAGGAGAAATAATAGAGTAGCGACCAGCATTTGTTTTGTTGTTCTACAGCGCGTTGTACAAAATTTGAAACTTGTTGTTATTTCATTTCAAACGTTAAATAATAAATTCAAGTAATTGTTGCATATGTGTTTTTAATATGTGTTTTATGCGGTTTAAATTGAGACCAGTAGGAGATTATGTTTGACAGCAGCAAGGCCAACATCTATTGAATGTGCACTAAAGTAATTATACACTTTATGCTGTGTCTGAGTTTAATTATAAAAATATCATAGGTCTTAAATATTTATATAGCCTACATTAAAAATTGGATTAAAATATTAAATCACAAACAAAATTTTAAAGCTTTATTTACACTCGAAGTCATGTAACGGTCCCTTGCTCTGCGTTTGTGAATTTCTACCTAAAAGTTGCTAGAATCTCTTTTGACAAATCACCAAATATGTTATAAATACCCTTAGGTGTGTAATAAGCAAGTACAGAATGACGTCATAAACCAAGTAGACATGATCGAGTAAGCAAGCGACCGAAAACCATCTTCTTACGAAGACAAAAGGTAACCAAAATGTACCAATTTACGGAGGCCTAGCTTTTTTCTTGTATTTTCCTTACTTTATTGGCCTGTTTCTTTTTATCGTTTAAAAAGATTTTTGTCAATTTTGGAAGCATACCGCGCCACCTAGTGTCCAACATACGACCTCTTTCATCGCGGAACTTTGCCATGACGTCATAACCATTGCCAGCCCAACTCCCTACGTCATACTGACGTAAACCATTTGACGTCATCGACAACCTGATTGAGCATTTCATCTCCACGTTCAAAATTTAAGTCACTGTGACGACATAAACATGACGTCATGGTACGTTCAGTCATCGACCAGAGGTGACGTCATGCAAAGATATGTTCTTCTAGTCACAGTGACGTAGATTCCTGACGTCACGTTCACAGTTACAACCGATGGCAAAAGTGTGATTGTTAAACTGGAGATTTTTTGACAAAACAGTGCGAGATGTTATCGCTCACACAAGAACTCACAAATACAGCTGGTTGTTCACGTTTATGGGGTTATGTGTGTATATGGGATAGGCGCGCCGGACAATTCGGACAGTATAGGTATCTGCTGCCGCCAAGTGTTAAATTAATACATTTTAATTTACACGCACAGTGGCGCCACAGCATTGCTTGTTGCACTGGCCAGACTCGTCCTTTAAAGATATTTTTTCGAATAATAAACTATTAAATTGTTTTTGACACAAATTAACCGACGTTTTAACATTCCAAATTAATGTAATGCCCCAGGCGCCAATATTTCCTAAAATATTTATGAAAAGTTTTTCTTATTTTTCTGTGACAAGCAATGTTTAAAAAATCAGAAGTCGTCTTTTTTGTTGTTTTCTGTGTAATTTCTTATTATTTGCGTATTGTGTTAGGCGGGATAAACTTCAATACTACTGAGGTCATCACTGGTTTAAATGCGGGTCTCATGACGACCAAATGAATGCTCGTTATTGACACCAAGCGACATACAAAGTTAAATTTGATCTGCACATTTACTTCTCCGCAATTCTTTATGAAATCCTTTCTTACTGATCAAAATTTTGAAATTCGGCGGTACACAAAATAGAAGTAACAATATAGAGAACATACAAATACAATATGATGTGCGTTTTGTAATCAGTGTTTGGGTTGTGTTTCACCACTATGCATTTAGCTTAACCGAGGGTGTGTCGTGAGATGCTAATAAACATTCTTTTATCCTTCTTTTATTTTACTTAATATTGTGCTTTTATATAAACTGAACATGGCTTAGGCGAAATATAAATTTCCACTGTTTTCATCGACTCAACTCGTTACTAGAAAAATATTTTCCACTTGTGGTTAAGATAAATATAAATTCATAACTGGGATCAGCCCTGAAGCGTCGATGCAGACCAGCGATCACGGCATATATAAATCATAGTACGACAGGCTCATTGAAAACGCCATATCGAATCAGCCGGTCACCAAGCATTCACCACCATATGACAAGGCGTAGGCTAGAACAAAGAGCCATTCTTGGTTAGTTAATTACATAAACAGTGATTGTAAGATGACTATGCCGCCTGTTGACGGGTCTGATAATGTTCAGTTCAAACACTCTCAGTTTTATTGTCGCCAGTTTTCTTTTTAAGGTTGCAACTGTCGCATGTCATACACGTTTGAAGGTAGGTTTTTCGCCAATGTCGCAAGCAAGTAACTTTTTAATTTTATAAGGCCGTCGTTTCATGATCCAAAGGTCGCGTGTTCAAATCCCACAAAAACCGAGTGCCCAGAATTTTTTCCATCAGTGGATAATAATTAAGACTCGCATGCTGTTGATGCACAATAATTTAAAAAATTTCACTTATTTTGTTTTTCAGGTTCGGTTTCGCTTCGTTTATAAACAATAATTTCTTCAATCTGCGTCTAGATTTCTCATAAAACAAACAAAACAGTTATTATGTTTAGGGTTTTACGGCATAACCAGGCATAAGACGTATTACGTATGTACAAATTCCACAAAACACGAATCGATCCTGCGTTTCTACGAAGATAAATCGATGTTAATACCAGCACAATGCATGATGAAGTGATGTACAATATTAACGTCGTAATTCTTTACAGGCTTTTTTCGCCTGAATAACATTACTTTAATCTATGCCTGTTACAGAACCATTACAACGAGCACAATTTAACCAAAGAATATGTTTTTAATATAACCTGACATAAGACAGGTTGCATTGATCTCTTATTTTCAACTAGTGGCTATTTAAGATAGCGACTGCGCGGCCGAATGGTTAGAGGCTCCGTTCCATGCTCCAAAGATCGCGTGTTCAAATCCAAAAATTTCAGGAGATTCTTAAAACACAGAAAGTGACAACTTTTTAAATGTTAACAATTGCTTAATGCATGATAAGTGGGTGAATAATAACGTCTCAATTTTTTTTTAATGTTGGTTTTTGCGTCTGAATAACGTTACTTCAATCTTGTCCATGTAAAGCTCTAACAAACAAGCAAAGTTTTTTGTTTAGAGTCTTAGTGACATAACCAGTCTTGGTCTCATTAATTTGCTAACTTGCTGCAAACAGACACGCTCTACTTGTTTCTTTCCGGAGGAGGTGATTGTTTGGCCAGAACACGTGACTGCTTGATTGAACAAACGAGAACTCCGCAGGCATCAGCTGAATTGGGGATTCCGAAGCTGACTTGCAGGGGCGCCAAGGTTAATATAAAAGCAAAGAGCTGATTCCACGCGCTTTTAAACACGTTTTCCTGGGAGCGGATGATAGAAGCTGCACGTAAGTTTGGGTTGAATAAATAAGATATGTGGTGTTAGATGTTATAATACTTAAACGCCATTGTATATTTACATACACGTTGTAACATAGGGTACTTACGGTATTGTTTTAATCTATAAGTTTATATACCAAACAATTTAGTGATTACGCATATAGTGGTGTGTTTTAATCTCTGAACTGTATAAAATAATCATGTACACGTAGTGACAAAAGTATATTTAACATAGTTTGTTAAATAAATAGGTTGGCAACCGAATTAACTAATTACTGCATAGTTATTGAACTCAAACATGTGGTGGCCTGTTTCATCGCGAAACATGCATCTTATCATATGCGCGTTATAACGTAAAGTATATTAGGTATGTTTGAATATATAAGGTTGAAACCGAATATATTACTGATTATCGCATATAGTTGTGCGAGTTTCAAACGTAACATGTAGTAAACTGTCGCTTTTACAAACTGTATTGACAGTGTAGTTGGTTTAGGAATGAATAGCTTGCTTCCTAGTTCGCTTATCAGAGCGGTTGGTAGCAATCCTTGTATGCTTTGGGAAACAAATGTTTTTGCCTTCGGATAATTGGTTTCTGTGTTTTATGCCTTTCGAAACTGCCGACGTGAAGCAACCGTCTTTAACTGGATGCTCGAGTGATGCTGTTTGTAGTTGTGCGTTTTGTCTTCCCACTGTTAAAGCTAATTTTTCTTAAAAGCAGCACTACGCTCGTTTTCAATTTATTCAGATCGGACCAAACTCGTTGACGAATTAGTATACGCCAGTCGCATTCAGTGTTATTTACCCTGATGAAGACGACCTGTATAGGACGTCGAAACGTCGGAATAAAATTCCATTTACCAAAAGAGCTGTACAAAACTTGTTAGTATACGCCAGGTTTGTATGGCTTCATACCGAATTAGATGCTTGAGAGGCTTTACTCGGTATAACGCCTCTAATATGTCTGGCGTAATCTATTTCTATTACAGAGCAACAATTTATTTTGTCACTATAGCTAGAGAAATCTATTGATAATAATCATAATGCAAGTTTGTAGGGCATATGCAAAATTTATTTGATACTTTAAATATCTTGAAATATTGATGTTTACATGCACTTTACACTAATTGCAACTTACATATTTTGCAGCTGTTACGTAACAATGTGGTGATTGATGACGATGGCACTGTATGACGTCATGTAGTGACAATACCGGTTTGTTAATTTTTTCTGCTCGGGACGATTTTATAACACTTAGGGACTTACCCAGAACCTTGTTTTGTTTTTACTATTTTTTGTTTACTTTTTTTCTCTCCCCTTTTATTCTTTTTTATTCTGAACTTGTTTTTTTTTCGCCGCACTATATAATATCGAGGGTGTGCACGGCCCTTTATATTATTTTTGCGGATTTTTTAAACAAGGTTCTGGGTTACTTACTACGCGCATAAACGGCCCCTTTACTTAATTTATATACGTTTAGTCTTAAAGCGAATAACGGCATTTAATGGTTTAACTCTGAAACCGATTTTGTCACACTAAATGACAACCATGCAATCATCCAACGGACCTGAACGGAACTTAAGCCCCAGTGGTGAGTTTTAGAAGGGCAACTTGTTTTCCTTTGTCGCATGCGGGGCGCATAATGCATTGTGACGAACCTTGTATTAATAGCAGTTTCTATTTAAATAATGAAGACGTCTATTTAGGACAACTGTGTAGGCTTTGTTTAAGTCTACAGAGGGGGTCTTGGCACCCCGAGGAAAATTTTCATGGCACGCCAAACGGCTTGTGCGTTCATACTAGCGTGCGTATATTTATTAGTTACATTAGAGTTTTATTAAATAAATAACGTTCCATGTATGTTACTTGGGAATTTGTAAGAATTGTTGATTTGTCTGCAGCTGAGTGGAGACGACGGGATAAGGAAGCGACGATGATCAGATCCGTATATCCGGACCAAAGGAGTTGACTGGAGTTTGTCAACCAACCAATCAGCAAGCACCAGGAGGAGGTTAATATGTTTGTTTTGTCGCTTGAGTGACGTAACCATTAGTGACGTTAAGTCATCCACCCTTTTTGAGTTCTTATATAAAGTATCTTATTCCATTCTGAAGATGCTTATTACCGCATAGGTATGTTTGTGTGCCTGTATTAATTAAAGGGTGAATGATTCCAAATAAGTTTTCAGTCTGTAATGATACGCGACTGTTGTCTCCATCTCTCGTACTGAGTCTCTGGTGACTCGTGATTATACAATAAACAACACAGTTTATATGGATAATAGGTTTACTAAAAAAAATTTGCGAGGAAATGAGAGTTTTCTTATGTGAAATAACTTTCCACGTTTGTTGCACATTGCTGTGTTTTAACGTTGTTGATTTGTCTGCAGCTGAGTGAGACGACAGGACGGTCCATCGGTCGGGTCTGGATCTACAGGAGTTGACTAACGAATCAGCAAACATCAGAAACGACGACATCAGGAAAGGAACGAGGTAACTTCGTGAAACGAATCTTAACTTGTACGCCAGGCTTAATATAGATGTTGTATGGAACCAAAGCGCACATCCATGCATTGTCATGTGGTGAAGTGTAAAGTAGAAAATCTATCCTGCGGTGGTATTCGAACCCATGATGTGTGTTGTTCTTTAAATCACAGTTGTTGATGAATTAGCCACTTAGGATTTTTTTTGACAACGCAAGTAAGCAAAGCACGAAATTTTGGTTCGTAATAGACATGCAAACACACTACATTTTTCAACCTACCCATGTTGTCAAACCAAGTCGCGTTGCCCATCGCGCCGCTCGCTTCTCCAGTGAGATCCCAACTTCTCTGTCACTTGTTAGTAGTCTTAAAGGTAGTCTACTTCACTTACCCTACGTTCCCCATATATGTATTACCGTTTGCATATTTTTAAGCTAGGGATTTTCGTAACCTCTACCTGATCCTGTGTCACTAATGTAGTGTTTGTGTTATTCTCGGGGAATGCTTGGGAGACTGGCTTGTTTCGGTATAACGCCTTCAATAGGCCTGGTGTACTGTGATTTATGAATGCGTGTGCCGTTATCGCTGGTCTGCAAGGACGCTTCAGGGCTGATCCCAGTATGATTGTATTCATCTTTATTTGTACCATTCTCTATCTATTTTATGTGTAAAATCAACAATGCAAGTTAGCATACCAGTAATTTATGTATTATTAGGCATTCCAACCACCTATGCAGTTTATGAACTTCCATGTAACTTATAACAGTCGCAGGCTTAGCAAAACTACAACTTTACATTTATTTCCAGGAACTACACCACATTCACTTGGATTACGCAAGAAACAACTCAATCTCTTCATCGAACAAGAAACTTAAATTCCGATAAGTCACATTTCGAGTCTGTCGTGTAATTTACCAAAGTCGTTCAAACAAAATAATTGCAATGTAACTCCATAATCTTAATATTACTTCATAACATGATAGGATATTTATTATTTTACAAACTCCATGTTGTAGATTTTTTACTGTTTCATAAACTTTTTATTTGCATCTCCTGTAATCAGGTTTTGCTTTCATAACTTGGACGACATAAAATGCACGACAAACTCTTTGCATGTGATTGGGATAGCTGTTTGTTTTTAATGTGTTTAGGCTAATTGTTTTTGTGTTATATTTGTCTAGACTAACTGTGTTTAGGCTGAATGTGTTACGCTAATTGGGAACTTAAAGGGGGACCACGATGGCGGTTTTACTTGGTTAGTTTACAAAACCTCTACATTAGCCCCCTTCACAAATTAAGTCTGGTTTCACCTTACCGGGATAATTTGTCATGAAACCTAATTGTTTAACTCCCATATTTAATAAGTAAAGTTAATTTTCAAGGTATATTAATTGATTACTACGATGGTCCCTTCTATACCCTTCTTAAAAACTACCTTCGTTAAAAGTGTTATTAAACTACATCCAAATCTTTTCAACTTTAGACTTATATTACAGAATTATTTTATAAACTATAGTTTATTGCTCCCTTACATCCAATGTAGCGTTAATGCCCAGTTGCAGTCCTTGAAATTGCGCCTTTGCAATTAAACCTTACTTTACTAATCGCCATTACTATTCCTAGATCCCAATATGCACAACTGCAGTGTTAAAAGGTTACGAACGAATAAATATAATAATCATTCTATTCGCTTTGTTTTAGTTACGATTCAAATGCCATTTATCCAAGGTACTTGATCCACCAGTTTTTACGTTTTTAAACCGAATATCATGGGTAATACAATGATAAGTTAATAGGGATACCCGGAACCTTGTTTCACGATCTATTTTTTGTTTACATTTACTTCACTTCTCTTTTATTCTTTACATTCCTTGTATTTTTTTCGCCGCATTATATAATATCGAGGGTGTGCACGGCCCTTTATATTAATTCTGCGGATTTAAACAAGGTTCCAGGATTATTTTTGCGCGTAAACTGTAATATAAACTTTAATAAAACGTAATTATATCTTTACCGCAACTTCGCATAGTTTTAAGTTTTCTGGTGGACCAAATACCTTTATTCGCTAACACGTTACGCCACAGTAGGGGAATTCCCATAAGCGCGTCCCCCTCCCCTAACACATTAAGTCATAGTAGGGGAATTCCCATAAGCTAGTCCCTCATCTTTAACACGTTACGTCATAGTAGGGAAATTCCCATCAGCTGGCCCCTCATCTCTAACAAGTTACGTCATAGTAGAGGAATTCCCATAAATGCGGGTCCTCCCCTAACACTTTACGTCATAGTGGGGGAACTTCCGTAAGCGCTTTGCTTATGTTTAACAACTTACGTCATAGTAGGGAAACTCCCGTGTGCGCTCAAGAAAACACAAGATGGCGCCCTATTATTATAAAAATTTGATTCCTGATCCGTGAGGTTTTGATTTCTACTTGGTAAACCGCCTTCGTTGTTAGCGTGTGTGTGTTGTGTGTGTTGTGTGGGTAGTAATAGGCCTACATAATGTAATAGTTGCAATGGTAGTGTATGTTTAAATATGTTTTTGTTTGTAAATAGTTTTGTTAACAGTAATGTATGTGTATAAATATTTTTTGTTTTTTCGATAACAGTAGTGGTATGTTTGTGTGGGTATGTTTGTGTATGTGTGTGTTACTGTTTTTACTAGAAGTTTATCCCCGTTTGTATATGCCTAATTGTGTGTAGCTGTAGTATTTGTTCACATATATATATATATATATATGTCTGTTTCGGTAACAGATATATGTGTCTATATCTGTTATTGATTTACACTGACAGATATATATATATGATGTTTTTGTGTATTATTGTTGTTAACGCTGTTTAATTTACTTTGGAATGTTTTCAGTTTGCGCCTTTCGTGCGTCAGTCTGTTTTCCTCGTTTCGGTTGTAGTTCTGCACCGAACGAGGGTTTCTCTACTGCCTTAGACGAAACCCATTGCGTGGGTTGACACCTTGACGTGGTGCAATGGCTTTCAAACCAAGATCAACCTGCAGAACCCAGTGTTTACCCCAGTTTTTTTTATCCAAATGTTCTTGTGTTGTAAAATTGATGGACTTATGTTATCCCTTGCTTGTCAGATGCGACATTCGATTCAGTGTTACATGATGGCCTCAGACTTTGGAAAACTTCGGAAAATACTTCTTAGTGCCTTGGTTTAATTTATTTGTGCTTTATTTTTTACTGGAGTTTGTTGTATCGCAATAAAATTACACATACGAAAGTAAAACACCAAGTTTGCATAGTAAAAAAACGTGAAGTAAATATAAATCTGATTGAAATAAACTTTCATAGTATGCCCAAGGCCCATTGAAGACAAAATTACGAATCAAGCCAGTCACCAAACATTCCCATACGGCCAAAAAACTTAAGTCAACTTTGTTTTAATTTTAAGCCTGATTTGAATCTTTGATAACCAACCAAATCTCTTTGTATATGGTTAAACATACTTTTGTTGCAGATATCATAACTTAAAACCTCAATAGTGTTGGTGCAAGCTAGAGCACATTTCAAATGTGGCACAAAGTTAACTGTGTCTGATATCTGCACATTAGCCAAAAAAATCAAAAAAAAACTTTTCGTAACCAATAGTAAAAACGTATGTTATAAACGTATGTATAAAATCCCCTGTTTGTTATAGAGAGACCGACAACTTCAACACATTTTTTCAGTTTCGTTTCTGTGTATTTTGTTAGTTTATGGAGACGACAAGACAATGCTTTTATCGGACGGTCGTCACATGTGCAGGCGGGGAGGGGCCTCTACAACTAGGAAGCAAATGAAAATCTTAAGATTATCATTGGGCTTAAAAAAAATCTTCCAAAGTCATAATCATACGTCGTTGAGTTATAACTGGGATGAGTCGAGAAGCTTGAAACGGAGATAATGTGTCCTGTCTCCTTCCAATTAATAGTTTCCAACACCGCTATAACGCCGCTGCAAAACATAGAGAAAAAATCAGGCAAACGAAATACCGTTTGTGCACGTCTGACTTTGCTCGCTTGAATTTGTCTGCAGCCAAGGAAAGTTGCGGTTACGTCATTTCAGTCAGACTCGCTGGAACGTATTTAAGCAAGCAAAAGTCATTTCTGTATCACTTACATATTACGTCTTGCTGGGAAGACTTTATTGTAACTATATATTGCATGTATTCAGTGGTGGGATTCAGCCGGTTCGCACCGGTTCTATAGAACCGTCACACGAAAGAGATCAGCGAACCGGTTAACATTTCTGGTTACTGTCAATGGATTTTTTGTGACAGAACCGGCTGAAAAATATGACTTTTGTGATAGAACCGGCTGACAAAAAAATTGAATGCTAACACTGCATGTATCTCTTTATTGTTACTTTTTATTGATTGTTTACTGAATTATCTCATACCACAATTGATTTTTTCAGGTATATAAAAGCACATCCAACCATATTAGATCAAACCTTAAAGCAGAAACAACCTTATTAGTTTTACAAACGTTTTATTTTTGCAAACAAAACAACACAAACTTAAATGTAAATTCGAATTCATCAGATATACCAGCACCCACGGTACACATTACATCATTGTTGGTTTAATACACACTACATCATTGTTGGGTGAAACCAGTGTTTACACGCGAAAGTGGAGGACTGCAAAACAGTTTTGTTTTGTTTGTTTTTGTTTATTTTTCTGGCATATTTACAGTTTGCCTGATGAAACACAGGAACCAAGACACTATTTTTGCTCAATTACGTAACACTCGATATAACTTGAACTGCATGCGTGGTTGAAATGCTACATTGTTTGTTTACAAATGACATATACATGACATATCACCATTTTTGTAGCAGACAGTATGACATTTCAGCTTGCAGCAGTGTGAGCTTGCAAAATACCAATAAACACAATCCATTCAAATATATTTGCTACGCCTTGGAGCCACACAAACAAATCAGTTGCTTTTAGTCTTCGGGCAGGATGAACTTGTTAACTAAGCTTGTTTTCCTTTTGACAATCATTGGTGCGTCATATTGTCATGACAACCACCAGCAAAAATATTTGGTTTGTCGGCCGCTTGACAGTTTGTTTGAGCAACAACCTTCAAGTTCATTGAATCAGTCAACACTAAGAGGACCTCCAGGTCGGCCAGGTAAACGCGGACCTTCTGGTTATAAAGGTGACCAAGGTCAACCCGGGCCGGTTGGACCCCAGCCATTGCTGAATTGGACCCGAATCGACAATCGTATACATGAAATAATTAATGGTAAGACTTTTAGTTTTCTGTTATTAATAAGATAGGATTTTAACTGTTGTCCGAATTGTGAATATGGAACTGACAACAAAATCATAGCTTAAAAAACGTATTTAGAAAACTATCTAATGCCATCAATTTAATAATTGCTACTGCAAATGCACTAAAATTGTTAGTGGAAATGCTTTCAAATAATGCATTAAAGAAAAAGTAACCGAGTATCCAATAATTCTTTAACCTCTATTGTCACTGTTGAGTTTCCCAAAAATACATGGTGGCAGAATTATAGCTTTGACGTCACTGGTGACTGGTGGTAACTGGTTGTTTTTCTCGCAAACATCAATCCCGGCTGATTCGGTAAACGCCTTCAATAGGCATGGCGTAACCTGATTTCTATGGGAGTGTCCCATGATCGCTGGTCTGCAACGACGCTATTCGTCTATGCCTTAACTGATTGCTGGTCAATCTGGCGATCCCCTACTACGAAGCTGACATGTGAGGCAGGGAACAGTGCCTGTGATTTGACTTTCGGCGGGTTCTCTACTGAGGTTCAGTTGATAGGGGGCGAGCCCCAAAAGAATCCTGTCGTGGGTTTGAATCCTACCAAAGGCTGGGTTTTTCTTTTTTCAACAGCCGTCCTGAATTTAAGCATAAATCTAGTACCCATTCACTGACAAACAATTGCACATTTGACATTATAAACATTTTACAGTTGAAGTTATTAACCATTTTCCAGCGTTTGGCGCAATATCGTGCAAATAAACTTGTTCTAAAATTTGAATTACTCCAAATTTAGCGCAGTTGCAACAACATTGACACAAACTGACCAATAAGTTCGCCACTCTAACAAAATCATTATTTGTAAAGGTGAAATTTCTTTCTATTTGCAGAACAAAGAATATGTGCAGGAGTCGTGTACAGAGATCATTGCTACTGGCTACCGTGGATTGTTGCAACATTCAATGGTCACGGTGGAAAGTCGGCAGCTGCAAATGTTTGTAGTGCATACAGTGCCACATTGGTTGACATAGAGACTAAAGAACAATATGATGTTCTATACAAATACATACAGAAAGCTTGGCTGATGTACGTTGATCAACCGACATACGATTATGTTGAAGTGTGGTTGGCATCAAGTTACACGGTGAGTGTTTCATTTCTTACAAGCGGCAATTTATTGTGAATGTTAACAGCTATGTTAACAAAAACAAGCAAAGAAATTTAAAATTGAGGAATTACGAAACAGCCGAGTAAATGCGATAATTGTTCAACTAATGATAATTTCATAATTAGATGTTCAGTACAAACAAAGTATTTAAGTAAGCCTGTCGTGAATACATAGATTAGCTGGTTTCATGTTGTGCCCAATCAACGTTGATTTGTTTAGAATGGAAATGTGGTGAGTTCCACAGGTGGGAATGTTTACACACAATGGTATCCCGGTTATCCTACCAACAACCCTGGTATCGCATGGCTTGTGGGGAGACCTACATATTCTGGGTCTACCGAGATGTACACAACTACCGAGAGTTATTCATACCCTCTGCCGTTCTGTCGCTTGTAAATTAACTTCAAATTGTTTTGCAGAAACAATAAAATATTTACACGACTGTTCCTGTGACAAATTAATTTAAACTGAAAACTTTGTTAAGAATAATCCAAGTTAAATGATCGCACCGACAAATATCGCAATACCATTGCCTTTTCCGGGTTTTTGGTAAACTAACCCAATGTACATATGTTTGTTAACTAACCCATATGATACAGGTATAACTTCGTCACAAACGCTATTTGGCAAATATTTAAAAACTCACAATTTAAAAATGTATTGAAACCTGCGCTGTGTCGGGTTTAGCGCTGGAGTGAAAATAGCGAGTTTGTGATGTGAGAAGAAATAATAGAGTGACGACCAGATTCCATCTAAATGATAATTCACATATACTTTGTTGTTGTTTGGTATTTTTTTCCACACCGCGTTGTACAAAACTTGAAACTTGTTGTTATTTCATTGTTAAGAAATAAATTCAAGTGGGTGTTACAAATTTGTGTTTTATGCGGTTTAAAGTGAGACCAGTAGGAGATTGTGTTTGACAGCAGCAAGAGCATGAAGGCCAACATCTTATGTTGAATGTGAACAAAAAGTAGATCAATGTTTCCATTCTAGATTAAATGCTGCGTTTGATTTTATCGTTAAAATTATCATACGTCTTAAGCATTTAAATACGTTGAAAATAGGATCAAAATATTAAATCACAAACAAAATTTTAAACCTTCATTTATACTCAAAGTCATTTAACGGCCCCTTCTTACGCGTTTGTGAAATTCTACATAAACCTTGTGAGGATATCTTTTGACAAATCACTTAGGTGTGTAATAAGTAAGTACAGATTCAAACCAAGTTGCATTGTAGCGTTTTTGGACTTTCTAGATGCGTCAGTGGTTTGACTCTCACTGATACTAGATTAGTGGTGCACAACCTGCGGCCGCAAAGTCGTCTTATGCTGCCGTCTCCACACTGCTGGGCGGCCGCGACGAAAAAAAAAACTTTCTTATTTTGAATTCTAAACTGCGTAGATGTTGTGTGGCTGGAAAGAGTATTACCACCCTAGTAGGCACATATGTCCGACTTTTTGTATGCCGATTGTGTGCAAACAATGCGAAATATCAGGCACCACAATCGTCACATATAGATGGTGACATCATAAACAGATAATGCTTATCTTCAAACTGTTTAGCTTGATCAGTACATCAAATTAAAACTAACCTAGCTTTTCAGGCGCCATTAAATGGTTTATATATGATATAAACCTATTTCTTTCAGAAAGTTTTAAACAAAAAAATGCAGACACTTCCTGGCCGTTGGCAATATAACGATCACAAAAAGGTTGTGCACCCCTGTACTAGACTAATTAAAATATTTGTAAGAAATACAAAATCGGCAGGTCGAAGCAAACTGTGTGTCAGGGTTCGAATAGTTGGTAAAACATAACTTCATGACATACACCAGGGGGTGCAACCTTTTCACTGAGGGGCCAAATACAATTACCATAATTAGATCTTTATAGAACACATAGTGATATTACTTGCATACCAAATATTCTAAACTTGAGTTAACAAGTAAAATTCGCTTTTGATTCTAGCTTCATTATTGTCAGATCACAGAAACATATCCTCGGGCGCATTGATCTGCTCAAAGTATTTCTATTAGTTTTTTCATTGATCTGCTCAAAAATATTTTTATTAGTTTTTACTTTTGAAATCCAAGCGTCTCTGCAGGCCGCACAACTTTTAATCTATTGGGCGTATTTGGCCCGCGGGTCGCAGGTTGAACGCCTGCTTTAAAACAATATAAATTATACACATACATCATGTTTATTCATGAGAAATATTTACAGAATCTAAACCAACAGATCCAAAAAAATGTTGACTTTATTTAACAAGTTAAAGTGACACAATTACGGTGTCGTCTGCAGAACCAACGTTGGATTTTTAACCAGTCATCTTATCGATCCATTCACGTAGAGCGCTGATCTTGGCATAAATATTTGTGTCTTGGTTCGAACAGTCGTTGCTCCTAGAAACTACCCTAATCAGACGCAAATTCCTTGCAGAGTCACCAACAACAAGCGGACCACCAGAGTCTCCCTACAAAACATATCACATATTGAAAAGTAACTACTCAGATAGTATGCCTATGGTTATTGTTGAAGAAATATTTTTGTTTAACTTCTCACCACACAGCCCGCCTTTCCAGTGGCACAAATTGTGCGATTTGTAAACTTGCTGCCGAGAATCTCTTGGCATTCTCTTGCAGAAAGCAAGGGAATTGTGGCGACGTGCATTGTTGTATCCGAGGTCGGCCCTGTCAAGTAACAAACAAGTTCATACAACACATAATGCGACCAAATGTTGCAAATCAAACGTTTTCAAAACTGATTTTTGAATGCTTCACAACCCGGGATGAACTTTAATCCTTATTTTGCATTTGGCAAAGTTCCTGTCATACTTGACCGAATTTGTCCTCTTTGAAAAGGTAGAAGAATGTGTCCCATTAAAAGTGGCTTCAGTCTTGATCATGCAAACCCTTGTAACTGGGACTGAAGGAGACACATGAAATGGAGACAGTTCGTCCTGGTTCCTTCCACTTAGTAGTTCCCAACACGGCTTTAACGCTACTGTAAACGAAATTGAATGTTGAAAAGATTGTATTTCTTAAAAAGATAATTTCAAAATAAATAAATCGTGAAATGTAAATAGTTAAACATCGTTTTCTGGGGTTTAGAATATGGGAATTAACCTCTTGCTTCAAAGCTTACTAAAATTTGTTGTCATTACCTTTATATTTATTCCATGCAATTTATTCCTTGTTTCTTACGAACTCCATCGAAAACCGAAATAAGATACAAAAATTATCATTCAAAGAAATAAAGCAGACAAATTACCTAGAAAGGGAGTAAGCGCAGCTACCAGATGTCAACACGTGATGTGATGTGATGAGCGAACCTCCGCAGAAATGCTCTCCATCATGCTGTAGCGAAACCTAGCGGACAATATAAAATTGCCAGTCAATACTTGACAATTTGTTTTTATTTTTCTTGTGGTGATAATGTTGGAGAAAGCTTTTAATTAACATGCATGAATGCTTTGTTCTGTTGCATTACAAGTTGAATAATTGATTTTATTTGTGTCACCTCCCAAGGAAAGTCACCAAGACTAGCATCTTGTGGAACAATGATATCTCCTCTGCTGTCGGGCAACCCTGAAACAAATATAATGTTACCCTCGACGATTAGTGAAGCAATCTCAACATTTTGCATTTCATAGACTGAAGAAACTATAGCCCAGTGGTTCTCAACCTTTTAAGTTTGCGGACCGGTAAACTTTCAAAACAAATTTTGCGGACCAGTGGACTTTCAAAATCAACCCAAAGCGTAATCACGACAAGAAATATGCAATTCAAAAAAAGTATGAAAAATTCAATTTAATGAGAAGTTTGCCACTGTCTGTTTGATACCGTACGTGTTAAACGCGGTTCTAATGAAAAAAGGAAGTATAGCGTTGAATTCCACACGATTTCTCTGCTTTTAACATCTTGCATTTTGCTATTGAGATATAAAATTGTAATATATTTGGTGAACCGGCAGGAAAGTTGACGCGGACCGGCGGTTGAGAACCACTGCTATAGCGCATCTACTAAAAGCAAAGCATCTTACCGCGACCGAGAGCAAGTCCGATGGCGCAGAAGAAAGTAAGAACGGCGAAGACCTTCATCGTTTTTGTCGTTGTCACTGAAGTTTAAAATGAAACTGAGGATTCTGTTACAGCTCGCTTGCTTTATACTAGCGCTGCTGTTAAGGCGTTCCCATCATCGCATGACTCGTCGACGAAATTGCTTGGCTCATCTCAATACGTTTGCATCCAGGTTGAACGGAACTTTTCAAAACCATATCCAAACATAATCAACACACATAGACTTGAAAGGTCCAGTTCCGCCCAGTTGCAAATGTATTGAGACGAGCAAAGCAATTTCGGCCACAAGTCACGCGAGGATAGGAGAGGGCGAATAAATATAACATAGTGGGCCTCTGTTACGGCTGTGAATGCATCCACCCGTCCCAAACACAACAACTAACACTAGCTGGGTAAAGTATCTGCTAGCTGGGAATCGTTTAGATCTGGTTAAAACTTTTTAAAACTGTTATGAACACACAAATATTAGATTTTAGTAACTGGGTGCATCTACAATAACAAATTGCTTTGTCTTTTCATGTCTGTACAAAGCGCTTGACCAGGGTTACTTAGAACGTTTGGCCTACATTCCTGTAACATACAAAAGTAACTTTTATACGTTAAATTACAGTAACATTTGAACTGCGCTTTCCATACATTCTCTGTCGGAGTACATGTCCTCTACTTAAACAAAAGCAAGTGGTCTTCTTTTTTGATTGTCTGTTTTTGGTAGGCTAAATTTAAGTTATCAATAACAATTCGGCCGTTAAAAGCAGCCTAAATTCGCTCTTAGCATAACTGACAGATGCTTAGTGTGAGTTGTGATCATTGTTAATTGAAATTACCATATACATTGCAACACGAAAAACACAGATTGATTTAGGTGTACTGAAAGCTTCAGTTACTAAGTTATGAAATTACCAAATTATAAGTACGTTTAACATCATCTAAATAGGACGGTGTTAAATGACTGCATGGGATTGGTCAAGTATATTTATTTTTTTTCTTTATTATCCTTTGTCGGGAATATGTCCTGCTTTTTGATGATAAAATATGGTTGGCCTATATTACTATACTTCCAGATGTTTTTAGAACATAAACATTTATTGCCTTGGTGCTTCTCTAGGCTCGCCAATAGTCGTATGCGGTTTAACTAAAAGTGAACAGCGAGATTTGTTCGCTACTAATCAATCGTAAAAATTTTTCCGGCAGATCAAACCAGTCATGATCGCGTGACTTGTTGCCGAAAACTGCTTTGCCCGTCTCAATACATTTGCAACGGGCTGAACAGAACCATTTAAGTTCACAGCTAACATGTCTATGTGTGTTGGTTATATTGGAAAGTGGATTTAAAAAGTTCCGTTTAGCCTCGCTGCAAATGTATTAAGGCGGGCAAAGTCATTACGTCAACGAGTCACGCGATGATGGAAGGGGGCGAATGCGGGAACAAAATATTTTGGGGCTTTGTTGGGGCTGTGAATGGAACGACCGGTTTAAAACACAACAATTAACACTTACTGGGTAAAATATCTATTTTTTCAGTCATGGAATATTCACCAACGGGGCAACACAATGAACATCAAAACAGACGTGATGCTTTCAGCGTGCTAGAGGCAACTGTTCAAAGGTTAGAGGCCCAATCATTCGTATCGCGCGGTGTTTTCGTTGCGTTGTGACGTGCTTGCGTTCCATTCTTTTTTCCTTTGATTATTGTGCACTGTACAAGTCGCATTCAGTGTTATTCACCCTGATGAAGGCACCATGTATAGAACGTTGAAACGTCCGAATAAACATACAATTGCCAGAAGAGCTCTATAAACTTAAATTAAACAAAGTAATTTTTATTGTAGATGTAACCAATCACTAAAATTTAATATTTGTGTTTTCATAGCAGTTGTAAGAAGTTTCAGTCAGATCCAACTGGTTCCCAGCTAGCAGATACTTTACCCAGCTAGTGTTAATTGTTGTGTTGCAAACAGGTGGTCGCATTTACAGCTCTGACAAAGACCCATAATGTTGTATTCCCGCATCCGCCCTCTCCCATCTTCGCATGACTTGTTGTCCAAATTACTTTGCTCGTCTCAATACATTTGCAACTGGGCGGAACTAGACCTTTCAAGTCTACGTGTGTTGGTTATGTTTGGATGTGGTTTTGAAAGGTCCCGTTTAGCCTGGATGCAAACGTACAATTTTACGAATTCCAGTGCTTTTGGCATTCAGCTCAGTAGGCTAAAAGAACATGATGCGTGCACGTACCTCCATTTTGTCCTCACGCTTTTTTTAATTCTGTTGTTAACTATAACTCAAACAAAATATTTACTCCCGCAGACGCTTTCTCCCAGCAACACGTGTGCACTGCGAAATCTTTTAATTTACAGCTAAATAAGGCAATGAAATTGTATAATTGAGTTGGTTGTGCAACAACAGTGTCAAAAAATGCCCCTGAAAAGGTAACACGAGCAATTATTGGCCAAATTTTAGCAGCAAAACATAAACATGATGTTTATTTATCTCACACTGCATTGGTGTGACACAAATAAAGATACAACTACCAACATAAACAGAGTAACATCCGCTTGACAATTTTATCCTAAACTATTCTAAACATCGCAAGTTGTTTTCTAATAGCAGTTGTGTTTTTATTTCTGTAGGCTACATATTTCAACTTTCGGCCAACAGCCCTGTAAACTACAAAAGTAACTTGCAACCCACAGTGTAGGGGGCTTTAAAGATGTTTTCAAAACATGGGTAGTTATTACTTATCATCAGAATATTAGGGGGATCAACTGAGAGTGGACAGCTAGATTTAGTTTGCTTCTATTACAATAGTAAAAACTTCAGTAAACATACAGAAAAATCTTGAATTCTCGTATAACAATTCCCATTCTTAGATCACACGTAAATTTGGGATCAACCAGGCTGAGTTGCAGGGGCTTGTTTGTTTTATTATGATGTTTTATGTCAGCCACGCCCAATTAACAGTTTCAGTTTTTGCAAAAGCCAGTAGCTACGTTTATGCTGATTTGGAGCGGTTAATGTTTTTTTGTTAAAAAAATTAGTTTACCTTGCAGACTTACTGGTACGCTTGTTTAAGTCAGTTTGTGCATCTGTTTTATTTATTCTGGACTTATAATACCAGTACGGTAACATGAAACTTTATTTTGTAGACTAGTCACTAATGCATCCGTATTAATACTGGTTTTAATACTTTCTACTATTTTGAAAGTAAATATTCTACGATATGCGAATTTTCACGCATTAAATTTGGTGTGTTTTAGATCTTTGTAGAAAGCTGGCGTAATAGTTAAAACGGACGTTGATAAAAAGCTAGGTCATTGCAGTACAGTTAGTACAATTGTTCCAAAAAGACATACATTTCATCTCAATGGGCACCATAGGTCTGTTATTTACATCATTTTTTTTACTAAGCATTTAATAGCAAGAGCATAGTTTTTTACTTCCCTTGTATGTTTGCCGAACACAGAGTGAATATATTTCTTTTTATTTGAGATCAAACTACTATGACACAATTATGGTGTCGTCTTCAGTACCATTTTGGGTTTCTATTTAGTAGCTGATCTGGCTGTCGATCCAGGAACGTACTGCGCTGATCTTAGCATAAGCGAATGGCGCAGCACTCGAACAAGTGCTGCTTGCCCATGAAGCAACCCCGATGAGTCGATAGCCGCTATTGGTAGAAGAGTCAACCACGGCAAGTGGACCCCCAGAATCTCCCTGCAAAACAGACAAACTTTGGATGTTATTGGTAAATTTATTCAATCATCTATCAGTGCAATGCTGGCTAATTCAAGTAATTCTTGCACATGTCCCTAATTACATTTTTTTTTCAGTTACAATTTTTTTTAAAACAGATAAACATAAACCCACAACTAGAAGATTGTAACTTGCCCACCCTATAGACTTGTTATGTAGCTGCTTGTCATGGATTGTTGATATGTATTAGAACCAGTGGTGGGGTTCAGCCGGTTCGCACTGGTTCTATAGAACCGTCTCACGAAATTAGATGAGATCAGCGAACTGGTTACTGTCAATGAACTTTTTGTAACAGAACCGACTGAAAAATACGACTTTTGTAATACAACCGGCTGACAAAAAAGTTTGAATCCCACCACTGATTAAAACCATAGCAAAGATTTACTAAATGTTGGTTGGAGAGAGTTCAATTAAGATCAGCCCCAAGGAACAAGTCTTACCATGCAAGCTGATGCGCCTCCGTTCCCCCGAACGCATTGCATACGGTCTGTGATATCAATAGCGCTACCCCAATATGCTTGACAATCTTGCTGGGAAATTAGGACAACGTATGCAACTTGTAATACGTCTGGGATGGTGGCTGAAAAAAAAACAAGTTATTTTAGCTGTCAAATGACATAAATACGTTGAATCCACAGGAACTCAGCCGTTAACACAGTGGTTCCCAACCAGGGAGCAATTTTATGAGTTTAGGGGAGGAATTTCATAAAAACTGTAAAAAAAATTACATCGGAAATGTTACAGAATATTTTTGAAAATACATTATTATGTCCATTATATTTTGGAACCGGTTGTAAAGGATTCTGAAATGGACATCCCTAATTATAAGGCCTATTTAAAATTGCTATAACTTTTATATTTGTTTTTGTTGTATAGAGAGCAACGAATTGTTCGAAAACGGGCAAAGGGAGGAATGTAACAAAAAGGTTGGGAACCACTGTGTTGGCATAAATTCATAACAATCTGGGCCAAAAACTCTAGGCCGATGAAGGCAAACGCTATTCGAACCCGAAACCCAATGGTGATTTCCGTTGAGGTTTTTACGTCTGTTAAATGCCTTAAACCAGGGGTGCACGCACCCCGAAGGGGTGCGAGAACTGTTCCTAGGGGGTGCGGGGATGCTGAATAATTAAGGTTGGATAGGTCTATTCTATATAAATACAAACACCCAGGGGGGTGCGAAAATTGGTCGGTGATTCGAAAGGGGTGCAGCAAGGAAAAAAGGTTAAGAACCAATGCCTTAAACTATTGCGTCTCATTGCTAAATAACCAATCTCCACATTCATACCTGGGAAACGAATGATATAGCCCCATCCAGTGATAATTGCCAATGTTCCGCTAGGGTATTCGACACCTGCTTCGGCAAGATCAATCAATCCAACCTAGCAGCAATCAATCACGTGATTAAATTTATACCAACTGTATACTTGTGACAAAGTTTAGTATGTTTACAAACTGGCCTCCAGCAATAATGAAATTAGTTTTGTTACATACGTTGTAATTTAAAGTGGCTGAAGATGCAAGAGTTGCAACGCTGTAATCGTAGTCGTAAGTTTGGTCATTATACTGTGGATGAGCCGTGAATGAGGAAAGAGATATGGTTTGTCCTGGGTTTTTCCACTCGATTGATCCCATGTTGGCTGTGACTCCGCTGCAATACATGGAAACGTCAAATCGAAGTATATGTGTTAATTACAATTTACGGTTTGACAGTCAAAAATGTACAAGAAAAGAATGTTAATGAAAATTCCTTTTTTGTACGAGTCCTATTACACATTTTTACTCCCATTTTATGTCCAGGGTTGTTAGTCGTTCAGGTATGAGTTTAATAAAGCGGACTTGATTCAGGCTGACTTCCCGCTCGGCGTCATTTTTACGAAGCCCGATTCCGGCTTTTAACAAAACAGATTCGTGTCGGGTTTTATGTTCGGGTTCCGACCAAAATTTCAGCCCCGCTTATATAGTTCTGTTATGGCCATTGCTGTTTTAGGCTAAGTAGGTTCTGCGATCTCTAACGATACCAAAAGTCACCAAAACATTTTATGGTAGCAAAAAGCAAAAACGTAGTCATCAATTAAATTTTGCTTTTTAAATTTGAAAACTGAACGAAAGCAAAGACGTCCAAATGCTGCACGAAGGCGGCAAAACCTCTACTCGATTTGTGATTTGCCCTATGTTTTAAATTACCTTTGGTATACAGTGCAGTGAGCAGCCGACATCACGTATCCTTCAGCAATGAGCGAACCTCCACAGAAGTGGCTTCCAAATCGTTGAAGGGAAACCTACAGAATAAAATGAAATCTTGGACAATGCTCGAAAACCAAAAGGTAGGAACTAAACTAGGTACAACATTACTAGTGGTAAGTTTATTTAAAATCAATTAGAATCAGCAATGTGCCGATACAATAATCAATAATTATCTACAGACAGTGCAAACTGTCTTCACCTATGGGGTCAGATCTGGTCACCAGGTGCACTGATGAAACGTTACAGGTCAAAGCAGTGTGGACGTGTGTAGTTAAGTGCAGAGTAGAATTGAAAACTTTTGAACAGATATTGTAGAATTTGGCAACAGTTTAGTTGTCTTACCTGCCAAATATATTCTACCCCAGAAACATCTTCGCCACCGATGATTTTTTCGTTGCTTCCAGATTTCAATGGCGGCTCTGAAACAAAACTAGGATGTTATTTCACACACAAGTCTATCCAGAAAAGTTACGAGATTGTGTTACAAATTTGCTGGGTCTACTCTTTTGACAAAAGTTTGGCTATAACTTTGAGCTTAAACTTACTTTTTCCAAATTTGCGTTTAATTTTTACGTTTCAATCTTATGCAACAGGATACAGTAATGTTGTAATTAAATGTTGGGTAGAGAAACGTCAGTAATTTGGCAATTCCTTTAGTCGGTAAAATTCATTGCTAGTATCCGGTCTAAATATTTTTCCCTGAATTCAAATCTTGTTGGTTCGAATCCCATCCAAACATTCTAAAAGCCGTGTCTGCACTAAATGGTGCCTAACACTAATATCTTCGGCCCAATAAGTGATTTGCTTCGGTCAAAATCAGCAAGCAAAAAACAAGCAAACATCTTACCGCTCATAGCAAGTCCGATGGTCCAGAAGAAAGTAAGAACGGCGAAGATCTTCATGTTTTTGTTTCGTTGTCACTGAAGTTTACAATGAAACTGACGCTTGCTTTATACCAACATTTCTGAGACGGTGTGTTTCAATTCACACGCCGCGAAGTTGAACTTTCGCCGTGTTGTCGCCAAATCCACCTGGGAAAAAATCCATCTGTTCGTCCACAATGTCGCGCAAAGGAACCCGAATTTTTAAACTATTCCCGAAATGTGAAATTGCGGCACAAACGAGGCCTAGTGTGAACTCAGGCACAAATCGAACCCGAATTATTGAAAATATTCATTTCTGGACCTGATTCAAAAATCGCGACCCGACAAAATATATAAATATGTTTGATCACAATCAGTAATTGTATTAAGATAAAACTGACCGTTTTTTTCTTATGTTTTGACATTTTTTTCTCGTTAGGTTCGGCTGTTGGTTTTGCAAGTGGAAACGTTTGGAACCATATTCTGTGATTGTTGACAAAGATGACGTATTGTCTTTTATTATATCGGTTTGAATCCACCCATGTTGTCAAAACAAGTCGCATTGGTAAAAGCGCAACAGTTTTCAACCTCGCAGGCCCTTTCTCGTTACCAGGTACAGCTGCTGCGTTTTTTGCCGTTGTTTCCTCCCCCCTAGTGATATTTTAGCGTATTTTCAACCGCTAGATTTCCGCATCTGTCTCCCGTGTTTTCTTGCCACATTACCATAATGTGTTACTATGTTTGCTGCGTCAAGATGTACGTGACCAAAACACAATATGGCAAAGAAGTTATTGTATCATGTTCCATATAAAGTAAACAACTGACATTTTATTATCTGTCTGCGTTTAACAGAGACATTACTATTCAGATTTTGGCTTTCTTTTGCTTTATAGTGACACATAAAGTTTTTTTTTGTGGATTTTATTTGTCGAATCACGATGACACAATTACGGTGTCTTCTGCAGAACCACTGTCGGATTTTTATGCGTTGCCAATCTTGCCGTCGATCCATCCACGTACTGCGCTGATCTTGGCATAGGCTGTTGGTGCAGAAGTTGAGCAGGTGCTGCTTCCCCAAGAAACAGCCCCGATCAAACGGTATCCGCTGGTGGCAGAAGAGTCTTCTACGACAAGCGGACCACCAGAGTCGCCCTGTAAAAGACAGACATGAAATATAGTTAGTATTGTTTAACAACTCAGTTTTTTAAACTAGTGATGTACTGAATATTCTTTTGTCGAATGTATTCCGTTGAATCGATCATTTTTACAAAAGCTGAAATCGAATCTTATACAAATACATCTTTCAAGCGTAATACGTGTCTTTTAATGTATGGTACAGTACAATCTTTTAAAACACGACATAACAAAACTACAACTTCAAAAAGTCACTAATTCTTTGGCAGACTGGCAACTTAAAAACCAACAGAGCTAAAAATGATAATGCAACCAAACTATCCTTTTGTGTAACAAAAAAGTTTGCTTTTCTGAATAACTTATGTTTCCATGTCTTACGTCCAGTGTTCAACTTTGCATGTATTATAAATAATTTGTTTAAAAGCCAAATTAAACCCTGCTAGCATAAACTGGGTAACATTTATAAGCAGGGTTGCCATCGAAGTAGACTCAAAATTAGGACAACTGAAAAATTAAATTTTAATACGAAACGAAACGAACGTGTTCGAACAAATCTTTGCATTTACACGAGCTATGACATATATTTGGCCAAAAATAATCTGCTTCCAGCTACAGTTCAGGTCTGGGTTTACTTTTACCTGTAGCAGGGACTTTACTATTATTTCACTAAGTTTGTTCCTTTTATTGTTAAAACTAAAACAAAATAAGGAATTAGGTAAAAAAAAAACAAGGACATTTCTTAGAAATAAGGACAATAAATTTTACTAAGACATCGCCCTTTAAAATAAGGACAAGTCTTGGGTCGTTATGGCAACCCTGTTTATACGACTTTAAATTACAGGTTTACTAAAACCACGTGGTTCTTACCATGCAAGACGATGAATCATTGTTACCAGCGGCACATTGCATTCGATCAGTAATATCCATAGAACCCCAGAATTCCTGGCAATCGCTCTGAGACACCAAGGGAATGTCTGCAACTTGCAAGTTAGCAGGAATCGTGGCTGTCAAAAAACCAAAATAGTTTAAACACAACTAATAACGTGACTTAAGAGTTGTAAACGTGCATGAAAGTGGGCCCCTATTCCGAAATGACAAGCCCGAAACCCGAATCGTTTTTAAAGACCCCGTTTGGCATTAGGTTAGGTCCTGCAACTGACTACTTTGCTAGTTAAATATATTTAAAAAAAATACTGACATAGAGTGTAAAGTCAGACCCTAATTAAACCTTAAAGCGTTTTTCCGAACTTGGCCCGGCTTGCACCTCCTACGTTGTCTTAAATCAAACATTTTTTAAGGTGCAACAGAGTGCCTCAATTTTTTAGTTTGAACTTCACTACCTGGGAAACGAATGGTGTAGCCCCATCCAGTGGTGATGGCCGTGGTTCCGGCTGGGTATTCGACTCCTGCTTCGACGAGATCAACCAATGCAACCTAGCAACAACGAAATGCGTGATTTAAATTTATGGCAACTAACAAACCAACTAACCGTTTATGAGTTATTTTAGGTTTGGCCAGTGAACAAGAATGAAATAAGTTAGTTCACTTACGTTGTTATCCAAAGAGGCTTCATATGCAAGAGTTACAATGCTGTAATCGTAGTCATAAGTTTGGTCATTGTACTGGGAATGTTGCTCAAAATTGGTCACAGCGATCTTTTGGGGACAGTTTGCCCACTCGATTGATCCCATGTTGGCCGTGACGCCACTGGAAAAGATGAACAAGTCAAAAAAAGTTTTGAGAGAAACCTTGAACTAAACGCTTCAGGGCTGATGAAACTATGTTTACTTTAATATTATTAGGCAAGGGCGCAAAAAATGCAAATTATTTACTTCGTTCTTTAACTAATTTTTTGATATAACATGGTTGTTGCTTTTTTGCTTCTTTAGGGTCTGGTCTCGATGAACTAAACGCATGCATAATGCAGCGCTACGTAGGTTTTGTGAGATACTTCACAACATATACTCGAAAAAAACATTTCAATTAAATTTCAAATATTGGGAGGACATGTCCCCTCGTGATCCGCGCCTTTGCAAGTAGTTATTTTTGAAGAAATCTTAAAAACAGAATGGAGTACCTCTGGTATACGGCGCAATGGGCAGCCGACATCACGAATCCTTTAGCAATAAGCGAACCTCCGCAAAAGTGGCTGTTGAACCGTTGAAGAGAAACCTACAGAATATAATGAAGTCTTGCTTGCCTAACATGTACGGAAAAACTTAGCAAATTGGCAAAGATTATTATCTTACCTGCCATGGCCAGGCACCTTCAACGGCTTCTTGACCATTGATGATTTTTTGATTGCTTCCCGGCATGAACGGAGCATTGAGTGGATGGAATGGACGCTCTAAAACAAAACAGGATAAAGACACAAACTTATAGGTTCAAATCCCACCCAACCCTTAATTTGATTTGAAAAGCATTCAGAGTTGCCTCAGTCATTAGAAAAAACAAACAAGCAAAGCATCTAACCGCTGAGAGCAAGTCCGATGGCGCAAAAGAAAGTAAGAACGGCGAAGAACTTCATCGTTTTGTCGTTGTCACTAAAGTTTACAATGAAACTGTGGATTCCTTTGCAGCTCGCTTACTTTATACCCGCGCTACTGTAGAGGTCTGAATAAGTTCACACGCAACGGCAGCAAAATTCACGAGTTATTTTCGGGAATCAACAACCGCGTGGGAAAACTGTCACGTGTTCATGACGTGCGGAGGCTATGCCATGTTCATTTCTTTTAAGGTTTATTGCTATGTCCACAAGGTGGCACTAAAACCAAGTTGGTTTAGCCACGTAACCTTATGTGTTGTGTGTTGACAAGCCATGACCCAGAGTTGCAAGTCGGGCCGGGTTCGGGCTCAGAATTCGGGCCGGCTTGCAACTCTGCCATGACCTACCTGATCTGGTTTAGCCTTGTCAGCGTTCTAAATTTGTAGAAAATTAAACAAGCATAGTTTGTGGGGGGCTTTAATAAGGTTGTAAATAGGATCGGTTGAACCATACAAATTTGATGGTACAGTTATGTTAATATATGTGACTGTTTTTTCAGCCCTTAAACTGAGTTTCTGATGACTCGTGAGAACAACAATCATATCATATAATTAACACAATCTACACAACGTATTTCTAGTTGAATGTAGTGGCACCGGGTGATACATGTGTCGTTTTCTTCACTTTCGTTGTGAACTTAATCTCCATTTTAACCGAAATAAACTAAACTATCGTGTGCTTATGATCGGTGGGAGAATTCACATCCGATGTTTACGACGTTGTAAGTCTCAATAAAGCGAGCCCGAAATACATTGTCAAGATCTGCCGTTGTTCTCACCAAATAAACGTTGACGAAAGTCAATTACGCTATTGTCCGTCGATATTGCAAAATGAAAAGTAAACAATGACATACTGCTTTAAAGAAAAAGCGTCGAGGCGCCGAACTAAAAAAAATGTATTTCAATAAGAAACCAATTATGCCCTTCACCGTTTTGCGCTGCATGTCGTTTCAACGTTGCGCAGCTATTTCCTTCGTGATTGTTTCAGTGCAATTTTATCGCTGTGTTTTCTTTCATCAAGTGAAATAAACTCATCTTCACTTTTTGGGGCAGGAACGGCGCGCCTATTGGTTCATATACGGACATTGAAAGACCCTGATCGGGATTCGTCCTTGGAAACAACCTGGGTTCGAGTCCCGGAAAAAAATCTGCTTATTTCCCACCGCACTCTTTAGGTTCGTTGTCGTGGTCATAAGCTCGCATGGCGCAGAAGAAAATACCAATGGCGAAGACCTTCATCTTTTTGTCGGTGTCACTGACGTTGGCCATAAAACTGTCGATTTCTTTTTACCAATTGGTATGCCAACATTTCTTTGGCAGTGTGTTTTAATTCACAAGCCACGAAGTTGAACTTTCGCCGTGTTTTCGCCAAATCCACCCTCGAAAACCACCGCCTGTTCGTTCACAATGTTCACAATGCAAAGGTTATTTCAACAACACTAGACTAGCAGAATGAGCTTCTTAAATGAGAATGATAGGATTTCAATAAAAAGTTGTACCGGGGTCCTTCGTTTGGGCCCGAACAATCAATGGCCGTTTTTGCGAACAATGCAAATGTTTTGCAGCTATTCTTGTCGTTTCTCGCATTAGTGACGTCACTATAAGTTCAGTTTTATGATACGGCGTCTTTATTACACAATTTTACAACCTACACATTCGTGTACATGTTGTCTTTGTACCAAGCAAAGAAACTGAACTGTCATGTACTTATGTGTTGCGTGGGAAAATTCACATCTGATGTTTGCGACGTTCACGGCCTTTATACGAGTTTGTATCAATAAAGCGAGCCCGAAATAAACTGTCACGGTCGGTTAATGCTCGTACAAGAAATAATGTTTAGACACTTAAATTTGTATATGACGAAAGGGAATAACGATGTAGCCAAGCGTCACATGTGTGTATGCAGAGTCGCATAAAACGTTGGAGGAAATATGGAAGCCTGCGGACTGGGAACACTTTACACGGATGTGTATCCAATTTTAATGGGAAACAACGGCCCAAATAAACGTAAAAAGCGATAAAACGCATGGAAAATGCTCATGCAATCATCAGTGATATGAGGGGCCACATCAGTTACATCTGTTCATAAACATTTGAGTCGCATAACAAGATTAATAAAATGGGTTGAAACGTCTGAACAGTAGCAGACCGCCGTTTTTTCTTTTTCTTACAAGGTTCGGCTGTTAACTTCTCAAGTGGAAACTTTTAGAATCAATTTCTGTGAATGTTGAAAAACGATGACGTATTATATATTGTCCAACCAGTTAAAATCCACCCATGTTGTCAAACCAAGTCGCATTGCCTTTAAGCGCCACAGGTTTAACCTCTCCTGCCCTTTTCTCGTTATCAGTTACAGCTGCTGCATTTTTAACAATTGTTCCCTCCCCCTTCGTATTTTCAACCGCTAGGTTTTCGCTGCTGTGTCCTGAGTTTTACGTGGTACATTACCAAAATAATGTGTTAATATGTTTGCTGCATCAAGATGTACGTGACCAAAACACAATATGGCAAAGAAGTTATTGTATCATGTTCCATATAAAGTAAACAACTGACATTTTATTATCTGTCTGCATTTAAGAGAGACATTACTATTCAGATTTTGACTTTCTTTCTAAATAACTGAACTGTTGACACATGAAGTTTTTTTGTTGGTTTTATTTGTCGAATCACGATGACACAATTACGGTGTTGTCAGCAGAACCAATATTTGATTCTGTTTAGTTGCCAATCTGGCCGTCGATCCAGGAACGTGCAGCGCTGATCTTGGCGTAACCAGATGGTACAGTGTTGGAGCAAGTGCCACTTCCCCAAGAAACAGCCCCGATGAGACGGTAGCCGCTGTTGACAGAAGAGTCGGGCACAACAAGCGGACCACCAGAGTCTCCCTGTGAAGTAAGATATATAAGTATAGTTGTTGTTTTCTGACAGCATATAGTTACAAAACGAAGAGTGGATATCATAGGTAAAAAACTAAACAACCAAATTGGCTTAAGCCGGCTGACAAAATTTCATCTTGTTGAGTGCTTCCTTATAACCGCATTTCCTAACGCATGTTGTTCTTACCATGCAAGACGTGGCGCCTCCGTTTCCAGCAGCACATTGGATGCGGTCGGTTATAGTTATTGCGCTACCCCACACAGCTTGGCAGTCGGCGGCGGAAACCAAGGGAATGGTTGCAACCTGCATTGTATCAGGAATTGTGGCTGTAAAGAAACAAAAACACGGTTGGAATACCACTGGTAACGTGATTTTATGTCGTTTTTGTAACTGCTTTAGATACGTTTTCAAACTTTTAAGTACTATACAATTGTTATTGTGTCTTTATGTACAGCAGTGCTTCTTTATTTTGGGGGGTTTAAATCCGAATACCTGGGAAACGGATGATGTAGCCCCATCCAGTGGTGGTTGCTATGGTTCCGGCTGCGTACTCGACTCCTGCGTCGGCGAGATCCACCAGCGCAACCTAGCAACAACAAGACGTGTGATTTAAATTTATCATTGAAATTGGCCTCTAAGCATTTATGGATGTGACTTGTTTACTTACGTTGGAATTCAAAGTGGCTGGAGATGCAAGAGTTGCAACGCTGTAATCGTAGTCAAGAGTTTGGTCATTATACTGTGGATGGGGCGTGAAATCGGTCACAGATATGGATTGTCCTGGGTTTTTCCACTCGATTGATCCCATGTTGGCTGTGACGCCACTAGAAAAGTGAAATGTTTTAGAGAGTTAAAGCAAATTCAGAAAACTCGCGGTGTTGTTGATCAAGGGACAGGTATTTTTACCGCTTTTTTAATTTGTTTTGGGTCTTTTTGACGATGTAAAAGGAAATTATACGGAAATGCTCATTTCCCTGTTTCATGACTTTAGCCTCAACAAACTAAACGAAATGCAGTGTAACAAATTGGCAAAAAATATAACAGGGGGCTAAATACCTTTGGTAAACGGTGCAGTGAGCAGCCGACATCACATATCCTGCAGCAATGAGCGAACCTCCACAAAAGTGGCTTCCAAATCGTTGAAGAGAAACCTTAAAATAAAAGCAATCTTACTTGCCCCAACTTATGCTAAAAAAACATAAAACTATTTTAATAGGTTTGTTGTTACCTAATTTACTTTTGTTATTACAAAAATCTATGTTTTTCGAATATTCTAAAAAATGGAAATATTGAAAATTTTAGCAGTTCTCTGTATGCATTCTTTGTGTTGCTATTGACAACAGTTTGTTTACCTGCCAAGGAAAGTCGCCCAGCGCGGCATCCTCACCACCGATAATTTTGGGGTTGCTTCCCGGCATTAATGGAGCATTCAGAGGGTGGAATGGAAGCTCTAAAGCAAAATCATGATAAAGTCGAAAATTTGTGGGTTCGAATCCCGTCGAAGCCTTGATGAAATTTGAAAGGCAGTCAGCACTGCTTCATTCATTAAGAACGAAAACAGTAAATCAAAGCATCTTACCGCTGAGAGCAAGTCCGATGGCGCAGAAGAAAGTAAGAACGGCGAAGACCTTCATCTTTTTTGTCGTTGTCACTGAAGTTTACAATGAAACTGTGGATTCCTTTGCAGCTCGCTTGCTTTATACCCGCGTTACTGTGGAGGTCTGGATAAGTTCACACGCAACGGCAGCAAATTCACGAGTTATTTTCGGGAACCAACAACCACGTGGGGAAACTACCACGCGTTGATGACGTGCGGAGGTTATGTCATGTTCAATCAATGACAAAGCGTCTTGTGCGTTCAGGTTAGTGGCCACAAGATGACACCAGAGCCAATTGGTTGTGCCCTGTCGCTGCCTAAAGTAAGGCCAGTCGGCAGGATGGGCTAGGAATGTGGCATGCAGTCGTTATAAATCTTTATACCCATAACTCCTGGAGTTAAACCCCGTAAAACGTTTGTTGTTTGCATTTGCTTAAAAGAAAAGACCAGTAAATGACTTTCATGTAGTTCTTTGCCATGCGCCGTAGATCTTCAAACAACCGTTTTCCAGTTCAAAAAATATTTTGCGCAGTAGCAATCCCACAAACCGCTTTATGAGGTTTACATTTAAGCGTGTTAATCAAGAAATCAAGACAAAAGCTGAAACACCTGGTTATAATTACGATGCGTATAATTACGATCTTCATATTGCATTTATAGTTTCTCTTTGCCTTTCGTAAACCAAGTCTTTACTTTAAGCCATAAAAACTCTGTCAAACGTCAAACCAACTTTCTCCCGAGCGACAAAAACTTAAGTGTTCCGTGCTTGTGTGTTCCGTGGGAGAACTCACACCTGATGTTTGCGACGTTCGTGGCCTTTGTACGCAGTTTGTGTCTCGATAAAGCGATCCCGAAATACATTATCAAGGTCTGTCGTTGTTCTCACAAGATATGATGCTGGGAACTTATTTTTGTTTTCGGCGAAACGCAATAACGTTGTAGCTTAACAACTATTGCGTCATGATAAAGTAAACAATGTCAGGGTGACATGCGAAGGTATAGTTAAACTTATTCACCTGATCGCATCAAGAGCTAATAACGCCACACCCCTCCCATATTTAGCAGACCACATTAAGCTAATTTTCGATAGTTGGCGCAAAGAGCTAAATTATTTATTTAGCAGCTAAAGAGGGGTGGATTAGGGTAAAAGTTTTAAACAAATGACATCAGCAACTTCAAATTACGAAATATATATTCCTTCATTTAAAACCGACTGATTCTGTTTAACCAAGGATTTACAGTCTATTGGTTTTAGTGTACATCAGGAACTAAGTTCTATTGCTAGTTTATTACATTTTGAATCCTGACACCTTACCCTGACCATAATAGCCTTAACAGTGAGCAGAGATACATTGTTTTAAAAGGGTGCTCTTTGTGCCACCTATCGAAAATTAGTTAAATGTGGCTCTGCTGTGAGGTATGGTGTTAGTAGCTCTACCGTATTAAGTGGCCAAATATATTAATCTTGTTGTCACCTAAATCTTCATTAACAAAGATTGTCCAACCCATCGTTATGCGATACAGCCTCATGGACGTCATTTTGTGTCCGAAACATCTAATCGATGTAGAAGAGTGTCAAATGAAAAGCTGTTTGTACCTACAGTGATGGTTGGCTTTTCAGCCTTGAACTATTCTAAAGTGTACTTAGCTTGTGTGTATGTTTAGACACGTAAAAATCTATGCTCCACATATGAACTGGTGTGTGGCCACAGCGTGAACATCTTATGTTGCTCATAGTGGTATCAAGTGTGCTCAGGAAGCTTGTGTGTATGCCCAGACACGTGAAAGTCAATGCTACGCATAAACTGGTGTGTGGCCACAGCGTGCACATCTAATGTTGAAAAAAAATCATCGGGTCGAAATTACCCATACATTGATGTAATTAACAAACTAATTTCCAAAACTGTCATAACAAGTTAATGTTGCCAACTTTGTTAACCGCATGCTTTCAGCGTGGCTATGAAAAGTGTAAAACCTGTGCTAGTGGAAACCAAATCAGTTTAATCATGCCTTTGTTTTCCTGAGGGATGTTAAAACTTCTGCTTACTTGTTATTTTTGCTTAGCCCTAAGACTAAGTCATAGTTGAAAGTCTTTGATGTACCACAGGGGTGTGTAACCTTTGTCACAGTGGGGCCAAATACAACTGCCAAGATTAGATCGCGGGCCACACCTTTATATAACACAATGTGATTTTACTTTGCTGTATATACCAATTAGGCTTAACTACAAGCAAGTAAAATTCGCATTTGATTTTAGCCACACATTGCCAGGTCGCAGAAAAATAGCACCGGGCGCATTAATCTGCTCAAAAATATATAATAACTATACTCGTTTTCCAGTACGTTTAAAATGCAAGCGTGATTGCGGGACGCGCTCAACCTTCAATCAACGGGCCGCAGGTTGCACACCCCTAATGTAAAGTATTCACCATTACGAAGTTTGACATCTTTCTAACTTAAAATCTTATCCCGTTTTTACATACTAAATCCGTTGACACATGAGATTTTTTGCACATTTTATTGTTTAAATCACGATGACACTATTACGGTGTCGTCAGCAAAACCAATTTGATTTTTATTAGTTGCCGATCTGGCTGTCGATCCAGGAACGGGCTGCGCTGATCTTCGCATAAACTCCCGGCTTAGAAGTGTCACAAGTGCCGCTTCCCCAAGAAACAGCCCCGATGAGACGGTATCCGCTGTTGGTAGAGGAGTCAGTTACAATAAGTGGGCCACCAGAGTCTCCCTGTGAAAGAAAAAACAACAATAGACGTTATATCGGCAACCCCTGAGCGATATTCAGACAATAGATTCGTCTTCGGGTGTCTCATGGATTCGAACTCTGAAAAATCAGCAAATAGTTATCTTGGTTATAATGCCGGTGGCATCACATTTACCTCTTTTAACATTTACAAATTTCTACTAGGGTTCCACACATTCCTATAAAACAATTTTGAAGTTGCAGACAGTGGTTTGACCGATAAGGTTTCAGTTTTAGAATAGGTTTAATCAAAGCGGGTGGTTTTACCATGCAAGACGAGGAACCACTGCCAGCAGCACATTGCATACGATCAGTGATCGTCTGGAGGCGCCATTGTCTTTGGCAATCTGTCTGGGAAACCAAGGGAACAGATGCCACCTGCATTTTATCTGGGAGGATATCTGTCAAAAACAAAAAGATACTTGAATTAAGTTGTCAAATTTCAAATTTTTGCCACCGCTTCATCCATAGGCTTCGAATATGAACGAATTTTTACTTGGAATAAAAATTAGAATAATATACTATTTGAAATAATTGCATACCAGGACTAACGGAGGTTAAACCCCATCCAGTGGTGATGGCCATGGTTCCGCCTGCGTATTCGGCTTCTGCGTCGGCAAGATCAATCAATCCAACCTAGCAACAAGCAAATTAAATCAATGAAACATGCGAGATATACTTAACTGTAACTCAAAGCAATTTTATTTTTTTACCATGGGATCTGCTAGATTTACGTTAGATGAAAGGGTTGCAATGCCGTAGTCGTAGTCAAGAGTGCGGTCATTCCAGCTGGGATGGGACTCCATCTTTTCTACTGCGATTAGTTGTCCCGGGTTTCTCCATTCATTAGTTCCAAGGATGGCAGAGACTTCTCTAAAAACATAGAAAAGGTAAAACTAAATTTGTTTTCAAAAAGCATTTTAGATTTTTCGAAAGTACAAAACAGGTTTAACTCTTGTAACTTCAAAATCGTTGTTTTTATAGAAAACGTATGGTGGGAATTTTGCCCCTTGTCCTTCAAACCAGGTGTGTGCAGCCTTTGTCACTGTGGGGCCAGATTAGATCGCGGGCCGCACCTCAAGTTGATTTTACTTTGTTGCATACCAAATATGCATACATGGAGTTAACAAGTAAAATTCGCATTTATTTATAGCCGTATTATTGCCAGGTTGCAGAAAAATACCACCGGGCGCATTAATCTGCTCAAAAATATCTGATAATTGGACTCGTTGGCAGTAGATCAGAAATTTCCAGCCTCTCCGCGGGCCGCACAACCTTTATCAACGGGCCGCATTTATCCCGCGGGCCGCAGGTTGCACACTCCGCTTTAAAACAATAAATTCCCACCCAATAAGATCGGTGCAGTGAGCAGCCGTCATCACGAATCCTGCCTTGATAAGCGAACCTCCGCAGAAGTGGCTTCCAAACCGTTGAAGAGAAACCTGCAGAAATAATATAACAGCAGTCTGCAGTTTATACCACAAAAACGTAAGATTCGTAAATATTCGTTGTTTGTCTGTCCAGTTTGAAACGGCATTCAAAGCATTCCAGTGATTCGGTGCAGTTTAGTGTTTCCGTATCACTACTTTGTTTTAGTTTCTTTTGATTTTTTTGATGTTTTTATTTTGTGGTTTGATAGAAAATAAAGAAGTATTTAAACAAAATATATTATATTTCACGATATTCATCGACTGATTGCGTTACTAGGAAAATATTTTTCATTCTTTGGTATAAAAAAGTAGGATTTGAAATAGGCCAGGTTTTATTTGCAATTGGTAATGTTTTCTCCCTACCTGCCAAATATATTGACCCTCAGGGGCAACGTCTCCATTAATGATTTTTCCCTGGTTGCCCGCCGTCAGAACGTGCATCGGGTGCACAGGAACCTCTGAAACAAATTCATGTTATTGACATAATATCCACACGGGACCTCAACGTTCTTGGGTTCAGTTCGAGATTAAACACAAAACTCTTTACATATTTCGCGTCGTATTTGTTCTTCCTTTACACAAAGAGTGGAGTAAGCAAACTCAACTTCTGTAGAAATGCGAATAAAATGTTTGAGCACGTGGCGTTAATGACTTGTTAAATTTGAATCATCTAAATACAGATATTGTGGTTTCGAATCCCATCAAATCCCACAGATGCAGCTGGAAGACTGTTGAGCGTTTAATCGGGCATTTCATTAGAAATGAAATTAAACAAAGCATCTTACCGCTGAGAGCAAGTCCGATGGCGCAGAAGAAAGTAAGAACGGCGAAGACCTTCATCTTTTTTGTCGTTGTCACTGAAGTTTACAATGAAACTGTGGATTCCTTTGCAGCTCGCTTGCTTTATACCCGCGCTACTGTAGAGGTCTGGATAAGTTCACACGCAACGACAGCAATTAACGAGTTATTTTCGGGAATCAACAACCACGTGGGAGAACTACCACGTGTTGATGACGTGCGGAGGCTATGACATGACTTTTAAGGTTCTTTGCTATGTCCACAAGATGACTCTAGAACCAATTTGGTTGAGCCATGTCACCTTATGCGTTTTTTGATGAGCAGGAACTTGGCTGATGGGTCCAGCGCGCCTGACCCATATACAGACAGTACCTTGATCGGGATTCGTCCCCTGGAGTGTCGTGAGTTCGAACCCCGTGAAAAACAAATTATGCATTTTGTTTGGATAAGAACCTGGCCTATCTGATCAGGTTTATCCCTGCCAGCGTCCTGGGTTTGAACTTGGTGAAAAATTAAATGCACATAGTGTGTAGGGCAAGCATTTCGAATCGTATAAAAATCCAAACCCCTAAACTTTGGGCGCCTGACTCATAGAAAGTAGTCTCATGTCGGAATATGTAAAAGAGTGAAAAAAAAGATTGAAAGAGAGAGAGAGAGAGAGAGAGAGAGAGAGAGAGAGAGAGAGAGAGAGAGAGAGAGAGAGAGAGAGAGAGAGAGAGAGAGAGAGAGAGAGAGAGAGCGAGAGAGAGGACGAAGTGAGAGAGAGAAGAGGGAAAGAAAGAGAGAGAAAGAGAGAGAGAGAAAAAAGAAAGAAAGAGAGAGGCATTAAACTTAAATAAGGTTATAAATAGGATATCAATTTAAAAATACATATTTGTTAGCAAACAACGTGTTGCATTTTCAGTCTGTTATCATACGCAATCCCTCATACTGAGTCTCTGGTGACCTACTATTATATAATAGACTACATACAGTTTACAAAACATATTCCTGATTAAATTTAGTTTACCGATTGATACATTGTGAACTTAGTCCCCCTTCCAAGCGAATAAACACTTATGATCCGTGGGAGAATTCACATCTGATGTTTGCGACGTTCATGAACTTTGTACGCAGTTTGTGTCATAATCAAGCGAGCCTGAAATAAATTATCAAGGTCTGTTATGGTTCTTACCAAATAAACTTTGACGAAAGACAATTACGCCGTTGTCTTATGTCGGATATTTGGCTTGTTAAAAAGCAACGAGCCAGATTATAATTATATTTACGATTCAATAAGCTATTTTCTCGTGAATTTAAACTAATAAAATACAATATGACCAAAACGACTATGCTGGAACTGCTCAAGTTCAATGGGTGGACAAAGTATAATAGTTTGCAAATATTTCATTGCTTTTAAAATAGGAAAAACAATTGCACGAAGCGAAATAACACTTGCTTCACGAGTTTAGTGACAATGGCCGGCGACTAATTGACCCGTAATTCTTGAGAAACTATCTGCTTTTAAAACAAAAGTCGTCTCAGAGTGAATTGCCGTTCCGAGATGCGTCATAAAAGGGACTACAACGGTTCCGTAAAAGTCTCTTTATGTTTTCAAGTCCTTGTCCAAAGTTGGTAAGAAATCTTCGCCGCGAGATAGAGCCCAAGGGCCTTAACTTAATTTTTGTCCAAAACCGCTAAAGCAAATACAGTTCATAAACTTCTGATATTTTGGACAAAGTTTAAATACTACAAATATAAAAGTAGATGTATTCGCTTCTTAATACACACGACATTTGTTGCCTTACCTTCGCCTGTGACCGACGCAAAACAGACGTAGAAACACATATTATATGAATGCGCCTTATTCGGTTCGCGTTGCATTGGTGCGTCAATTTACGTTTCAACATGACATGCAAGAACGACAAACGCGAAATCATTTGCAATGATGACATTCCAATCGCGTCAATGGGAAAGTCCCTTCTTTTGGTTCAAATAGCGTTGAATGTCGAATAATTCTCCCTTTTGCGACGAGAGGGAGCTTAGTGGTTTATATTATTGTGTACTGATGCAGAGAAAAAGGGTGCCTTTGAATTGGCCAAATAACAATTATTAAAAAATACAACCGAGTATTTATTTAGACCAAAATGTGAAATGCGAAACAGCATATTTCAATTATTACTAAACAATCTCTTATTAATGAATCAAAAACTGTATTATAATAATACACAAGGACTGAAACGTTAATCTAATGCAAAATTTAAACAAATTTACTCAGCAAGTAGCACATTAGTTGTTAGCATTTGTTGACTAATTACGTGAATTGCCCATGAAAAGGCAAATCAGGCAGTTGTTTGCTCAATTAGTTGCAAATAAACCAAGCAATTCAGGTTTGCGTTGCACAGGTAACGAACCGCGCAGAATAGCGAGCAACCAATAAGTTTGTTATGGTTGTGACGTGCTATCACGTGATGGTGTCTCGTCAGCTGTTCGGAAAAGAAAAATCAATAGCTTGGGCGCATACGGCGTATCAAAACATAAATGCCGCTAGAATATAATTTAAAATATTAATATTTACAGTTATCTCGAGCCAAAACGCTATAATGTTAATATATTTTATTAAATTAAACACAAATATTTAGTTTAAATGATCATTTTGGCTTCAAATTGGTGACAATATGAGAAAAGGTTGTATTTTGTCACGGCGTGTATGTTGATGCGTAACAGCTTTATGTTCAGTCGACGACTCTACCTCTGTTTCCTTTTGTGCCAGGCAACTGTACAGAACGCTAGTCCAGTAGAAACGCCTAACAACACGGCCATACCTCTGTTATGTGCTTGTTTTTAATCAACTAGAATCATTTCTTCGCATGGTCAAACTCTTACCCTGCAACAATACAATAACTGCAACTTTCAAATACTTGTACATTGAAATTATTAATTTTGCTGTTAATCAATGCTCTAAAAAGCTACGCACAAAAAATTTTCAGGGTTTTTACTAGTTTTGCTGTTTGCACAGGAATTTATATTTAGTTTAGGAATCAGTGGTTTGGGTAGACAGTACAATAAGGAAACAAAGTGTGGAAGTCAAGACAAGCCAATATGAAGGACATTTGTATACCAGGTAAGTGATGTGTGTTTTGCTGTTACGGTAGTTGCGTGTGAACTGCAGGTTTCGTTTCCTATATGTGTCTGTACATACTAGGCCCTACAATTTAGTTCGCTCGTTTTAACTGCGCACCACAATATTTGTTTTGGTTTCATGAATGCCTTGTTAATGGATGAACGCAGTTGGTAGGTTTCTCTGTAAGTCAAGGGATGTACAATCTAAAGGCCCGTACTCTAAGCTATATCTTGTAAACCTAAAGACAATTGGATTTCTATCATTGGTATTTTAAACTGCAACAGTTTGCTATACTCAAGTTAAAAAATTTGAAAATTAAGGTGAATTTTTGTGGCATTATGTTTAATTATCGAGGACCAACTCCAATGAAATGCATTGTGCACCAATACTGCAGCTCTACAAGGTCACTGAGGTCCACTGATAAGGCTTGCGAGCCGTAATTAGGACACAAAGCAAGGCTACCTTGACTTGGACGCGTGCAATGCGCTATGCACACACAAGGACGCACGCACGCGCACACACGTAAAGCTTTTAAAGATGCGGTGATTTTAAACTAAGTCGTTACCGCAGCAGGTCATTGCTGACACTGGCTCGTCTGTAATAAGTTGAATCATAATATTTCTAAATAGAAATGACACATCAGTGACTATTTGTCAACTGTGGTGGCTGGTAAAGTTATAAAAAACGCCATGTAACTGCGCTCTACTTACCCTTGGGCGAAAGCGTCTTCTGTGTGCTTTGGCATGTTGTATTGTTGTTTAATCAATCAACCAACAAACCAATTCGTAATAAACCCTATTGTTCCGTGACAAACTTATTGATTTTGCTACGTAACGAAACGTCATTGCTGCTATAAAACTGATTGCAGTGACAAGTATTACAATTTAATTCATTTGCTGATGCGTATAGCTTAGTATTGAGTCATTTGACGCCGAATTTAAATGCCTAATCAACAATTGTTCTTGCCTTAGCCTTTAAAACCTTGTCATAATAATGTAACTGTAATACCTAATGTATTTGGTCACATCCTTTACGAATCAAGTACGTTAGGCGTGCATCAATTTAATAGCATGTTAAAACTGCATACAATCATCAAAATATCCACACCATGTTTTCCAGGCGTGAAAAAAAAACATCATTACAACACAAAAATCAAAACAAATAATTATTTCCACGCTTCAGCCGTGAAAATCAAATAGCATTATGACGTCACAGTTAAAGGGTACATTGTCTGCAAATTAGTTTAGTAAATTGTAGCTTTGTCATTCAATTGGATAAATGTAGGTTTAGCGAGGTCGAAATGCTTCTCCATTTTAGAATGTAAGTAAATTGTGCTTTTTACGTTGTATCATGTTGCTGTAAAATATAATACGCCGATTTTCGTAGCTGGTTTTATCATTTTAAGTTAGTGTGTAAATGTTAAAACGTTTGGTTCAGAGGATATTGTAATTTATTACTTATTGCTTATCTTTATTTGCAAGATTTCATTAATAAGAAATTATTTACTACTTTATTTGCTTGGAAAATATACCATTTAAAAGCACCCTGTCAGGAGGGCATTGTAATATGCGTGGTGTTTATGTTAACTTTGAAACATTGCTAAATAACCCACAAAAAGTTGGTGTCTTAACCAGGAGTTCGCATTTGCACCCCTGTCGGACAATAAAAGTGAATAATCTTGGCACGCCAAGCGAATTACGCGTCCATATTCCAATGCTGTTTGATACTTAAAAACTATTACAGTATTTTTACGATTGAGTAGTACTTTGTGTGACTACTATTTAATTCAGCTGGTTCTAACCAGTGGTGGGATTCAATTTTGTCATCAGCCGGTTCTATCACAAAAGTCATATTTTTCAGCCGGTTCTGTTACAAATGCCATTAACAGTAGCCAGTAATGCTAACCGGTTCGCTGATCGCATAAAATTTCGTGAGCCGGTTCTACAGAACCGGTGCGAACCGGCTGAATCCCACCGCTGCTTTTAACCAATTTGACACGAAATTTTGTTACGCCAGGTCATTACTATTTTTGCATTGCATTTTTCCCAGTTTCAAACTCTTATTATTTTTCACACAGAGGGTAACAAGGGGTCACAACAGGAAACCCAAGATACCGACTTCTACATCAACGAAGGAACAGATTCAGAACAACAAAGTGATTTCAAAAGTGATTCAACACAACTGACGAACTTTAATTATTGTCAACACGAACATTCTTCCCAAGGAGATAAAAACTTTGCCGACCACTGCACGAAACGGGTTTTGGAGCAGGGACAACTAAGTGCAACATACCACTTGTGTCGGTTTGAAGGAAAAGCTTCGACTCGAAAACAAAGTCTTAGGACTCGTAGTTACGGCAGCACATCAACTAACAGTTTGAAAGAAGCAAGTTTATCTCAGAAAAACAGCTCAGATTCGTTGTCTTCGATCGGCAACGCGACAGAAGACGACATATTTGTGGAAAATGAAAGTCAGCTCTCACCAACTTTAAATCTTCAGTCCATAAATACAAGGTAAAAAACAGTAAATGAATCAGCGGTTGTCCAATAATACCGAAAAACTGGCAAACAAGTCAATTATTAGATATTTTTGAGCAGATTAATGCGCCCGGTGCTATTTTGCGACCTGGCAATTGTGGCTAGAATCAAATGCGAATTTTAATAGTTAACTCAATATAGGCATATTTGGTATGCAACGAAGTAAAATCACCTTGTGTTATATAAAGTTGCGGCCCGCGATCTAATTATGGTGATTGTATTTGGCCCCACTGTGAAAAACGGTGTACACCCTGTGCTAAAGGATTTGGTAAAACAAGCCCTTCATCCAAAATGTGATGCTATTCTCTCTCGACATAAAATGCATTATTAACCATTAGTTGACAGTCATAATGTTTAAATGCCGAAAACTGCAGTGTCTGTTAAATTAATTAGTTGGTTGGACTCGTGGACAACTGTGTTTGTTTTTACGACTATGCATATGTGCAATCTTGTATTGCATATAGCGAGATATCGATGCAAAGTTGCCCTATTTTTTCCTACTGGTGCTAAAAAAACTTTATCTGATATAAAAAAACATGTTTTTTGTCGGAAATTCCAACCAACGACGACATTGTTTTTCAGACAAAGCACTGATTGTGCGGAAACAATGGGATGCACGACAAGCATAGATGTGCACAACAGCGACGCCTTGCGACAAGAAAGCTCTAGTTTAGCTGACGAAGATTCGGATGACAACAAACATGCGACACCTAGCGATCAGGATGTTGGCCTAAAAACTGCTAGCAATGCCGATTTGCTGCAGACCCAGCGTTTGGCTCCTACTGATGTCACTAAGGGCCTGGCAAAGCGATGGCTTCGAAGTCATTTTGACGAACAAACCGGCAGAGATGCAGAAAAATCGGCTGCTGGCGGAAAAAGGCGGAAGGGAGGCAAGAAAACTGTTTCTAACTCGGATTTGGAACTTCACAAGGAAAAAAAGAAAATTGCGATCAAACCTCTACCACGTGGGGTGAGTTTGTGTGTCATTCATAGGTTGTGCTGGGTTCGAAACTCGGTTTAACCGCTGTTTATGGGCTCATTCATTGTGGTGCAAAATACATTAAAATTATTTACGCAGGGACCGTAGTGCATGGTTTTTGCGGTGAATATTTTGTTCAAGGTATAGTAAAGTGCTGTGGCTTCAAAATAAATTTCAGCAAATATTTTTTTACCACTAAACAAATTTATAAAAACGACTTTTTGGGCCAGAAAATTTATTTAATCTGAATGCGCCATTAAACATTACTTAGGCTTTCTCTTGACGCTTTGCATTGCTTTTTACGAACCTTTAAAATCTCGGGATAACCAGAAAACAGTTTTTTACTTGTGCGTCTGTGTAATGGGGAAATCATGTGAACACCTCCATATTAATGACGCATATGAGTAGGTTGAAGTATTGCAACTTTAGTTGTGTAAAACCTATGAGTGTTACAATACTATACATAGAATCGACCGTAGTGATTCGTTCTTACGTTTCATATTTAACCTCCTACTTTGACCAAGAGGTTTTTACCGGCTGACACAGATATCATATAATTAACCTTTATTGCAAAACGGTTTGGGTGTTATTTTTGAAATATCTTTAATCCCTTCATAACTACCCTGAAGATTTTGTACATGGAAAGTACATTAAGTTTTTTTCAACAAGTGTTAAAAGGGTTGCATCAAAGTGTACGTAACAAGCTTGGTTAGTGGTTAGTTTTGGATCAAGTGTTCCTAGTTTTTTTTCTTTGTCGTAATAACGCCCTAAATTTTCCAAACTTACAAAAAGGTTTTCGGTTTGAGTTAAGTTGATAGTCTTAAATAAAAGTAGCCCTCTAAGCCGATGGTTCCGAGACCCTTTCAGTTTGTTAGAAACAAACTTCTCAACTTAATAGAGCTCTTCTGGTAGTTGTATTTTTATTCCTACGTTTCGATGTCCTATACAGGTCGCCTTCAAAAGTTTTGAAACAATTTAGGTTTGAATTAATGCTTTATACGAAGCAACCGGCTTCGAAAACAAAACATAGGTCGACATTGAACGCATGGTTCTCTGAGTTTGTTTAACGATCGAGGATTACCGCAATAAACTAGGGCCACTCGCGTCCTCCGAACGAACCTCACTGCATAATTCATATCCGGCATGTGACGTGACCGAGCCTGGCGTATCGACGTCGGGGAGTACCCTGCTAGCGGAGCAAGATTTTCACCGGGCGAGAAAATTGATTTTTCTGTTGTTTTCGATCTCATCCCACGTGTCTACTCTCTTGTTACATAAGGTCGGAAGTGACAATACGTGCAGAGCATGGGGTTATGAACTGCGGGTAATTAACCCCGAAGAGATATATTTGACTTCTGTGGGTATAAGTTTAGTATGTGGGTTTTTGAAAAAATACATTTTTATTTGTTTTAGTCAATCAGGGGCTACTTCTAAATGTTACTTTCAATTCTTATGAGAAATGTTAATTAGCTTTATTGATCTGCGCTCGTTACAAATGCGAAGTATTGAATTGCCCGTGTAGGCTTTAAATCTTAACAAGGCCCAAGGGAGGTTTTTAATTCCTTGCTTCACCAGGTCAAACCAGGTCAAATTCTCAAAAACCACCGCCCATCTGGTGGTAAAAACAAGCCCTCTAAACCGCAACTGTGAAGTAAATGAAAAATACGCCTAAAAAGAGCCAGATTTTACCGTCATTTAACTGCTTATCAAAATCTATGCCAAGTAACAAAAAGGCATTTTTGGCAATCCGCAACTAGTGTTTAAAACCCGCAACTTTATGTCAAAAGCCAGCCCAATTGGGCGGGAAACCGCCACCATTGGAAAACTCGTACTTGTTACTGGGGATTCCCGTAATGGAAATCCAACAGCGCTACCAACGAGCGAATTGTTTCGTCACAGCTGCGCTCTTGTGCGCTTTGTGTGTCGGTTCATTAGGTGAAGGGCGCACCATTGTGTCGGAAATATCTGTCTCTTTTGTAATGTTTGGACGCCGTGAAAAGCCCAACTTAGTTTATTGGGTGTGTCGCTAACAGCTCGGCTTTATGCGAATGTACGTAGGTGCGCCATGTTTTGTCTGTGAGGTGAAAAGGCCATTGACTGAGTATTATACAAAAATATGCGACACTTTGAAATATGTTTTGTGTGTTGAGATCAAGTTTCAAAACAAACTGTGTTAAGAATTTAAACTCTACATTCTTTCGAATCAACAAATATGTCCTGGCTGCTACTGCAACATTCCTAAATAAAAGTGACAAAAAACGTAATTATCCGATACGTTTGTGAGATAAAAAATCTGGTTTAATGAAAAACTGTTTCTTTGAATTCTCAACAGTTTTTGCTTTGAGGCGATTGGTAACTTTTTGTGGGCGTGTCACTTGCAAGGGGGCGTGGAACATCACAGCTGTTTACATCAAGACATTTAACTGTTTGTTTCCAATCCACCTGGTCTAATATATTAGATTTTTACTGTAATATATTTACTGTACATTGTTTCAGGTTCACAACCGACTGAGTATTCTCCATTTTAACGACGTTTACGAAATTTCGGAGCGCACCAGGGAACCAGTAGGGGGCGCAGCACGCTTTGCCACCGCTATGACGCAACAAGTGAATCGAATCACCCAGGAAACGGGAGTGCGACCCCTGATTTTATTCGGGGGCGATTGCCTCAACCCTTCGACGCTCAGCTGCGCCACCCAGGGGGAGCATATGATCAACGTTCTCAACCAATTGGAGGTGAGTAAAAGGATTGGTGTGTGTTGCATAGCAACAATAGATTTAAACCAAGAAACAAGTAACTTCAAATATCGAACAGGTTTTGGTCAAGCAGTTTAGAACGCTACTTATACTGTGCAGTAAATTGCTGCTGTGGTTGTAGAGTCGTAAGGTATAAGATCCGGTTTTTGGGATTCTTGTCAATCCGACTCCATTTCGCTTCACTGAGTATATAACTACCCCAGACACACAGTAGGCTAGGCTCATTAAAAGCGTTACCGAATCAGCCAGTAACCAAGCATTCCCACATGTGCAAGGCACAGCCTAAAAAAATCTAGCCTGATGTGGGATTCTAACTCACGACTGGAGCTTTTTCCCTCTATACTAAATGAGCTACGCAGGCTCAGTAATGAACCCGCCGAAGTTGAATCACAGGCACCGTTTCTGCCTCGTATGCTGCACGCAGACTACTTTCGACTCGTGTATTGATAGGTGCTTTCATCACCTGCTGTTCTTCCCAGGTCGACGTAGCGGTGTTTGGCAACCACGAATTTGACTTCGGAGCCGAACACGCGGTGAAATGCATCTCCAAGATGAACTCGGTCTGGTTGCTTAGCAACGTGGTCGACAACTTGACTGGCAGAAACCTCGTCGAAGGCGTGACAAAGCACATTGTGACGTATAACAACATGAAAGTGAGTGATGTGGTTACCTGTAATTGTTTCCGACCCAAGTTGTGTGATTTTCTTTGTATCCCTTTTACTCCATAAACTTAAACTAAAACCAAGAAATTTCTAGAGGACGTGTATATAGGTGATATATTGTATGTGTTGACAATCGCTGTGGTTAATGTCTACAGCGGAGTTGTAAGTTGGTCGGACTTCTTGGGCCGGGTTGGACATGAGTTTCGTTAAAACGGGCTTGATTCCGGCCTAGCTTTACAGTTTTGTCGCATTTTTTACCAATCAAATTTCATATCTTTAATGGTGAAAATAACGGCCCAAATAGACGTAAAAAGCGACATGCTTTATTGTTCAAACGTTTCGGCAAATGCTCAGTGATATCACTGTTTGGGCCGTTATTTTCACCATTAAACTTATGAACAGATCCGTATATAGTGTTCCAAAATTTCATATCCACTAACAACTATGTTCTCTAGTGTACTTTGTCAGTTATGTGTTTGACCTTGCTTCTGTGAAAGTCCGCGGATAGTGTTAACAAATCTACAAATCTTCATGAAAACACGTCAAGCTCATGAATTGTCATCACTTAAACTCTACAATTTGTTTTATTCAGATCGGCTTCGTGGGTTTAGTGGAAGAGGAATGGTTAGACACACTCGCCACTATAGAGAAAGATCACCTTGACTTTCAAGACTACGTTGAAAAGGGGAGGATCGTCGCCGCCGAGCTGAGAGTAAGTGTGTGACGTCATAATAATATATGACGTCAGTAGGTGACGACATAATGGTATATGACGTCAGTGTTTGACGTTAAGCGCCAATTTATTCCAGATTTAGAGTCCCAGCTTTATGTACGTTAGTTGTTGTGGTCAAGTTTGTAACTCTCTTTTGCTGTTTTAGGCTGAAGGAGCAGATTTTGTGATCGCTCTCACGCACATGAGATGGCCTAATGATGAGCGACTTGCGCGTCTCGTACCTGATGTGGATCTGATACTGGGAGGGCACGACCACGAGTACGGCGTGAAGGAGATTGACGGTGGGTGGAGTTGAGTGTTGAACTTCCGCTAAATGAAATAGGCTATTGTTGCCAGCTGCCAGGCATAATGTACAACCCAGTATTGCTCATTCACCAGTTTTATTGTAAACAATTGACGTTTCGACGTCCTGTACTCATTCTGGTAAATGAGTTAATTTCACAGTCGCTAAGTCATTTACGAGTGCAACAATAACGTCTGAACTATGAAGTATTAACTGTATAGCAGCCGGCAGTTCAAAAAAATTGTTGTATTGTTATTATTCACGATTGAAACACCCAGTTCACTTTATACAACCTCCATCACTTGGAACTCCGTTCACCGCGCAAATCTCGTTAAGAAACCCGTTTAAAGCTTTCTCTAAAGCCTTACTTGAGCAAACTGATTTGTGTTGTGACGTAACAATAAGTAACGTTTGTGACGTAGAATGCCTCGTCATCAAAAGTGGGTCGGATTTCCGAAACTTCTCGAGCGTGGACGTATTCATGCGTGACGACGGCTGTGTTGACGTCAAACTAACGCGGTATGACGTCACAAAGAAAACAAAAGAAGACAGCGAGATGCGCGATATTGTGATGCATTATATGTCGGCTCTGGAGAAAAGTTTGGACAGAAAAATTGGTGAAGTTTGGGTAAGTTGTGAAAAGCTTACTTCACCTTAAAAACCAGCTGTGTATTCTAAATCTAAATCAAGGGGTGTACAACCTAATGCCGCTAAAATGACCGGTCGCAAATTAATGACAACGCGGCGTTCAAAACGTAGCAGCCGATAGGGAAAAGGCTGTACAACCTGGCCTGAACCAACCCTGATGACTATTACTTCATAAGGAACTAAAAAGAAATAATACGATAGTTTAAATAACATCAACAAGTACTTTAATACAAAGTCACAAATCACTTGCGTGTTGTGCGAAATCACCTCGCATGCCAACCGTGGTATCCGTACTATATTGGTTGCCCACTCCTGGTGGAGATTGTGATCTTACCCAAAAAATTAAAACCAGAATAAAATTTGGTTGTTTACAACTTGAATATTTTAACAAACGGCAATCGTGTCGTATTGGTTACCGCCCCTGGTGTAGATTAAATATAGAACATTGTAACGCAGTCCGCTTAAAGGCTTACGATTGTAATGTATTGTAAAAACGCAACTAATTAAATCCTACCAAAAAAACTAGATTAAAATTCGATTGTTTATGACTTGAATATTTTAACAACCTGGTGTTTACCACTGGTGTCATATTAGTTACCGCCCCTGGTGTGATTTATAAAATTTTGTACGTTGTTACGCAGTCCGATCTCGATGGCCGGTTTAAAACAGTTCGGACCCAAGAAACTCGTCTCGGAAACTTCGTGGCTGATATAATGGCTGCCGCAACACGAGCTGATATCGTCCTCATTAATTCCGGGACGTTTCGCTCCGATGACATACACAAACGTGGCGAGTTCCGATTGGACGACCTGATGAAGATTCTGCCAATCAGCGACACCGTCGTCACCATCGAAGTAACCGGGAAACAGCTGCTAGAGGCGCTAGAGAACGGAGTGAGCAAATATCCGAAGCGGGAAGGGAGATTCCCTCAGGTGAAAAACATTTGCTGTGTGTTTGGGACTGATTGAAATCGACTCGGTTAAAAGTATGGTTTCAAGCTATACAATTTACACACCCTTTACTGTGTGTTTTGAATCATTTGAAAACAACTGTATAATACCTGTATATTTTAATGGTCTTAAAAACGTCCCTGTTTACTTTTTTTACATTCTGCATTCTATCGAGGCAACTTCATAACTTAATTTATTGAGATATCAAGATTTGTGTCAACGAAAATATTAACTCGTTGTCGCTTGTAATTACTTTGTTGCATATAACCTAGGACCTGGGAGATTTTTTCTCGATGACAACAGTGGCTGTAATTTCATGTATATTTCTTCAAAGTTTCTAACAAACAAACAAGCCTAGCATCTGTTGCGTATCTTAACCACAGTTAATTTGACTCGCATGTTACTGAGCATCAACTATGACCATGATGGGATTTGTCCGCAATATTATTTAGTATCTACGATGCACTGTAGAGTTGCCAACTTGTTAAGGCCTAAGTTTATTTTAAGAATAAAATTAGAACCTAGGGCGGGTTCCGTTCTTTCGCTTATGAGTTTAGAGCCTAATCTCGACCTTGCAATTTTTTTTGCACCGTAGCAATAACGTTGTACTCCTGTCTCTTTGACGTAGGCTTAATAGCGCCAACCTCTCAGGAAGGCCGTGCAAAACTTTACGTCAATCTTTTTGTGATTTTTCAGGTTTCCAACATTTGCTTCGGGTTCAACCCCGAACATCCTCCTGGCCACCGCGTCATCAGGGACACTATAAGGATAGGGGGTTCCCCTCTCGATATGACGCGCGAATACACAGTTGCGACGAAGGCTTACGTGGCGCGTGGGAAGGACGGATACGAATGCTTGAAGAATTGCAAACTGAAGACCGACCCCGATTCTGGTCCGCTTCTCTCAACTGTCGTACGAAATCACGTGAAAAATGTTTTCAAACTTTTGGAGTTTGAAAGACGAGAGTCGTGCAAGGTGACTTTATGTGTAACTGCTTATCAGGTTTTGTTAAGTATCCTAATATCAGTGATTCTTAAACTATTTCTGAGACATGTCTTTACAGTCTTACTCAAATTGCAATTCATCAATCCTTGCTTTATAACTTTCAAGTTTTCCATTTTTTATGTCAAAATTCTCTAAGATTAGTGATTTTTAAACTGTTTCTTCGGCACGCAGTTACCTTTGGCTAATGCTAACACTGCTGCTTCCTATAGAACAGGGTTTCTTCCTATAGAACTGTTATGGCTTGCGGCTATGTAACAAACATTATTTTTGGCTTCCTGTTACAAATTACTACTGTAAGACCAGCATGCACCACTGATTGAAAAAGACCGCCTTACATATTTAAGCAGCTTTTGTTCAATACAGGTCTGAGCAAACGTAGCCATACTACGCCAGACCCACTGAAGGCACTGGATTAAAATAAGCTGGTCTCCCAAGCATCCGCACATTTGGCAAGGGCTAGAAAAATCTAGTCTTTGGTTCAATACCAAATTATTAGTGTCCCAAATCGGTCGTTCGCTTTTGCAGCCTTTATTTAAACGTAAAACGTTAATCACTGATTTAGGATCATAAAACATTGGTTAGAAAAAGAGGTCCAAATGTGTTTTAATGAAAGCAAAAGACGTTTAGTAAACTGTACCTAATCTGTCGCGTGGGTTTTCTTCAAGGAAATGTATTTTTTGACAGGTTTTCGTGTCAGAAGATGGACGGAAGCTTTCCACAAACAACAACCTTGACCCACACCAGGCATTCGTCGAAGTCGGTAGCCAAGACGACGAGACGCCCTTGGCAATGATCCAGAGGTCAATGGGTTACCTTGACGACGTTAACAACAATAAAACCGGGACAGAAAATCTGAACAACGAGACAAAAATTCTGCACACTCCCAATTTTATCTCGTACGCCTCTAGTGGATTGGGCGGCGATGCTTCGTATGTCCACAAGGGGGCAGAATTGAGACACCGAGTCTTGTCGGCGAATGGTGACGAGGAAAACTTGCGACTCTTGAAAGAACGCGACAGCATGCGGAAACCCGAGCTAGAGTTGAGATGGCAGGTTCTGCCTCTGCTGGAAGCGCGTATTTTTCACTGCAAGTCATTAGACGGATGATTCTTGTTTTATTGTTCCTACCGCGCCACGTTTTAGTACAGTTTCATTCTTGTTTATGCTTGTGGCAATATGCAAATTGCACGACATTGCTTTTACTGACAGAGTCTATATTTTTCAAAAATATTTTATTGCAGATACATTTTATGCTTGTTGTGTATTTTGTGTGAGATTTCTGCTTGGTGGTTCACTTTCTATCCTGGAAACTTTATTTTAGCTATAATCCTGTCATACACGTGAAACAAAAAGCTACCTAAAAATCCCATCTTTTATTTTGCTTCTATGCTAGTGTTTCACTACAAAAAAAGCTTGTTGGCTAGACAACAATCAACCCAAAACTTGAAAAAAGATACAATCAAATTGCCAGAGAGCATTTTGTTCATCACATCACCATATTTATTCTTGTTTGCGCGCTACATATATAGACCTTTAAACAATCTTTGGAAAAAGTTTTAATTTTGATTTTATTGTTGCAAATCGACAATTTTCCTAACGATCCAGCAACATTTATGTTGCGGTGAACTTAACTTAGTGGTTTGGTAATTTCACATTTGAACACCATTTGTCTTGTCACCAGTGGGTAACTTTCAAAGTCAACAATAAACTTCTTTTATCATCACAACGATTTCTTGTAAGACTTTTATTGCAGATATTCTACTTTTTGGTTTTTCTTCGGTTGCGGAAATACTTGTAACCTCCCATTGCCCTCCTCTTGGCCTGGATTTCATTGAACCTACAAGAAAGTTTGTGTAAAAATAAGACAAGTCTAATTAAATATTTAAGGTTTAACAGACTGTCACTTTTCATAATTAAGTCCAAGGGATAAATAAAGTCAACTTGTTTAAATTGAAAATAGCAAAGGAAAAGCTTTCATATAAAATACATACTTTCTCTTTTGATATCGCTTGAAATTTGCATCAGCAATCAGTTCATCGGCCAATGTTGCTTTGCGCTGCTTCTTAGGAACTCTGGAGCTATAGAAATCAGCTGCATTGTCCATGATTTTGCCAATCTGAAAAATTGATACAGTTATTAACACTTCAGCAAAACAACTAAAATGAAATTTAAATCAAGTAATTTACATTTGTTGGATATACAAAGTGCTGCATATAATTTGGTTCAGTTTCAAAGCAACAAACCTGGAAATATTTTGGAATTGTTTTTCTGTCATTTTTCTTGTAAAATCTCTTCGGGTCAAGAATTGAGCGCATTTGTAAGATTTTCATGTCGCGCTTCACTTCATCTGTCAGCTCCGGTGCTTTCATGTCAAACCTGCGAAAATGATGTAAAAGTTTAAATTTTTGCTACAAACCATAACAATTAGAAACTCAAACTATGGCATGTATTAAAAGTCTGATCCCACATGATATATACATACATGTACAATAATCCTTGGTTAAATCGGACATGTTTAGACCAAACGAATTATCCAGTTTAGATCCAGATCAACTGATGTCGATTAATTAAAGCCTTACCACATTACACATCATTTGTGCCTCAGGTTTTGTCCAAATTCGGCGAAGATCCGGATTAACTGAGTCCGGTTTAACCTAGGTTTACTGTATTTCAAATTATGTTTTGTAATATAACCGTAAGATACACGATGCAACACAATACCATTTCTTTCCAGAGGTTGCATTCTTTATAGCTCTTCTTTGTTTCTTTCCAGCTCTTGTCCCAAGTTCTTTGGGAACTTCATGTTTCGTTTCAAAATCGGGAGTGATAACAGAATATTTCATCACCTACAAATAATCGAATTGTTAAAAAAGGTCAGGCAAGTTATCATCATTTATTTGCAGTTGCATACAAGACAAATTTAATACACTGGGCATGCAACTGGTGGATGGCAAAAGTACAATACGTTAGGTATGTTTTTTACATATATTAATAAATATAAATTACTGGATCATCTTTTTGGCTTCCAGCGTACATGTCGATGATTTTTCTGTTTCCTTCACTTGGAGTATCAACAGAAATGTAACCTTCAAGGTTAAGGTCGCTCACATCAATTTCTGAAGATCTAAAACAAAATGCAACTGATTAAAATTTCATCAAAGAAAATTACAGAAGAACAAAAAACGGTTATTTATTACTTAAATGTTTGAACAAAACTGTTGTCATCATTAGTAAATTAACCTTATAATCAGGAAAGTGCCACTTGATAAATAAATTTTCAAAATAGTTGATTATTTTGACTTACAACTTGTCATTTTCTTTGCGTTTTTGCCGTGATGAATGTGCCTTTACATCCGAAGAATTTTCTTTACTGTTTTTAGACAGTCTGTTTATTAATGAATCTGCGAAAGTGTCTGCAAATGCTTCTATATCATCACTGTCAGATTCAAGTTCTTCGTCACTAACATCTTCATCAGTAGAAGAAACTGATGCATTTTCCCAGGATTCTCCTTTTAAGTTTGTTGCAGATGAGGACTCAGCGATTTCAGTTTTTACCTCTTTATCCTTTTCTATGATGGGAAAAGGTTGCTTGACTTCAGAAGTCTCGCTATCATTTCTTTCACGCAAACGCATGCTTCGTCGAGGCATGGTGACAGATTCAAAAACGGTTTTGCTATCTGTTTTTCAAGAACATTTATCTGTTATACCACTTTGTGCTGAAACAAAGGAAAAGGGTTAGTTACACCGTTAAATTTTCGTTTACTGGCCCAAATATCCACGTTGAATGCTCAACGTACAATAACTTGCAAATAGGTGAACTGCTTTCCTGTAATCTGGTTTGTTTAAAACCTCAAGAAAAATCCCCTTTTCGTGTGAAAAAATAATTGTTTTATTTCTCCCTGTAGCCATTATTACGTTGGTAAGTAAGGCAAAAATACTTTTTAGAGTTGTTATATTATTGCTGAAAGAAATTTATTTTGTTTAAAAATGTTATAAATCGAGAGTAATAAAACAATCATAAAATGTTACCAATTAGCTGTAGCGAATACAAGTACACGTGCCGTTGCAAAATCCAATGAGAACAGCGTTATGCCCATTGTTAGTTACCTTTTGCTTTGAATTTTAGATTTACATTGGTTATTCTGCTCTTAAGCCTTTAAATTGTGATTAAAAAACAACTATTTGTCATCAGAAAAGGTTTGTTTATCCAATTTGTTTTAAGTTAAAACTCAGCATCGTGCAAAACTTGTTTTCTTGTGACTTGTGTCAGTTATGAGCTCCCATAACGCCTTGTAATGAAGATGTAACTGTACACGTCGTTTAGCCATAGTCCATTTGTTGTGCCCAATGTTTTGTGCGATTCAACGTCGTTCCATTGCAATTGTGTCACTAACTTGCTAATTTTTTTTCACACAGCGAATAAATGTACAAAGTAAACTCACTCATAATTAAAACTTTTAAAAGCTTTCTTTTTTACTACAGACAGACTTGCCATCTTAATTTTTGTGACGTGCTTAAATACGTGTCAGAAGATGGCTGATCATATGAGAAAAGTAAGAAAGAAACTCAACAAACGAAAGCAGAGACAGGAACAACTTAAACTGCTCAGAGATCGGGTTCTACAGCAAGAAGAAATCACTGTTTCACAACAAAATGATTATTCCAAACTTCATGGCCAAAACAACCCTGGAGCGATAAAGGTGGAAGACGAAAATGTTGCCGATTCAGTTAATGAGGAAATTGCAAATGAAGAGTCAAGTGGAGAAAAGAAATTAGATGAAAAAGTTAACACAGTTGTTTCCACAGTTCCAGAAACCTCACTTGAAGTCAAGGTGCTGGAGGAGAATGTGATTGATGACACATCATTTGCATCCCTGGCCAAGTTGGGGGTCAGTGACTTGACCTTGAAAGCTATAGAGGACATGGGATTTTCACATATGATGGAAATTCAGGCCAAGTCAATTCCACCGTTGCTGGAAGGACGTGACTTACTTGCAGCTGCAAAAACTGGAAGCGGAAAAACACTCGCTTTTCTTATTCCTGCTGTTGAGTTGTTGTACAAGCTGAAATTTATGCCAAGAAATGGGACAGGGATTATTATAATCTCACCTACTCGAGAACTGGCAATGCAGATCTATGGTGTCTGTCAGGATGTAATGAAACACCATTGTCAAACATTTGGTCTGATCATGGGGGGTAGTAATCGGTCATCAGAAGCCAAAAAGTTGGGAAATGGAATTAATTTACTGGTGGCCACTCCTGGGCGACTTCTGGATCATTTGCAGAATACTCCTGAGTTCATGTTTCGTAATCTACAGTGTCTGATTATAGATGAGGCGGATAGAATCTTGGAGGTTGGTTTTGAGGAAGAAATGAAACAGATTGTGCGGCTTTTGCCCAAAAGGAGACAGACTATGTTGTTCTCTGCAACACAGACCAAAAAGACTGAAGACTTGGCAAGGGTGTCTTTGAAGAAAATGCCTTTGTACGTTGGAGTTGATGATGTTAAGGAGGAGGCCACGAGAGAAGGTTTGGAACAGGGTTATGTTGTCTGCCCATCTGAGAAAAGGTTCTTAGTTCTGTTCACATTTTTGCGTCGCAACAGAGACAAGAAGATAATGGTTTTCTTTTCATCATGCATGAGTGTGAAGTATCATTATGAACTTCTTAATTACATCGACCTGCCCTGTCTAAGCATACATGGAAGGCAGAAGCAAACAAAGAGGACAACTACGTTCTTTCAGTTTTGTAATGCTGAGAAAGGAACCCTCCTGTGCACAGATGTAGCAGCTCGTGGTCTTGATATCCCGGAGGTGGATTGGATTGTTCAATATGATCCTCCAGATGACCCAAAAGAATACATCCACAGAGTTGGGAGGACTGCCAGAGGAGTTCATGGAAAGGGACATGCACTCTTGATTCTTCGTCCTGCAGAGCTTGGCTTTCTACGCTACTTGAGACATGCCAAAGTGCCTCTGAATGAATTCGAGTTTTCCTGGTCGAAAATTGCCAACATCCAAAACCAACTGGAAAAATTGATTCAAAAAAATTATTTCCTTCACAAGTCATCTCAGGAAGCATACAAGTCTTATATTCGATCCTATGCTTCACATTCCCTAAAGTCAATCTTTAATGTGGAGACCCTGGATCTACAAAAGGTTGCGTCTTCTTTTGGTTTTACTGTTCCTCCTTACGTCGATCTCAATGTTCACAGCAAAAGGGCGAGCAAAGAAGTGAGAAGAAATCAGTACAAAGGGCAAAGTCAAAAGGCTAAAATATTTAAACAAGTTGGAACAAAGAAAAATGATAGGAGACAGTTTTCTTAACAAATATGGTTTCATGTGTTGGGTTATAAATTACGTGTAATAAAAAAAAAAAAAAAAAAAAATGTAAAAAAAAAAAAATATTTGCAGGAGTGGTGAAATTAATTTTGAAAAAGTTTGCCATGTATTATTTGGGTACAGGCAGTAGATTTAAACAGTAAGATAATCACTTAGACTTAAGTTTTAAAAAAAATAATGCTGCAGCCTCATTCAGGTCGGTGATGGGTTAAAACTGTTTACAAACTTGAAACGAAACCATCGAAGTCAAAACATAATTTTTTGATTTCTATTGTAACTAGGGAAAACCCGGTGGAAAAAAGTAGTTTTAACTTGCTAAATTGGTTGAGGTTCCTCTTCAAAATCAAATCTTTTTTTAATTCAACCCCTAAACTTAGCAGGATTTATGCTAGGTGTTGTTTGTGATTATAAACCTTGTTCTAACCCAACCACTCCTAGTCGTGAGCAACTGTATTTTCACAAAAGTTGTGTTAAATTAACTGCACGAATATTTACCTGTTTAACGATAAAAATCAATTCTTTCGTGTCTAGAGCCGCAAATTTTGAAGTGCCTGGAAATTAAGTGTGCATAATGGCAGGTAGAAAGACTGCTTCGAGCAAAGCAAAGAAAAAGTCACAGACCCCCAACAAAACACGGAAAAGGAGTGAAAGTCTGAGTGAAGAAAACAGCAGTGCAGCAGAACAAACACTGAGCTCACAAGATGATCCTGACTTTGTTGCAAGCACAAGTGGGTTGGACGAGACCACAACTGATGGTTCTGATAAGGATGTCGATGTATCTAGAGTTTCGGAAAAATTTGAATCACCAGTCAAGGTCAAATCCAGCTTTCATGAACGTCCTAAAGATTGTGAAAAGAATGAGCCACTCCCTCACTCATTAAGTAAGTTTTCATTTGTTTGTATTGAGACATACAACATACCTTCAATATCCACATGGGCAAAGTATAGCTGAAAGATTTCGGTTTACTTATAATTTTTTAAACCAACAAACATACAAAAGTTTGAGATTCTTAAATTTAATTCTAACCTAAAGTTAATAGTAAAGTAAAATACATACACAGTTTTGTAAAATAATAGAACTGTCAAAGGCAAGTTAAGATAACCCATTTTTTGTGTTGACAGATTTACCTAAAAATTTGGCCCTGCTTGTGATCATTGCTGCATTGGTGTTTTATGCCAGCAAGTATTTCTCTGAAAGACAAACACATGTGGAAATAAGTAACACTGAGCTATTTAAACTTAAACTGAAATCCATTGAAGATGAGATTGCGCTTCAGGACAAACGACTTTGGAAAATAGTAAGGTTAGCTATTTGTGCTTTAATAAGTTTCTTTGTGAACAAATTACAATAAAAAATATGTTCATGTACCAAGCAATGTAACATATAAGCATCAAATATTATGTGCTAAATCAAAGCCTAAAAGTGATCCATACATTTAAGGTTAGGCCTTTCCTTCCGGTCTGTTGTGCATCAACCACAACTTTGTATTGTAAAACAATCAAATAATTTCAGAGTGTGCTGTAAAACAATCATATAATTTCAGAGTGTGTTGTAAAACAATCATATAATTTCAGAGTGTGTTGTAAAACAATCATATTATTTCAGAGTTTCTTTGGTGAAACATCACAACAGTCAGAACAACAATCAACCTGCTGTTCTTATGCTTGCTGCTGATGAAAATGCTTACCCCACTGCCCAATGCCTTGCAAATAAACTCGCCGCTGTCTACTCCAGCAACTGCTCCTCAAGCATTAAGGTTCTCTCTTTTAACTATTATTGTTTTGTTCATGTTCATCAAGAATAAAACATGAAATTTTTCAGTCTTGTCTAAAATGTTTTTTGTTGTTTATGTCACTCTTTTCACTGGCTAGAAATAATAGAAACAAAACAAAACATTTCAGGAAATGTACTAACTTTTGCATTATTTCTAGGTTTCTGGTTTGGATGTGAAAAACTTACAAGCAAGTGAAGCAAAGTTTCTCTTAGATGATCAACTTACAAAACAGTTTAAATCTGGTTCCTGTTCTGCTGTGGTTGATCGGTTTGACTTGATTCCTGCAGCTGCGACGCCTCTCTTCTATCAGTTTTGTGAAAATGACAATGCACCTTTCAAGAATGTTGCCATTATTCTAGTTGTGCAGGTACAACATTTCATGCAGAAATAACTTCCAAAAACTCCCTATAACTAAAGACAGCTATCTTAGTACACCGAGGACCTATGTGAGCAACATTAGATGTGCACATTGGGCCGCACACCAGTTTATGTGCAGCGTAGATATTTTGGAGTGCTAAGTATGTGTGAACCATTAGCCATTGTGCAAGAGTCCAGCTTAAATTGAACATTCGGCTGTGTTTGTAAATGTTAAACATCTTGCTCTGTTTAGGTTGATAATGGAGATTGGAGCCAATCTGCTCATGATTTAAGTAATTTGCCTCCAAGATTGTGGGATGAAATAGTTGATAAATATCTTTCCCATTCCCTGATGAGCCGAGACCCAGAAGTTATGACAAGCGATATGATTGCTGGTTTAATGTCGAGAATAACACCTTCTGTGGCATGGGTGAAAAAAATTGACAATCTGAACTGCTGAAGCTGCTGGTACAAATGAGTAAAATATTGTTGCAATAACGCTTAAAAAACTCTAGTTTGTAATGCAATGCAGTTGTATGTGATTGTACTCCTTTCAAAGATGTCAACACATTTGAAATTTGTTTTTTTGTTTAACTCTGATTAAAAAAAGAAATGTCTATATTTTTGTGTGTGTTAAAATGTAGTGTAAGGAAAATAAACAGTCAGTCACAACTTTTTTCTTTGAATCTAAATTTATTTTTCAATCATCTGATTTGGAACTTTTCATTGGTATGAATCACTTGATTCTTCAATTTCACCTAAACATGATGCTTTTTAACAGTATGCAAACATTAACTAGTTGCGATAAGAAAACTGCATGTGCTACATATGTATTGTTTGCTGTTTTTGTATGAATCGGTTACATTTTGTTGTGTGGAAAATATTGCCTAAATATTTTTTAACAAGTTAAAAAATTCCGTTATTAATAGCGGGATTCCGTGATTCCTTGTTGATCGACATGGGTTTGATGAAGTCTGAAAAACATTCCAGTTCCAGATGTTGATCGGTTTCATTAACTGATCATGACTTTTTTATGTTTGATCGATCACATAAAAACCATCACAGCGCGTATCAGTGGTTTTCACAGTGGGCTGCATTGCCCCATAACAGCACTTGTAATTATAAAACGGTCACGGAAGAATAAATTAGCGATTAGCTGGCGCTGAGAGTAAATCATACAATATAATATAACGACACTATTAAGCGGCGTAAGTTATATGAACGATTGCTTTCACAATACTGGATACTTTCAACTCGAAAACCTAAATGGGTTGACTGTACTGAGCGCCAATTTTAAGTTTTTTTCGACCAGAGAGGAACGTATTCAATTCAACTAAATGTTTACGGGGCGTTGGAGAAAAAAGTCGAGATCGCTGATGCAGGCTAACTTGCAGTTTTTCTAAGTTTCACAACAACTCAAACTTCTTTCGAGGTTTGCCCGCGGGTGTGCGTTAATGAATAACTGGTTCAGCTGATTCCGCCACTAAGTAGCTGAACAGACGAGTTGGTTGCAGTTCGTCACGTACAGCGCAAGTAATTCAACAATCGTCCTGCAAAATGGCAAAACAAAACCCAGGTGAGATTTGAATAGGATTTAAATTCAGATATAGTTTCGTATTAATAAACTAAACGAGCTGACGATTCGAGTGGGTTTGGAAAATACGGACGGAAACTTCAATAAGTTAAAAATCACCAAACATCTTTAAAACGTTCACTGCATGAGTATTAGCAAAACAAGATACGCATTTTTAGAATCATAAAGATGACAAGCTGGCCTTGTTGTCTGCATGTGCTTCAATGAAACTTTGTCGTTGTTGTTTTAGCATTAAAAATGTTTTGTCTGCTTCTGTTCAGTTGATCGTATTTTTGTATTTGTATTAGGTCCCGTCCCAGAATTTAAATACACGCCAGGTGAAAGGTTGAAGGTCACAGATGAAATGAAAATAGCTTACGAAGAAGACGGCTTCGTTTTAGTCAGGTAATGACTACTGCAGTTTAATATTAGGTTATTTCGGTACGAATTCGCAACTAATGTGTCTACGATTTGGATGCTAAGGTGTCACTATAGAACTGGAACCTTAATGAAATTTTCGCAGACATAATTACATTGGGATTTTTTGTTTCATTTTAACCTCGGTGAGTGAACAACAACCAGAATGCGTTTAATTACAAAGCACACTTGGTCTGCTGTTGTTTGCTGTGTTGGTAACTTCTATTTATTTAAACCGATCAGGTTCAACTTGGTTAAAGCATTGCCCAAAGTTCAGGAAAACACTGTGGTCGACATGGGATTTGAACCCGTAAACTTTGGAACACATTGTCAAAGGAGGTTGCTCATCGTTTTTACCGCAGAACAATCTCTTTAACTAAAATATAATAGAAATACAGATATCAATGATGTGTTGTTGTGTTTTTCAGAGGGCTTTTCACACAACCTGAGATAGACAAACTGGAACACGCCGTAAACTTGGGTCACGTGATGAAGCACGCGATCGCTCTGACGGACGGAAAGGGAGGAAAACTTTCGATGGTTTTGTGGAATCACCCTGGCAACGATTACACGGGATTGTTCGGAAGATGCAGACGCGTCGTGGACACTACAGAGGAGGTGCGTGGGATGGAGATAGTTTAAAGTAACCAATATCTATTATTATGTATCACCGTCTCATGCAACCGGACGTACCCCGCCAGGTTCGTGCGGTCGGTTGCGATCCTACGGCAGAACATATCCAGACAACGGAGTTCAACCACAATTCAAATAACATGACACTTGACTCGATAACCCATGGTTTTTTCGGTGTCCGTTTACGTATCTGTTAAACAATGGGATGTTTTGCTCTTTATACGAATGCATAGAAACTGACCGCGGATTTGTTTACTGTTTTGCGCAGTTGCTTGGCGGAGAAGTTTATCATTATCACACAAAGCTCAACATGAAGGAAAAAGGAAAAGTAGGAGGTTTCGAATGGCATCAAGATTATGGGTAAAAAATCTGAACTGGTTTGATTGACGTGTAGCAGTATACAATACTGGTTTTTAAACCTATACATCAGGGGTTGGCAATCTCTTTTGTACTGGGGACCGTTTTTAAAAGTGAAATTTTATTGCTGACCGGTCTTCGAAAAACTACAAATATTTAGCAATCAAAACACTTAAATTAGTTTATAATCGCCGGGATACATGGGTAAAATGTTTTAATACATTAAACCTGAAAATTGTACTTCTAGCTGACCGGCGGTTGCCGACCACTGCTATACATCATATAAATATAAGTACAGCACCTAAATTGCAAGCTTGACTCAAAACTTTATTGCTGGTGACTTTTAGATATTGGTACAAGAACGGACTTCTATTTCCTAATCTTCTGTCTGTTTTTATTGCAATCGACAAATGCGATAAAGAAAATGGATGTTTAAAGGTAAAAGCTTGTGATTCTGTTTGTTTGAGAAACTTTATTTGTATGGAATCAATTTGTACCTCCAGGTGCTCCGTGGAAGTCACAAACTCGGCCGACTTGATCACGTGAGGATAGGAAGCCAAAATGGCGCTGATCCTGACCGTCTTGAAGAGGTAACTTTATCATTTAGTACAAACACAAAGCATAAAGCGTTATGATGTTAAAAACTCAAACAATTTAATATGCTTCGTTACTGCATGGTCTTATTTATGTTTCAAATTTATTTCTAGTGCAAAAAAGTTTTGGAGGAATTTTACGTTGAACTGAAACCTGGCGATGGAATATTTTTTCACTGCAACGTTTTACATGCAAGGTCAGTTTAACTGGTACAAGTTTTACAACATTAGGGTGTTCAAATTCGTGGCTATCCTCCGCAATGGGCCGTGATACCCATTCTTCGCGTGATAAAATTTCCATGTGTTTTTTAATTTGTGCCAGATGCCAAGGCGATATAAATTAGTCTGTGGTGGGTTTTAGTAAGTTTATCCTGTTGAAAAGATGATTACTATAACTTTGTTTTCGTTGTCAGCGATCAAAACTGGTCGGATCGCAAGAGGTGGGTTCTTATTCCTTGCTACAATCGGATGGACAATGATTCATATGTGGATCATCACCACGCGAGGGCGACCAAGCTACACAAGGTAATGTTTGTTGTGTGTTACCTTGATACAAGTTTAAGTTTGTACTGGACCAAACTTAGGGTCGAAATTTCCCCACACCTATGTGCCCTAGACACAATGTTTGGTACACACTGCCGTGGTGGATTGTGGCTGAAGAGTTTGTTGGAAAATATGACGTGGCTGAACTTTCAGATAATAAGACAACCCTGAAAATCGAATGTAAAAAGTGCGCAGCCCCTATTAATTCCGTTGCCACAAACGCGTGCTAACTTTACATTTGGTGGTTAATTCAGCCGTGGCCAAACTTTTAAACGATTAAAACAGGTTGAAAACAAACTCTTCGATCTAAGGTTTTGTTTTATCACAAAAAATACACAATTTGAAAGTATAACTGCAGAGACTTGTCTTTGCACGATTTTGATCTCGTTTATTGACGTTTTAACAGGTTGATGACTCTGCACTTATGGATTGTCAGGAGTTCGAAGACTTGTCCGGCAAATGGTTTATGGATCCAAGTGAGGACAAAACCATTGTGGCAAAGAAAGTCAACGAAGATGTCCCAAGTGAAAACGAAAATGCAAAACAATAAAAACGATACCACCAACATCTGACTAATTTTTATTTGCATCTTGATTCTGATATTGTTTTCTCGTTATTACCCACTTACGTGGTATACGTGGTTTGTGCAATAAAAAACCTTAAAAGTATGAATAATGTTGTTTCAAAGGTTTGGTAAAAGTGTCAACTAAATTGCTTTATTTACGAGACTGCTTTGAGACTAATGCGGGAATTGGAAAAAAAGCATTAACACGTGACAAAACAATTGTTGAATGTTAAAAAACGAGTTGTCAATATTAACAATTTTGGATATAAATGTGTTGATTTGGTCCGTAAATTTAAAAAGTATGAAAGGCCCGAGCAAGAAAAGTTTATCCAACAAAATTAGGTTGGAATCTCTCGAGGAAAAGAAGGCACTCGAAGCAAAAACAAAACTGCTTATTAAAGTTTCGTTAAGTAATTTAGTAAGTGAGCGTTTATTATTCTTACTACCTGATTTCAAATATAATTGCCTAAAAAATTTATGTCTTTATTTTCTAACATTTTATCATTTTCAAACTTATTTTTTTTTACAATGACAACAGAAAATGTAATTGTTTCTTAACAAGTTTTACTCTTGGCCAATTTCTCACTAGTGTGATCATTTTCAAATTGTTCCAGTTAATCTGCTTGAAATTGTGTGTATTTTGGTGTTTCTGGTTTCAGTTGTTGCAAATTTCTGCAACTGTAAACTGTTCTGTTATTTTAGGATCAAAGCAAGAAAACCAACAAACACTTTAAGTTTGATGACAACAGTTCTGACAGCAATGAAGATGTGCAACAAACAAACGATGATGGAAAGATAACAAAAGTATGTTTAAAGTATTGTTTGGTTATACTTATACACCAGTGTGATAGTTGCAGGCGTTTTTTTTTTTCAAATACATTTTTTGCACCCGAAAATTTTGCACCCCAGGCATTTATTTGGCTTGTCTTAACCTCTTTTACTTGCTTTGCGCCTAAATAGGTCTTGCGCTGGAACTTACGGGTTGTGCATGCGGGACATGTTGGTCCTGCACGCACGAGATCTCGTCGGGAACTGCCATGTTCTGCAGACTGGTATTGGACGTCGAAATGTCGATAGCTATAATAAAACTGCTGGATGAGCAATACTTGGTTACATTATGCCTGGCAACAAGAGCTTATTTTACATACTTATGTCAAGACTTGAGAAAAAGTGTTGAAAGTAAAGCTTAGTGTTTCTGAAGTAAATCTTGTTTACAAACAGGCTGCAGCTGTGGAAGATATTCTGGGACTTGATAATGATTACAGCGACGATGAAATCCAAATTAAACATCAGTTTGAGGGAAAACAAGGAAAAAAGTTGCTCGAAATTCAATCAAGGTTTAAAATTCACAACAATGAAGTCAGTTTGCTACAACTCTGTTCTAATTGTTTGGAATAAATTTTATAGAACTGGAATGGATGCGAGATTTAAAATGGATGAAAGATTTGTTGAAAGTAACAGTAGCTCAGAAGAAACCGAAGCTTCGGTTGATAAACAAATGGATCAAACTGATGGTAGGGTGGACTGTGTAGTAATAAAGTTATCACCACAGAAAGGTTGTATTAACTGAGTTATGTTCAAATGTTTATTGAGCCTGTTTGAAATATCATAAAAATATAAATCTGACATAAGTGTGTTGTGTACATAGCTAAAATAGTTATTATTTGATAAGCCTGGCAACAGTAAACTCTTTGATCTGGACAAAACTAAGCATCTGATGTAACAGTGTTAATTTTTACAGAGAAACGACGGAATCTTGCAATTCTCCAGCAAGTTGTAGGAGTTGCGGCTACTGCAAAAGCATTGAAGCGGAAATCTGCAACTTTTGTTGACCCTGACACCAAACGATACGACCCAACTAAAGAAGGACATGCTCAGATGGAAGTTAAACAAACCAGGTTACAGTTCGGGCATAAGTGACAAGACAAAAAACACCTTTGTGTTCAATATATATAATGTGTAGTGTGTGTGGTTAACAATTTGTTGAGTAGATTGTTAATATAGTTCAAACTATTGTTTGCACTGTCTTATACTCGTTTTTGTCATGTTGCTTTTCCTCAGTGATAAAGTTGAGAAGAAAAAGAGAAAAAAGAAAAAGAAAGACAAACCAGTTCCGGTTGACTCTAGCAAGTTTTACGAGACAAGTACAACTGAATTGAAAAGTGCATTTGGAAAATCACAAAAAGAATATAATAAGGTATATATGTTTCAAACACTTGATACACACAAGGAGATTTTGTTTTTCTTGTTATAATTACAATTACGAAGTAGCTTAGTTTATTGTTTTGTAATAATCGCAGAAAACCTACCCACATTTTGGGATTCTTGGGCTATTATACCTCTGCAAGTGTTGTCTGTTGTTTTTCTACAAAGGATAAAACCGAAGATCACAGTGAGCAAAATGATGAGGATGCTCAGACCTTCTCGTTCCTGAAGATGTTGGGAAGAGATCCAGAAGATGATCAATCTTCCGATGAAGATCAACTTCCCTACATCCATGAAGGTAAGAAACATTTTTGTACCAAGTCTTAATATTGTATTCCAGTGTTTGCTGAAGCGTATGGTGGTTCTTGTTTGTGTAAATGAAAATTGGCCCCATTACACATATTGACATGCAAGTTATAATGGTCCATGTGTACATAGGCGTCGATTTTTTAACTATTGGCAACATTTTAGGGGAGACTTTTCCATGTTTTGAAAACATCCATCAGCCGTTAAAACCCATAATTTTAGGGCAGTTGCGTTAACTGCTCCGTTGTCCTGGCGACCGCACGATCTAAGTCAGTGGTTCCCAACCTTTTTTTGACGCGACCCAAATACTTACCAAAATTTTGTTTAGTGGTTTCTCGCGACCCATGGACATGCTATTTTAGTTGAATTTTTGTCTGTAAATTCGGAAAGCTTTTTAAAAATTACTACGCAAGTTTAGCAAATCAATAACCTTATAACGAACAAATAGTGTTGTTGTTTTCGACCTAACATTTCCATTTAACCAGGACTTAGAGCTGAATCGAAGAATTATTAGCCAGACAACGCTTAACTGTGAGCTAACACATCACTTTATGACGTCACAAACAGTTTTAACCATTATCATGACAAGTTGTGATGAAATTATTGTTGGACAACAATTTATAGCCTTAGGAAATATATAAAAATTACGCTACACGGCGAAATCAAAAAGTAGATGTTCTTATTGTCACTAAAACAAGCGACCCAACAGAATGTTCAGGCGACCCAACTTTGGGTCGCGACCCATAGGTTGGGAAACACTGATCTAAGTTATGACCCATATTTGGTTGCACGTAACAAAATAAAGCTGGCAGATAGAGCAAACTTTCACACAGTCAGATAGTGAAATTGCGACAGGATTTAAGTGTACGTTGTTCAAGATGTTCATTTACATTGCGTGTGACGATTTTCAAATGACTCAACATTAAACAGAAAACGTCTTGTTCGAGGGTTGCTTGCGTTTGGCTGCAAAAATGCCTATTACTTTGACTAGTGCAGAGTTGCACAACCTGCGGGCGTTAACATGTTTATTAAAATAAATGTACTGGCGGCCGTGACGTAAATAAAAACTCTTTTGTCAAATATTTTGATTTTCAAGCTGCTCTAAACACATTTTATGGAACTGAAAAAGTATTACCAGTTAGGGATCATACGTTGCAGACTTTTTTATGCCTGTTGTATGCAAACAATGGGAAAAACCAGATACGCTAAGCGTCACAATATAGATTATGACGTCATAAACAGCTAAGACTGATCGTCAGACTTTTCAGGTCAATCTGCGCTTCAAGTTAGAAATTAATCTCAACTTTTTAGGCGCCATTAGATGGTTGACATATTATATATAATATTTCTTTACATCGGTAATTTTAAAACACAAGCAAGCAGGCAATTGGCCGGCTTTTGGTGAAATAAAGATCTGCGATGCGGCCGTCATGGCGAAGATGTTGTACAGCCCTGGACTAGTCATTTCTGCAGTTAACATAAAGCAAATATAAGATACTTTAACCACCACCCTGTGCTGGGAATAAATCAATTAACTATCACATAACAATGCCGATTGTTACTGCAACCATTGTTACGTTGCATAACAAACCACGAGACACTTGCGTTTGTCATTGATTGTGACCTTCAATCTTACAAACAGCCGGTTTACGGCATAGGCGTGTATGTGGTTTTTCTGGCAATACTTTATTTCAAACAAAAAACAGGGGAGACAATACATATGTTGTCACCCCTGTTTTTTCAGGAGGGGAGACATGTCACCCCTAAATCGACGCCTATGCATGTGTACTGTAGTAAACCTGTTCAATTATGTAGTAATGTTTAAAATAAGACGTTACCAGATGGCTTTTTATTTTAGGATTTGCGTAATTTGTATAAAATAGTTAATCAGCCCTTTCTACAATTTACATATTCTGAAGTACTTTGGTAAGAGCAAGAACAGCTTTATACACTCTAATTGCTTTATATTTGCTTTACATTAACTGTTGTTTCAAAGATTTACCACCTAAAACTGAAAAACAGAAGCTCAGTGAAAAGTTTGGGAAAAAGGTTTTCAAACATGACAGCAGTGACAGTGAAGTGGAAGAGGATGAAAAAATGGAGGAAGAACACAAACTGGATAAAGGTAGGAACATTGCTTTGTTTGTTCGGGGTTGTTTTGTTGTTCTGTAAGGTTCTAAACATTGGGTAAAGTTGAGTTGAACGAGGGTTATCTTATTATTGCGAATGACAAATGACAATCAATCACTCTGGTTGATTTTGTTGTTTGTTTCCATACAGATTGCTACTGTCAGCAAAACTTTTTGGTATGATGGGCAGCAAAGTTGTTGTGTATTGCAAATTTTTCAAGTTGTGTGTCTTATCAGTTGCCATAAATTGCATTTGACGCAGTTCATAGCAAATTATTGGTTGATAACATTTTTCCTTAAAATATGCACAAACTCATAGCAGGCAAAACAAAGATTGATTTAGAAAAAAAGTTCACATCATTTCCAAACTTATGTACAGTATGCGACACTTTTTGAACAGAATTTTGTTCAATTGTTTGCAAAGTTTCACAAATTATTACAGTCGTATATCAGAATTTTGTTCACTTTTACTGATAAACAACACTGGTCCCAACCTAAAGTGATTTTAAAATGTCCCCTAGGTTCTCCACAAGCTTCTGCTTCTACAAAACCCAGCACTCTTTTTATGCTTTCACCTAACGACGAGCGTCTGTTGCAAGGCCCGCGTTTATTTTGTTCCGGCAAAAGTATGGAGGAAATTCGAGATGAGTGGCTGGAATGCAAAGATGTGCTAAAAGCTGTAAGTCTTCTTAGATGTTCATCAACATCTATTGCTTGCTGCTGCTGCTTCATATTTTGCCACATCTCTTGTATGAGAGCTATAATTGTCTGTGCTACCGATGCATGAATCGTAGTTGCCTAATCTGTCAAGTGTAGCTGTGTAACATTCATGACTGCTTTCATTTCTTTATTTTCTGCATCAAGGACTAAAATTTCACTGCTTTAGATGCATGAATAATGCCATAGTTGCTTTTCTACTTTCTGTGGCTGTTTAACAGTTGTCTTTCACAAGCTTATAGCATTTGCATGGGGCGGTGGCTTCAATCTTGATTTCAGACAAATTAACATAGTTTTTTTTAGTTGTGCATGTTGTGGTGAGAAGATACTTTTTGTTGTATTAGTTGCTTTGATAAATTGTAATCTAAGAATGGACGAAATCAATTCAATTTGAAGAAAGCCATTGATGGAAACATTTCTATGCTGAACGTTTCCCTAATGTCTTTTCATTTGTGTTTTATCTTCAAGGATTACAAGAAAAAACATAGAAATGCTGCAAAGCTACTCAACCGTGACCGAAATCGAAAACCTGGAACTTTTGATGGGCAGTGAACCGTGACAAAATGCGTCATGGTTGGATGACTTCATGCGATTGTTCGTTTATGGTCAAACCAAACGATGCAAATGGTTTTAAGATGTGCCAATGAAGGTTGATGTTAGTGGTGGTCGAATGGTGGAAGAGGCTGGGGTGGCCTTCCCACGGATTTTTTCATCTAGTCTCTTTACCATGAAACGATGTTTGACAAATGTTTGTGATCCTGTTGCTTCATTTCACCACATTCCTGTGGTAGTCATGGTTCCAACATAATACAAATCTATTTCAGTTCTGATTTTGAAGGCAAGGTAGTGATTTAATGCAATACTAAAATACAGGTGTAAATTAAAGCTTTCCAAGCATTTAATAATTTAAGTACACTAATTTTCTGACTAAATCATCCTTTTCATCGTAGCAGATGAAAGCACAAAACTTTTATTAAGGATGTCTTAAAAATGCAAACAAATAAAAAACAATCGATTAAAATAGGCCCAGAATGTTCCTTTTATCGCTGCAAAGCCGTGCGCCTGGTGTATTGACTTGTTATCTGATCGCCATCTGTGACATAACAAGGGTTTAATAAAGAGCATTATGCACTAACAATCGGAAAGCTATGTTCTGGCAAGGGGGACTGATTGCAAGTTCTTACTAAGTGCCAACTGCACTATTCAACATGGTTTGTGTTTTTGAAACAACGAATTGAAAATGTTCTGTTTGGTCGAGCACCGAGCATCTCACTTCAACGCTCGGTGCATTATGACGTCACAAAAATCCCCTTTCTGCGTTTATCTCAACAAGGTCTCTTACGTCACCGGCGGTGTTTTATTAAGCTGCCCATAAAATACGCGTTTTTCCACCATTTAATACATTTAAAAAATCATTCGTTTTTGTTCATAGACACCCTTTAGAACACTAGTTACGTATGTTAGCAGGGCATGAATATGCAAATTTGACGCTCGGGTCAGTTTGTGCAACTACTCGGCCGCGGTTCCTTCGAAAACTGCAGGTGCGCTAGGTGCGCTTGGTCCGCTAGGTACTTCACTTGGTAAACTACAGGTAACTCGTTCTAATTCAACAAAGCCCGTAAATAGTGCAGGTAACCTTTTTTGAAACGAGTAAACTCGTAGTTACTGCGACGTAACGTAATAATGCTGTATGTACTGTTTTTAAGGTAGGGTTAGGGTTGGGGTTGGGGTTAGGGTTAGGGTTAGGGTTAGGGTTAGGGTTCAGAGTTTAGGGTTTTGGTTGTGTGTTGGGACTATCGTAACACTTTTCCAGCATTATTTGCGTGTTTTAACGTTAACTGCAGTATTTACGATTTGACGCATAAAAACAGGACAGCTGTAGTATTTTCGACTTACGTCGTACCTATTCTGAGTTTAATCGCACCAAAGAGAGTTACCTGCACTATTTTTAAGTTACGTTGCACGAAAAAAGGTTACCAAGCGAGGTACCAAGCGCACCTAGCGCACCTGTAGTATTCGAAGGCACCCCTCGGCCGAGCACCGGGCATTAAAAACAGCGATGCTAGGTTCTGTACTCGGTTCTGGCTCGGCTCGGCTCGGCTCGGCCCATCCCTACAACGAATGTGATTACGTGACAGTCACACTTATCTTGCAGCTTCAGTTTTACTAAGCTAGATAGCAGCGGCGAAATCAAGAAATTACAAAGCTTTCGCTAAAACAAATTATTCTTTCCGGTTAATCGAATCATCCCGAAATATCGGTTAAGCGAATCACACGAAATTCCGGTTAATCGAATCACCCGGAAATTCCGGTTAATCGAATCACCCCCGAAATTCCGGTTAATCGAATCACCCGGAAATTCCGGTTAATCAAATCAAAAATTGAAACACTCGAAATTCCGGTTAATCTGTGTTAAACGTTTTATCGAGTGCGAGGGCGTCGGAGTAATTTGAGAAGTTGGAATTAAAGTTTGTTGTGATTATTTGAACCACATTTTGACCCGTAGCTAACAATACCCCTGAACTGCCCCCAAACTATTCTATGAACAAAATCCACAACTTTTTTCTCTGTTTCAATCTGCGATTGGCTTCTTCGTATTTCACAACGCTGTTTACAACAATGCTACGAAAAAACGCATAAAAACAGTAATAAACGAAAAGCATGAGAAAGGCTGTACAGACAGCAACCCACGTCACGTGATTTGCTGAAGAGGAAACAGCGCACCAAGCGGTTGCAAAAACCGACCGTCAGAAATTGAGAAGCACAGTTGAGAAAGAAGCAACAATAATTTTGTACACGAGACGCAGACTTGTGGTTGGCCGCTAGTTGGCGCAAAGCAGCTTGTGATGACGTATGCATATACGTTGTGATTATAGCTGCAAGCATGACACAGCGAAAACGATTTACATACCAGTCTAAATCGTTTCTAGTTTCTAATATATACTTTGGTATCAAACGAATTGTATATTTCAATTTTTTCTCTTGAGTAAAGGCTAAGTTTTCCAGTTTTTCTTTAGCCAGGTTAGCCTTGTTTTTGTTGCACAAAGTTGGTTGAAAAACCCGCTTTGGTATTTGGCCTTCACATATTTGCAATCTGCGGATCATTGTGGTGTAAATGTTGCGATAAAGGCCTCGTAGAAAATCGCGTTACAACGTGGAAACAGTTTGAGGTACTCCGCATAAAACCTGGACTGTATGCAGTGGCACAAAAATAATGTGAAAAGCAACAACAACAACAACATGATGAAATGGAACAGAAACTATTAACTTCATGAGGTCAAACAGTGGATCGCTGTGTAAAGCCTCTCCACCAGGGGGCGTGTTTTCACCATGCGGACGCGGGTAGGCATTGACGCGCGTCAAAACAAACATTCAATGACACGACAATAAAATAAGAACAAAAATTCAGCGACTGACTCGCGTGCTCTTGTTCGGTGATGTCACGGGACTATTTTGTTTGCGCCACACTTCATATTCCTCCGCCGTGCCCGATGAACCGTTAAATACGTCACCGGAGGATAATCGCTGATGCGTGGCGCGTATGTTTTCTATGTGGTTAGGGTTGGGTGAGCTCTTTAGCGCCGCCAGATCGGTGCGTGGTGGAACTGGAGGTGTGTTGAGGTCGTCTTCTGTGATCCGCTTGAGGCGCAATGTGTTGTCGCACCCCATGTCGCTTGCGTTCCACGGAAAGCTGAATAATGGATGGTTGTTAGCTTATTTGAATACAAGGTTAAACAAAAGTTGTCAGCAATATGTAGCGCAACAAATTGGTTAAATTTGTATGTCTTGTCACTTTACTATGTGCGTTTTAACCGTCTCTCGTCAGAAATTCTGAAAATTGAGCTGTGTTTTGCAATTATTGAGTGTATATTATTTTTATCCCTGTGACAAGCCGTAGTATGCTGGTAGTTGTGAGTGTTTATGGTGCAATGTTCTTAATCAACTAATAAACTCCAAGAAGGTCAGATATAAAGGGCAGCAAAATTGATAATCCTAAAAATCTGTTGACAAACTCAGATTAAAACTTATTATTCCCGGTTACCATTTCAACCAGCTCACCTGTCAATCACCCACTCCGCCGGGTCCTTCCAAGTCACGTGACTCGTATCACTCTTTTGTGATTGGCGGATTCGCCTAATTGCCGTTATGACGTAGGGAGCTATGACGTGGTTCCACACTTGCACGAACCACGTACAGGAGGCGTAAAAGTCGGAAGGACACGACGCAAATACTCGAGGTCCTGTAAAAGTACGTTCTGTGAAGTTTCAAACGAACGTTTCAGTTTTGGTACAAAATGATTTCTTTTAATTGCTTTATTTGGGCATCAGTCGTATTTTATTTAAAACATTTGGTTTAATCTACTAGAAACGCGTGTATTTTTTAAAAGTTGTCGCAATTTGATGATGTGTCCAAACATTTTCCACAGTTACAAAAAAATATTTCTTTCGAATGCTTTAACTGGTCAATAGTCAGTTATGCGTTTTTTATTTAATATTCTCACAAATCATGCATCAAAGATACTTAACGTGCCCGAGCTATTTCCACTACTTACCTATGGTAACGTCTGTCGGACATTGGGACTCCAAACATCTGTTCACGTGGTGCCAGCAAAGAGGCAACCACGTGATCACTCGTAATGTGTTCTGGAACTCTTCATCGTCGTTTTGTTGGCCAGATATTTCGTGTTCTATAACCGCCCTCCTGAAAATGTGAATCAAGGTTACATTGTGCTTTGTCAGCAATCCTAAGTTGTATAAGTTGGAATACAAGTGGTCATCATATGCGCAATCATTAACTGCAAAACTTAGATAAAGGTGATGTGTGATTAAATCGCTATGTTGACATGATAACGTTATTAGCAATGTTTCCTCTTGGTTGTGTGCAAACTGCTTGTACAATCTGGCTTAGCAAAAAAATGTGCGCAGCTCTTATACGATCCAACATATTTTTGTTTACCTTAAGAACCTGCCGAGGTAGTCCTTCACATGCGAACTGCTGTTGGTGCATGAAAGCCACGTGAAGCCGTTCTCGCACTGGTCAGCCATCTTGCCTTGCGCCTTGCCTTGTAGAATGGTGCCTGGAATGTAAACAAACAATGTATATTTCTTGTGTGGAAATTAAAGTCACAATAAAGAAGTTTTGTCCCCCGTACACTTACCTATGACGTAAGGGCAGTTGACGTCATCAGAAAGGCCAAACAAGGGGGCGAACATGTCCTTTAGTGACGTCACCAGATGCATGTTTTCCACAATGATGACGTGAGGCACGGTGATGACGTTGTTTGATGACGTATGACCACAAATGTCTGAGATGTTTTTCAGGTAGTTTTGAAGCTCCTCAAATCAAAAAAATGAAATACATTGTTATTTTGCTTGTGATTTAAAGTTCTCAAAGTTTTGCCTCTTACATCAAACTTTAACTGTTGTAAGTTTGTCAGATTAGATAAACACACATTCGTAACTGGGATCAGCCCTGAATTGTTGGTTAATGGTAGAAATCAATTGTAACGTTTCAGGGATTTAACAAAATTTGAACCCACCTCTTCCCCGTTTTGCTTCACATCGTAGATAAAAATCATTTTTGAAGGATCAAGATTCCGTCGAACTCTCGTCACTAGGTGGTGCGCCAGGCTGTGGCAAGATTCAATTAATGCTTAAAACGTATCCACCAACATACTTTCACAATCTTAATCATTTCAAGAACGAAAGTTTTTGTATCTATACTGCATGGGTCATATTTCGTGTTAAATTAATTCTTGGCAGAAATGATTCTGGGCGAACCGCAACGATTTATGCCACAAATTTGGAGACTTTTATTTCCAGGTTAAGATCAAGTACCTATCTTATCACAGACAAATACATTTTGATATAAAAGCGTTGTCAGTCAATCTTTACTGGGTCCGAAGAAAACTTCAGCACAATATCTCATAATTGAATTTCAACTTTCTGGTGTGCTTACACTATCATTTTTGTCTACTCTGACTCCTACCTGTGAGCGAGGGAGCTCTTCCCTGTTCCTGATGGACCGTGAAGCATGATTCGTTTGTGGTGCATCACGTTGTTCACATATCGAAGCAACATATCTTTCGGTATAAGAGTGCTGAACGCAAGCAGGTCGACTGATCCACATGCTGCATCTGAACACCAAATATCCATTTCAGCAAGTTACACCCCGACATGCATGAGTTGGAAACCGAGAATTACAATCCACAATGCACATGCGATTGCAACGCTTAGTTTTATTTTAACGCAATGTTTATGTCTACAAAGCCAAAGTGGAGAACTAATTTTTTGAGATTATGCTTTCCATCATTAAAACATGGACATTCCAAAACGATGTTTTCAAAAAGCTTAATTGGAGGCCTGATGTTCCGAGGTTGTGCTACCAATCAAGCATAACGATTTCCAAACTGTTGACGCTTTGTTTTTGACATAATTGGGCTGAAACTTAACGATGTTATTCAGTCATTGCACTTCCTAGCTAAAATCTACAACATCTCCACAACAAAACTCGATCCTTGTCATCCTTGTTAAATCTGATCTAACCAACCTTTTAACGAAATCTCGACAGTGTTGACGTCACCGATGATGAAAGCACACGGAAGTAGTTCAGGTGGAGAAGACCCAGGAATTCGAGCTTGTTCGCCGACTTTGTAAAAAGCGATGCTTGAGGTTGACAAACCTAGCCTGCTGTCTCCATCCACACAACGACAATATTCCTAAAAAGCAAACAATAATGTTAGAGTGGCAATGTTCAATGGACCTTATGAATTGTAATATAAAGGGACCACTGAGGTTGGACCAACACTACAATGTCAATGCTTATTCCATAAACCATGGAGAAGTTTCACAAACAAGCGCAAAAGAAAATGTTTGAAAAACAGAAGTCAGGAACTTTAGATTAATGTGGAACTATCAGCTGTCCATGAATTAATACAGTCAAAATATGAGGGCTGTGGCATTACAACAATGTACTGCTTGCAATCAGAGACGTTTTATCAACATCCAACATAAGAACTCACCAAAAATATTTCGCTGGTTTTCCGATCCAAGTCATCCCAGCTGGCTTTCCTCGGTACAGGGACACTCCCTATGAGTAGTTCATGTCTTGATTGTGAAGATGCTACCTTTGGTGACCCTGAGGTTCGAACCACGAACTTTAGTTGCGCGCCCTCCTCCTCGCTCCCGGGCGACACTAAGCGGTGGAGTTTACAGCAATCTATGAACAAAAGGAAGAGATGGACTAATGGTTGGGTATCACTAAGGTGCTCTGTTAGAACCAACTGGTACAGCACTGAAAAGACTGAATTTAAACTCTCAGGTTATGTTACACTTGCATCAACTGTTGAACTATGTTGTCAAAGATGATGTAACATACCGACCAAAAAAAACATGCGTAGACCCAGTAAGAAGATACAAGCCAATATTTGAGTGGAAAACATTACAACGTTTCTAATGTTTTTATTGTCATCGTCAGGCAAAAGACTCCTTTAAATAAAAAGAAATAGCAAAGACATACGGACGCCCATAAAAGTAACTAACATTTGTGTTACCGCCTTTTTAACTACTTCAAAACTGAAATGACCAACCTAATCTTGGCAATCCAGGGGCGAGACTTAGCTCGTCAGGTGGCGCAGTTGAGCTGAGTTTTTCATCTCTGTAGGAGGCAAGCTCGGTTGTGTTTTGTCTTCTCAGCGTCGAGCGGTTTGACGTCATGGTGTTTGTGGCGTAATCAGGACTTGTAACACGTGACTGGAGACGTTCGTTTTCCATTCGGAGTAATTGCATCTCGTGCTGAAGTAAAGAAAATATTTGACTTCATATTGGTTTACCTCAACTTGATTAAAGATCTGATCAAAATGATTCAGAGAAGACTGCAATAGTCGTCTTATTGCTTTTTGTTCAACTGTCACTTTTAGTTGCTGATTCAGAAACATAAGAAGACCGATTCTTATGTGGCTTTTGAGTAAATATCCTTTTTTGTGTAGTATGAAAGGTCAAACACTGATTTTAGTTTAGGTGGTTTATGTTTGCTTTTCAACCTACAGGTTGGTAAAAGACCCTATCTTGCCAGCAAACCCTAATTTTGCCAGACGATGAAGCAATGAAATAAAACGAAAATGATATTCATTACCACACATGGCAACAGTTTGCCAGACATACACATGGCCTTAAACTTCACTGGACCAACCTGCATTTGAACGATCTGATCTTGTAGCTGATGAAGTTGGTGTTGTGACGTAAGTGCTGCGAGCCTGATGTCAGTGAGCTTTCGGTCTTTCTCCTGAACAATGTGGAGGATTTCGTCGTAAGAGATGCGGCCGTCGCGAGGAGTTAGACCAAGGCTAGATGGAAAATTAAACGTTGTAAGAAATACAAAATGGTTTTTGTTTAACATTGCAGTTTGAGATGATATGAATAAGCCATTCGGACCAACGGTTGCAAAACCTCTAAATGTATTTAAAACAGGTTGCTGATGCTTTGACAGGTTTTGGTGGTCGTTGTCGTGCGTTTACTGAAGAACCAGGTCATATGATAAATAAGTTTTTTTTCGCCACTGTGTGAATCTTTTTAATGTTCGTTGAAATAACACTTTTAGCGTTTCACGGACAAACGAGTGTTACAAAATGCCTTCAGGCACCTTCTTCTGTATTGATTTTTAGTATGTAAGATTTAGTTGTTTGTTAAGGCGAGTTTTTGCAAATATAGTTTATCACAGTGGGTCGCGTTTATTCCTGGTTAATTAGATATTTGATGCTTTGTGGTTGGTTTATAATAATGCGATCGGTTTAAAAAATTAAATCCAATTAATCGAGTTATTAGATTACACTACACTTGTTTCATCTCGGCCTCTGCTCATTACAATTGCATTATTGAGGGATCAGTAATTTACTGGTTAATCCGACTTATTCTTCTTCCACTTTCTAATTAAACGTTGAAACAATTTATGGGATAAGAAGAACTTGAGAAAAAGTTGATGTTATGTTTTGATGAATCCCAACATAAGAATCTTTACTTTATTCTTGTTTCTAAATGCACCCACTTTTGTTTCAGAATTTGTTATTCGTGTTTCTATATGCACGACTTATTCAACAATACCTGTTGGGCTTCTTCTCAATTCAATTATCCCAACTACAGAAATATGTGACCTTTACCGAAAGGTCAACAACATTTGTGACCTTAAGTAACCCCACACTTCTGACCCGCGGGGTTAGGCTCACCTGGGGTTATGCAGGATTCGTCTGGAGGTTGTGGGAGATATCGGACACCCGGAGTCCTCACCGTCTGTGAATTCCTGAACTCCACTCGACTGTGACGACTTGCCGCCACGTGAGAAAGCCGACTTTAACGGAAGCTGTAGGAGAATATATTGAAATCAAAATATACAATTGGATGTTTTGAAATAGTACCACGAAACAGTGAAGAAATATTGATTTCTTGTATACTTTCATTTGGCTGTGCACTTAAGTAATATTTAGGCCCAAAAATCAAGTATTGTATAGGACGCAAAAACGTTGATGTAAAAGTCATTTAAAAAGTCTCAAGGGAGGCATAATTTAAGCAGTGTCCAGAACAAAATCGAACAATAAAAGTGTTGAGTATTTGACCACTATGCGTTTTTCCAAATCGCTGTTGCCATACTGCGTTAGGGTTATTTAAAAAAAAATCTTGTAGGAATTCCCAACTAATCCCACTTTGATACCACAGGTAGTTAAACCACAAACTATTAGACGCTATCGGACTTTCATTTCAGCCCAGCCCCACTGTTCTGTTCCTCGCTCTCTAACCCCTACATCAGGGTTTACCGGGTATCATTACTAACCCAATATATCCCATCCACGATATTTAGAGCGCTCTGTTTTAAACATATCTCCGTTTATGGTGAACAGGGGAAGCGTTTGACTGGCTGACTCCTCTCGCCGTGTTTGTCTGCGGTTTTGGGGCAGAGGCGCGCCTCCGTGTGGTCAGAAGGTGCGGGTGATTAAAATATTATCGTGTATCATGTTTCTGGTAAGCGGTTCGGAAATAGAGAATTTGTTGGCTATATGCGTGGCTCAGTTGTAATGTTATTTGTTTCTGAACTCTTTCTTCAGTTTTTGGTTTGTGTTGCGAATTGGTTACAACTTTTGCTCTGTTTTATAGCGTGTTAAGTCTTGCCGTATTTGACTATCATTACAAAACTTAAACATAATACTTTTTAAAAGGTACATCATAGTAGGCCAGGTCTAATAAAAGGCGTTATACCGAATCAACCGGTCACGAAGCATTCACACATATGGCAAAGCACAGGCTAGAACAATTTAGCCTATGGTGGAATTCGAACCCACGACAGGAGCTATTCCGGGTCAGTTTGAAATGTTTAACGGTTTTGCTCCGTATATTTAGATCGCATTCTAAATAATCTAACGAGTTTTATACCAAAAAAAAACGTTGGTTCAAACTTGGGTCAATATGTTTCATACCCATCTTTTCTTCTTTGCTTCCTTCCTCTGGTCGTTGTCACCGCTACTTCCTGAGCTGGAAGACGACATGCTTGAGTGACTAGCGTGGGAACTCATGCTCGACAAACTTCCGGATGAAACTCGTTTACTCGCATTTGGTGACAGAGGGTCTGACAAAGATAAAATTCAGTGAAAATTAACTTATAAAACCCGACTTTTTTTAGACCAATGGCTGTTGCGAATCATGTTGTTAGAAAAAGTGTTAGTGTTAGAAAAAAGTTTTCTCTGATCAAAAAAAAAAAAAAAAAAAAAATGCTAAACTTTAAAACAAAATGTGTAAAAAGTCAGAATATCTTTTTCGTAGTTTATAGTTTATGGTGTTATATATCCCTATGTTAAAGCATGCAAGAGTTTACAGATAATAGCTTAGTAATTAATCACTTTTTACCGTAATGTCTTGAGTTTGTTCCCCAATGACTTCCACCATCAGACGACGACGAATACGAGCTATCGCTTTGTACATGCATCGAACCTGCACTGCCCTTCACATCAGGAAAGAACACATTTCCACCATTAGGTGTACTCGTGTGGGGGGCAAAGTTACCGCTTCTCTCCGCCTTGGCTCGCAAATCTTCGATAGTTTTTCTCAGTTTGTCCAACTCCTTCTCTTCGCCGCAAGAACCCTCCATCGCTTAAGTCTCAGTTTCGGCTTGTTATTTTTGTGCCTAGCAATCGATCGTCTGTCTCCTGCGCAAGAAAACACGACACTTGAGTTTCTTTTGTTCTTCCCAACCTTACTCGACGGGTAATTCGATTTGATTTCGCCTTAATTCCGTCGCATTTCTGCGCAGTCTCGTCTTGATTTTTCCTTGTCCACTTTCTTTTAATATAGGACTAATAGCAGCTTGCGATTTTTCGATAATCGATTGTATTTAACTCGTAAAAACCTTGGCTGTAATCCGATAATGCAACTGCTGCGACTTTTACAGCATATTTTTCTCTGACAAGAAACAAAAGCCAATATATTTAAGCTATACATAACGCCTTGACCGATCCCAACCTTTTTTATCAATTAAAGTTAAGAAAGATGTGTATTTTTGTCATAGTTTTCAGAACCGAAAATGACAACACTTTATTTGCCTTGTTTTTGAAAAAATCAAGATTTACTGATTTAACTTTCTTTTTTTACTCAACCGGCAATTATTCAGGGCGTTTTTATTGGTTAAGTTTAAACTTCACCCTCACTAAATCAGATAAGTTTAATTTTTCGGCATGTATGAACACAATAGCTGGTCTGAGTTGGTTTTTGAGACAACCTTGTATTATTCCCAGCCAAATCCATCAACACGTGGGCGAGATATGAAATCTTGGACCACAGGTTGATTGTGAATCACTTAAATCTTCACGTTGGTCGTCTCACAACTGACATCATATTTCTCACACACCTTTGATATGGGGTGTCCTTATCCATAAATAATCTGCTTATCACTTCACTATTCATTGGCTCTGATTGAAGTATAATGCTAACCCAAGAACTGTAACGCTTAACTTGAGCTGAGCGTATATATATATACGCACGACATCATCGCACAAAACAAAAACACAATTTTCGCTTTTTGCAAATCCTATTTATGAGATTTTATGCGCAATTTCAAAGGGTCCCACCAACACGCCTATTCTATTTTTGGTGCCTAGAATCGCTATAAAATGTTCATGTTTGCCACAAAATAACGCCCAGCCATCAAAACATCACAAGGCTACCTAAGATCACATTATAAAATCAATTACAAAACATGAAAAAGCTTCCATAGCATCAAGTCGGACCACACTTCTGATAAACAGGCCTCTTCCAAAACAAAACTGTTGTATACAAAGTACAAATCACACTAACATTCATGCTAAACCTTTTCAGACAACCTTCTGCTGTTCGTCCTATTAACCACCAACATTCAACCCAGCTTAACAACACAGCAAGCCATCATGTAGTGGTATATCCCGCGGCGTAGTAAACTGGCGACCCATTTCCCCATACTGCTTTTAATCCGTTGCTGTGATCCTTAGATTGCCTGAAACTATCGTGTGAACCCACCACAATGCCAATAAACTCCCTCTTACTAATCCTATACGTTTCACGATTAAACGATTATAACCTAGTGTATATGTTGCACCGGGGAAATGCTTAATGCTATAACGCCGATAAACAGTTGCGAAATGAATTCAATTGTCGGTTTCCTTGCTGCTTAGAGAGAATGAGTTGTTTGTAAATAACATTTCTGGAGACTGGGCATTTAGTGATTCTGTTCTTACGGTTGTACTTTACTGACTCCTTCAAAATCTATTTTTACTAAAGGTCACTTGAGCAAATTTCAAATCATTTATCATTTCGCATTTCTCCAAATTGGTAGAACATTGCAACTCCTTTTGCATTTTTGTAAACACTAAAAACTGTGGTTGTTGTTTTTTACTTCGGCTGCTGTTAAACAAACTAAAAGTAGTCAATTATCCAATTACGACTTCAGCAGCACGTGTCGGTATAAAGGAATCGGGTAGCTCCAAATAGTCAAAGGTTGTGGCATCAACTTGGTTAGGAAACTCACGTTTACGACTAGAGACCAACTAACGGGAACCCTGATTAGATTACAACGTTCGTAGAAGTACCTTGCGCTCATGCACTTTCCTGGTAACCAGTTATGCGCTCATTGCGTTTAACCTCTGCCAAGGTCAAACCAATTCACAGCAAGTTTGCGGTTCGGTGTGTGTTGTTTAGATTTCGGGCGCCAGCTTTCCGGTTAGCCGCAAATTGAGACTTGTTTTGCCGCGGAGTAAGTTTTACAAATCCCTTCCAACCTCGAATCCATTAGCGTGCGTTAACAGCGGGTTTAAATTGCTTTGACCCTTGCGCTGTCGCGTGCAGTCGGTAGCTAATTGCTGTTTTGAAGTGACACACATCAAGTAGCAACCAACTGGTCGGGAAAGGAGGTTAATGTTGTTTAAACACCAACCAATATTGCAAAGTTGTTTTTCGCAAACTATATTTCCTGAAATGTTTTTCCCAACTATTTGGTTAATATTACATTTCTTTTCTTCACTGCTGATAAAAAAATTATGAGTTCTTGAACAAGATCTTATCTGTTTTCGGGCTAGTACACCACGCCAATAAAGAAAAAAGCTGCCTACGTAAAGCAACTAGTGGTAACCTTCATTTACTGCAGTTAACCAAACTGCCGCTTGCAAACGTTTGATTAAACTTCTATGATACGAAGCCACTCGACAGCTCTTTACTTCACATCTATAAACCCGTGAATTGCAAAACTACTTTATACACAATATTACAAACTATCACTCGTGCAATACCCGTCTATTTGTTTGATATAACTGTCGGTTTCTAACATGGTTTCGTCCAACTGGTACAAACTGTAAAGGCGACTGTCGGCTATGAAACTGGTTTAAACCATGCAATGCGTAACAAAACCTTGCAACTAAGCTCTCCTGCTTTTGCGTGTCGACTCCTGCATTCAAATTTCTGTTTGTTCTGGAACGTCTCGCGTCGAGAAATTCCGGGATATTATGACGCATTTGGCGGGAAAACGGTGCATGCTCGAGCGATTCAATTGTTCGATCACAATGGCTCACTACGTCACTTGCAGTGTCGGTGACGTTGGTTTGTTTGTAGATAAAACTTCGTTCGGAGATTAGGACAAGTCAATTTGTGGTCGTCTCCTGTGATAAAAGCCTGTTTTGTTTCCCCATGCAAGTTTTGAACGCGATTGGCACGAATGAATTGTCATTTAAATTCTATTCGAATAAATCGAGGAACTTTGCCTAAATCCTGTAATAGCCAGGATTATTGATTCTTTAAATTGTTGTAAACTTTTTTTGAACAATGCTGCATCTGCGATCCTAGTCTTCAATACAGTTTTTGTTTTTCTCATGAACTATTTACTGATGATGACAAATGTTTTGCCAAAACGTCTCATTAAAAATGCATCCTTTTTATTTTACATGTTTAACCTTTTGCTGTATTTTCCATCTTTTCAAATAATCACATCTATTTAAGGCACAAAACTTTTAACACGTATTACTTCCAATTTAGTTATTCTTACTACAGCACCAAACACCACAAACGCTAGTTCACTTGATCAATTCCCCCTTAAAGGTTCATCGCAGTGACGAAAAAATGTGCACACCTTGTGACCTTTGACCGACTTTTCAATGGTCTTCCTAAGGTCGTTGCAAATCACATAAAGCTGGCCAATAGTAAAGGTGCCTCGCAGAATAAGGGCAAGAGTAGATCGATCGAGCGCAGATGGTCAGCACCGCAAAGTTGAGGGATTTACAACCTATGGTAGCGACAGTTGCAGCTTGTAATGGAGATTGCTTGTATTGCTTAGCTATTTTGTTTGGATCACGAACAACTGTGCTGTATTGCTGCTCTTAATCCACCAACTCACTTTAACACGTCGTTAAATATGTGAAGTTTCTGTCGGTTGGTTACCAACCCTTACAATATAGCGCGTTTAGACATTATCCACCAACTGTGACTTCCACTATATTGCGCTCCATAACGTTTGAACGTTCTGCAGCTATTAGCAAGCAATTTTTATGGGCCGTTTGTGTCGCTATGTTTATCTTCCTCTGAACGAAATAAACTCTGAATAGTATCACGATTAAATCGTTGACGTTTATGAAACTATGCAGACGAAACATCCCAAACAGCACTACAAACAGTATTGCCAGGTGAAATTTTCCAAATCCTTTAATAGGCTTGTCAAAATTAGCCAAAGAAACGCAACTGCGTAATAACTTGAAAACAATACCAAAACGAGCTCAGGGTGACTGTCATTTAAATGCTTACAAAGACGCGTGCATGTCAAAATGCAATTAAAATAACAAAAAAAACCTTTCGACAACTTGCTTAAAAAAACCAACGCGCAACTTGATGTCAGAAACAAGTTACAGAATTGGGCAGAAAAAGAACAACCCTGGCAACAGCACTACAAGCACTTTCACTATCACATCTTTCTACGCCAATCTGTGGTTTTGGCAGCTCAACTTTTAATACACACTTTTCTTTCGGTGCCAAAACAGATCTGTCTCATCTAGAACAACAGCAGCCCATAAAACAAAAATTCCACAAATTCCGGGTTTTCCCTTCAACTCGGCAAAACAAGTGAAATCAATAAAATCCGAGTGCCACTCGTATCGGCGCTGAACCCACTTAACAAGGCAAGCACCCTCACCAATCGTTGTGAGGGCTTTTCAAGTCAATTCAACGAAGTCAAGTCGCATGTAGCTGACGTCACGAGGTCAGGGGGCACCGATAAGGTAGCGTTTCTCTTTGCCTGCCTGAGGAACATCTGCAAACTTTCACGGTCATAAATATGACAACAACCTTGACCTTGCAACGTGGTTATAATGAATGAACGATCTATATCACTTAACCTCGCTAAAGTCTCTGTTGGTTAAATTATTACATTTTTGATGTTGGAGCTCACTGGGGCAATGAATTCTTGCAAAGTTATGTTTGCAAAGAATAACCCTTTCTAACTCGAAACACAAAACTAATCAGTGTAATCGCAAGAGAGGGTAAATTGTAAAACTTCTAACATCTTCTACAAATTAACTGCTCAAAAACATCGTTAATCGCTGCAAGACATTAGCTTTATATTATACCGTCAATGATACATTTAAAGTACTTTAATTTTAATGTTTTCATGTGGGAAGATTTCATGCAAATCTGACCCCATGACAAAACCACTAGAACATAACTCACTGTGCAAATAAACCGACTTCATCTCAAAGTCATGGGCTTTCCTGCAGCTCATTTTATAAATGCATGATGGGAAATTCCCACCGATAAAAAACACTGATATTTGTTGTGGTGACATCGGAAACAGTTTTGTGGTAAACAGCACAAACCTTGACCCACATAAATATTCGTGACTACCTGATGTTACCACTTCACTTTACTTGTATACACCACACACACACTGTACACAAACAAACTAAACCCACCGATACAACGTTAATGAGTTTTGTGCAAGTTTATCAAAGCGAGGATTTTAATAGATCACATGACGTCACCTATATTTAAAGGTCATTTTTTTTAAATTAAAAAAAACTAACTAACTGGTCGAGTTTTAAAGCAAATCGTTACCCCCACAAGCAGGCTGCTGGTATCAAGTTGCTGCAATCCAACGCTCTGCACATAAACTGTCTAATGATTATCGTTTTTACGCAAACGAGTAAACGAGAAAGAAACGAAATACCATTTTGCCAGCCAGAACAAACTGATTGCGTGTTAAAGTAAACTCCGTAAATCATAACCATAATGCACTTGCAAACTTCAATGCACTGCGTAAATTTGTGACAAACAATTATTTACTGCTGGTTTTTCACTGTCAATCATATCTAGCAACGCAAACAACTAAATTCTTCATTTTTGTCTGGTTTAAATTTTGTTTTGTTTTCAAAAAGATCTCAATCTTTACGAAAACTACCGTAAGCTTCAACCGAATACCTCGCTTTACTTCTGACTGTAACTAGTAGATTGACAAACTGTAGCCTTCTCTGCGCCTATTGCGGACACGGTTACAAATCTCACTAAAACATCTGTTGTCGAGTGATTGAAGCGCGCAGTGAGGTCGACTAGAAGTAGAAACACTTCAAACAAAACCATCAACTGACGAAATGACGGATTAAAGTGAAGGCATTAGCGCGCTTTGTCCCATCCACCGGGTGTCAATTAACAATCGTTTAACTGACTGCTATCATGCTGGGTGGTCAAGAAATGCGTTGAATGATTTCGAGCTCGATAATTGATTGGTTTAATTTTCTGCCAAATTCTCACCTGCCAAGTTCTTGTCAACCTGTGAGGTTTTGATTAATGACTTGTTTTTCCCAAAATCAAAATTTGTGTGTTTAAAATTTTTCTAGCTTCAAGAGTAAAGTTTTTGCCTGAAGGTAAAACCACTTTTAGATACACAATTTGCAGTTTCAAAAAATTAAGAAAAATAACTTTCGTTTTTTTAAAGTAGGTCGCAATATAGGTGACTATAACCCAGGCGTCGTACAAAAACACATTTTAATGTTATAACTGGTCTGTATAGTGAGATAAACGTAGCCCATTTGCCGAGATTTCAAGGAAAATTAGAGTGTTAAGCAAATAATTTTGGATTGAGCGTGAGTTAGTAAAGAGTTTAAAGATTGCCAATGATTTTTCATCCACCCTAAAGTGTCATCAAAACCGAGGCATTTTGTTGCCATCTATTTCTGTAGAGTACAGTCCTTAACAAATCTATTAAATATAAATCCCGATTTAATTTAATCAGTAACATCTGATTACGGTGACAAACTTGCTGACAGGATAAGTGCTTGATTTGACAAATTTAATCCTGTGTGGAAACAAGTCAACTGGAAATATCTTTTGTATTTCTAACTAATGAGTTTTTAATCTAAGCGCATCATCGCTTTATAACTTGCCGTTGAAAGAAGGAAGTCTAAAATACTTTCAATATTATTTCAGACTTATTTAGATTAAATCTTTTGTTGCATTTTTTAAACTAACCAAATGCCTAAAGTTCTTGCTTTAAGCGCATGGAATTTAATCCCTCTATAAGTTGACACGCACTTACCACGTGGTCACGAATTCCAGTTGAAGGTCACTTCAAGGTCAGTGTCCTTTGATTTTCGACCTTGACAACTTCTATCATCGGTTGTCGGCGTCACCTCTTAGTTCTTCTATGACGTCACTATGGGTGACTTTTCATCTCACGCTCATTGGTTTTGGTCCGGAGCGAGAGGGTGCGTATTAATCCGGCGCGGTGCAGTTCACACTTTTATATTTTCAAGCGACAACATTTAGTTACACGACAATTAACACCCAACACCACGCTGTGGAAAAAAACAACATCGGGTTAATTGGGTTCAAAACTTCTTGTGATTGACAACAGCCAGTAGTTTTTGCACTTAACACTTCACAACCATACAAGATAGTAATGAATACCTTTTACGTTTCTAAAACAGAAACGTCCTTCAATGGCTTGAAAAAATGTCCAACGTCTACAATAGATTTCAAAACTGATGATTTGTTTGTTTGATTTTTGACCTGGACCTTTCACTAATTACTGCAAAACTATACAAGACATATAACTCAATAATCACCAATCATAGCACGCCAGGCCCATACCAAATGATACCAAATTTGCTTCCCAAGCATTCTCGTATGGCAAGGCAGAGACTAAAAAAATATTCACCACTATTATTTATCGTTTTCCGATCACATTAGATCATTGAAATAGGTCGGTAACATACATCTGATGTCCAGTCTGATCTAATCCACAACCCCTTCGTATCCCCTCGCCCTACTCAAGACTCAACAACAGCACGTTACCCCATGTAGTTAGGTTTAGCCCGAAAACACACAAAATACTTCGTGTGCGGTTATGGACATAAACATTGCTGGGTTATTCATGTACAGAGGATGGTTGAACATCGTCGCTAAATCAACTCAAGACATTAAGTTAGTCGTTCGAGAATTAAACGTCTATTGTTAACGTGAAAGGATATTATGACGTGAATATGACATAAGTTTATCTCGGTTGTTTTGAATTAAAGAAAGATTGTCTGTCGTTTTGTTGAAATACCCAGCACCAAACCCTTAAACCAAAGTTTTGATACTTTTCTTATATGTTTCTTATCTATTACGACAACAACGCCTTCACTTCTACATTTCTCTCGGTTTTAGTATTGATTGTCATTACGTCATTAGATGACGAAACTCATCAATTATTTGTTCAAGAAATGCTGAAAGTCACTTTCTCTAAAGGTTTAAAAACGTTTCAGTTGTTTGAAGTCCTGGAAAAAACCCAAGAAAGTTGTTGACGAATTGTCTGCATCAAAAACAGAAACATTTGGGCAAATCTTCTAAGCCATTAATACTTAGTAAGAACTCCTCCTTTACAAGGTCACGATCAAAACAAAATAATTTCTAAATAACCCATTTGGCAATTCAGACGCTCCTACTTCACGTTCCTTAGTTTTCACAACGGTTGGCGCACCTTTGAACACGATTCACCAATTTGAAGCTCACGTTGCGGTGTCGGGTTACATTGTTGTTACTCGCGAGTCAAGAGGCCAGAACTAATAGCAGTTGAAAGTGAAGCGGCCTAACAGCTCGTCACGATGACTGTCTGTGAAAACCGCAGCGTGAATGAACTTCACAAAACTGTTGTACTTTCTGATCGGTTGGTTCGTATTGCGACGCGGTAGACGATTATCAAAGGGTTTCCAACGGTATTTCAGCCGAAGACCAATTAGGTAAAGCTTTTAATCCATATACATTGATAACGGAATGTTTTCTTTGAAACATTGTGTTGATAGTTGCGAAAAGGGCAATGTTTAAGCGTTTATTTCAGATAGCTCTATTAATTTCAAGTGCATTAATTCATTGAGGCCTTTACATCTGGGCAATTTTCAGATGATAATCCAACCGTCTCAAGCGCTCATTTTCGAGTCCGACAAATTGAATATCAAATTATTATTCCCCTTTTTAGACTCAACGTCGAATAGGAAAGCACAAAGTCAAATTTAATAACAGCATTTCCCAGTCTACCGTGACCTTATATGACCCCAAAACAACTTTCAATAACCCCACATGGGGTCCGTGTGTGGGGCGGAAAAGGGGGTCGCGCAACGATGAACTTGAATAGGGGTGAAAGTCGGGACCAGCTTGGGGGTAACTCGGGCCCCACGGGAAAGCGGCTTCCCAACTTATCTACGTCACTGTCACCATGGCAACCGTGGTGTTTTCGGGTAAACACGAGGATTTCGAGATGACTAGAGATTTGTGAATTCCGGTGTTGTCAGCGTAATAACCCAAGCAGCGCTTCTAGATAAGTGCAGACGTTTTGTCGTTAGCTTAGTAAACTTCATGGTTTGAATATCATTACTATTTTAGCTAAAATGAACATAAATTTATTCTCGGATCAGCCCTGAAGCGTTCATGCAGACCAGCGATCACGGAATACTTATGTATGAACCATAGTGCGCCAAGCAGATTCGGTATAACGCCTTCAAATTGCCTGACGTGCAATGATCGTTGCCGTTTTAGTATTTAAGTCCAATAAAAAAAACATTGCAAAACGTCTTGCCTCTCTTGCAGTCAGAATTTGGGATAAAACTCATATGTGCTGCATCTACTTTACTGTGCTGGCTGTAAGCTATAACACACCTCAACCACTATAATATGTTTCATCCGTAACAAGACTTTTATCCATTACGTATAACAACTTGACTTTACTTAGTAAAACGCATTTCCGACCTCAACGCACCTGTTCAATAAAACGTGTTTAACACAGCGCTGATAGATTTGCCATCTGAACTTAACACGTGTAAGCAGTAACAGAAACCCAAGCACCCCTTAACCATTAGTAGGCATCCAACTACGCTGGTGTACACAGGTGTGAAAGTGCGATGTGGCGTTAAAAGTCAAAACATTGAAACATTGTTCCATTATCGACTCGTTCAAAGTCGTGCTTCTAACAACAATGTATTTCTTTTGATACACCGCAACTTAGCCACCAACCATTTCACGCTGTAACCAACAATTTCTCCCATTACTTTTGTAAATTGTTAGCATGCTTCTCGTCTCGCTTTGAACTTTAAAACAGAGATTTGACTGCTGATTGCTAACAAATAGAGAAACTTCACACCATAGTCACCTAATGTGTTATGTAACCACTATTGCTGTGTATAAACTGAGCATGCGATGTGACCGGTTCAGCATTAGATTGGTTTTAGATATAGGTGATAACTTATATTTGCTGTACCTTGGTGTTTTGTCTATATTTCAACAGATTTACGTTTAAAACATTTATAAACCAGGAACAAAATGGGCATTGAAGTATAGCACAAGAACTAGTTTGTATTTCCTTAAACGTCTTGGTCTAACTATTTTCTTTATTAACTCAAAGCGGACATTTGATCGCATTTTCGGATATAAACATGCAAAGTGCTATGACATCACGAACTTAAAAGTGCTGCAGTTGCATGGAAAGGTGGCCAAGTTTATCATATTCGAACATTCCTCTGTTAACAAGACATTGAACTTTCCACACAATCGATCGATCATCGAAGACAAGTAAAATTGGCTGAACACGACTTGTTACGTCACTACGTGACCTTGTACTTGAATCAGGTGTTGTCACGTGACCTTCTGCTTGTTTTCGATCATAAAACGCTGATCGCTCGTTCAGTTTGTTTACGTAAAGAAACGTCGTACATTCGAGCACGGGGTTGGACTGCACTGGCAACGTTATTGTTCGCACTGTTTTAATTCACGACTTTTTGTTTGTTTCACAAAATTTCTGCTTTGTTATTTTTACTAACTTTCGAAACAACTTACTTAAATAGAACTTTCTTTGCATGAGCAGTAAAGACGAGAAAAAACTCTAACCGGCAAAGTTTTGTAACAACTTATCAAGGCTATTGACGCTATACTTCTGTTCATAAGTTAAATTATGAATATAACGACCCAAATAGACGTAAAAAGCGTCATGCTTAATTGTTGAAAAGTTTCGACGCGCTGAGTATAAAAAGCGCGTCATTAAATCAAAGCTTTCTACAATGCTTTCTTGACAAAATACTTCTAAACAAACATTTTGTTTCTGGATCAACAACTGAACTTTCTCGCTTCCAAACATTAAATGCAATAGATTTCAATCAGAGATCTTGGTGCTCAAGTTAATGGTGCAATCCTGTAATACAACATAATCCTGCTGTCACATTAGTCCACTGCTAAGATTCTCATGGGACCGGAGGTAATTAGGTCCACCGTTTCACCTCGGGTGTCCGATCTGCCCACCGCGGGAATTTTGTCGATAAATTGCGGCGGAGATCACAAGTTTTACTCAATTCTGGCTCAAGTTAACGTCACGAAACGTGGAGGCATTAATAATTGATATTTTCCAACAGTGTTTTTTTGCAGAACTTGCAAATTAAGTTTATCTTTGATGGGTATTTCCCCTGACCTGCAATTGAGCGCTCCTTCGAGAATTAAGCGGATCGTAATTATTGACGTCACAATATCGATTGTTAACCTTGTTTGAACAGTGGAACTGGAACAATTGATACAAACAGATAAAACCGGAACACACAAGCGTTTGTTTTAATTAATTTGATTGAACGATCAAACCAGCCCAAAACGACCAGATGCTAAATTTCACAAAATGTTTTTCAGTTATGGTTAATGGCGACTAAAACTCGGATTCTGATAAACCCGAAACTTTCGAGACCAACCTCACTTTCCAATGTTCAAAAAATCATAAAACCATATGACATTTTAAACTTTACATGACAACTTACAAGCTATGCTTCGACTTCCAGCGCAAACAATAAAACTCAGAAACTAGAAAACAGATTCACACCCTGCCAAATCCTGTTTATGCGAAAGTTGTAAGTCCGACACGAGAAGTTGTTTGCCAGACAAGCCGAGTGTGGAATCGTATAAAGTTTCAATCCATCTCCTAATTACTCAATTAAGCCACAAAATCGAACCTCAGCCAAAAAGCTGCTTCACATATCCGATATCACTAATTCGTCATACATGATAGTGACGTCACAATGCAAATCGCGCCTGTGTGTGACGTCACAGGGGATCGCGTTCGGTCTCGTCACCTCGTCGCTGCTGTCAATGGGATTAGATTGTTTTCTTTGTGACGTGACAGTGAGCAAACAATGGAAGGCGCGCGACGTTCGAGATAAACCGGACGCGGTCTGTTCGAGTTTTACCCCCCTCCTGTGTAAAGTGAGTTGGATTGTTGATATAACACAGATCTACACCGGGATTTCTCGAGCACAAGATGTCGCACGCATCGAATCGTTGAAGATTTCCACGTGTGTGTTGATGTTTATCGGATCAAACCATCTAACAAGGCTTAAAATCCATTCCAACTCGAAAGCCAGACATGCAGACACTTTGTGAATTTGCTTTGGCATTCTTACTTTAATAAACTTAGAGGTCTTGTTGTCGCGCTTTCCAATTAAGTAATGCTAAATGCAGACCCTTGCATGATTCGCTCGAGAGCTCACACTGTCTCCAATTGCGTTGAAGCAAATTAATATTTTGTGAAATTGCTTTGGCATTGTAACTTAAATGTCAAAACAAGCCTTGTTGTCGCGTTCCAAGTCAAAGACAAATATGCAGATTGGGGCAACCAACTGTTTTGATTTACAATCACAACCACCATAGGATGCTGTAAATATTGAACTGTTCTGCCCCAAAAAGAGGGACTCGTTATGAAGCCTAACAGCAAAAAAGCTTTTTCTCAAAACGTTTGGGCATAGACAAACATGCGAAAATAGTAAACCAAATGATTAAATTTGAAGATGATTTGGAACACTATATACGGATCTGTTCATAAGTTTAATGGTGAAAATAACGGCCCAAATAGACGTAAAAGGCGACATGCTTTATTGTTCAAACGTTTCGGCAAATGCTCATGCCATCATCAATGAAATGAAGGCCACATCAGTTACACCCGTTTATATACACTTTAGTCGCATAAAGGAATGATATAAAGCATGTCGCTTTTTACGTCTATTTGGGCCGTTATTTTCACCATTAAAGATGATTTATTTGCGAATATTGAAAGGTTGACTTTCTTGCTTGTCAATATCAGAAACAAACCGATTTTCGACATAAAATCTTACACTAAAAGTCATACAATGCTACACATTAGGAGAAAAGAACAATCTCTTTATCTAAACAACCCGAACCCATAAGCACCCGAAATTTGAAAACAACTTAATGACGCAGCAAAGATCCAACGTTGAATCGAAATCTTTTGTCATTTTCCCGACAGTGCAGCTTATCGTATCAAGTTAATATCACGTTGTTCGTTTCCTTTCTTCGCAATACAAAAGCGCCCTAACCCGTCCAGGTTTTGCCAAATTGTTGCGACGATGAAAGTGAATCATCTCATAGATACGATAATACCTAAGAGTTCGCCGGATAAAGGTTTTTTTACACAGGATCGGAAGGATTTAATGATTGTTGATGGTTTAAGTTGCGACTTTTTAAGCTTAAAGCGAACTTTTATTGTCGTTCCATTACTCTTCATCCTTTATCGTAAAATATGTATTTGTAGTGTCGTAAAATTTGAGTTTCTGAACAAGTTTTCTAAAACCGAACAATTCACATATATTCTTCTTCTGCTGTCCAATAAACGCAAAAGATTTGTTCTTTTTTGCCAGGTAAAGTGCAAGATTTTTTCTATAACCAGCGGACATATCCCCTCAACCAAGCCAAACCAACAAAACCGTGAACCAATACAGCACAACACAAGCGTTTCAACCGTCATAAAAAAACACTAATGTTTCTTTACTAAAATCTCCTTGCAAACATTTTTTTCTCTAAACTTTTCTGTCAGCGGTTTCACATTCGGCTTGGCAGAAAAAAATCAACGAATCTTTTAAAAATATTCACCAGCCAAATGTCAACCAAACTGAACTTTCAGATTTTACTATTTTTATCTCAGGTTTGAATGTGGACGCTATTTACTTTGCCACTTGACTGGATCTTTCAAGCAGCCTCTTTTCCGGCCTCGTCTCTTTCCTGCTTTTAATCTCACAACGCGACGATGGATTTCTTCCGACACCCAACAAAACAAAAATCCCTGAAAGCTCCAACCGATTCGTGTAGATTTACCACACAAGTTGAACATTGGAATAGTTTTCCTGTCATAAAGTGAGTTTTTCGAAACGACTTCTAAAAAATAATGGCACTCGGTATAGAGTCATTTCTTCTACACAAATTTGATTCCTGTTTTTTCAGATTAAACGCTCAAGTAAATATGGTCCATATTAACGAGGCTCATATTTTAAAGGCGTTTTCTACTTAACACATACTTCCTAAAGCCTAACTGTTTTGCTTTTGATATTAACCAGCTCACAATTTCCAAGTAAAAAGGACCGCATCCAAGTCTTATACAATTTAAACAAGATTTTTTAAACGTTGGTTTATGGCACGCAGTACGAGTTAGTACGTGAGTTCTGGGACGTGCTTCGCAAAGCACAAAGTACAAACTGATCTCGTTGCTGAAGTGAGTTATTGCTTTCTGTCGTCCCGGTAAAATTTGCAGGAAAAACTGAATACTTTGCCATATTGTCTCAATATTTACTTTGGATTCAATATTAGTTGTTGTGGTGGTGGCGATATATTCTCAACTTCTGCAAACACTCCTACGGCACAAAACAAATGTTTTACTCAAAATACGAAAACCAACTTGGCTCAGAGAACAACGATGTCTTTGTTCTAAGAAACTAATTAGACATGTGAACTTTATGCTCAGGTGCATGTTTTAGCTGGTTTTAGTTTTTGACCTTTCTATGTACAATAGCGTCGCCAGTAGAAGCACGCAATCATGCCATGTTTTAGCCGTCTGAATTGTAACGTCATTTTATTTTCACTGCAAGCCTGTGTTGTCTGCATCGAAGAGATCCCAAACAAACACATCAAAACTTTACAGAAAAATAAACGAAACACGATTCTTTGGAAAATTTCAAGCATTTTCTGCATATTTGTCTTACGTTTATACCTTACTTTATCCACTCATTCTACCTCATAAAATACAAATTCACATACTCTTTACAGAGCTATCATAGAGCCTGATATTCCTAGCAACAACGCACACGTTTACAACAAGAACAATAAACGACCTAATCCCCTGTCCAGCTTCACCTGCCGTCTACAAATCACAGCTTAACGCCGTCCAGAAATTTAACACTGATTCCTAATGCCGCTGGCGGATGCACCAAATTCGTCCGCTGCCCCCCTTAGCACGCAAACGACAGACGGTTAAAAACAAACACAAATCGCGAGGCTCGCGCGGCGCGAAATAATAAAAGAAGAATAAGCGATTTCCTGAATCCCAACAGCGAGATGTCGCTCGCTTGGTTGAACGTAAACAGAATAATAGACATCGAACTTTCTCCTCGCGTCGTTTCAGGTAAACTCATCGGGTTTTCGGTGGCGGTCGTGCGCAGTGGTGCGTGTCGCCGACGTTTGAAGGCAGATCGGATGAGGGGAACGATATCACGTGACCTATATGCTGAAGGTTCGGATTGCAGGGAGCGGTAAATCACGTGGAAATTGCAAATGTCTCGCGAGGGCCATTATCGTATAAAGTGCCAATACACAGGGATAAGGCGCTTTGTAATTCAAACGCTTGTGATCTCTTAGTGACTTAAATTGCGCTTGAAGCAAATTAACATTTTGTGAAATTGCTTTGGCATTATAACTGAAATGTCAGAACGGGTCTTGCTGTCGGAAGTCTCACTACCCGCGAAACTGTTGTAACTGGAAAAAATGACGAAGCATGTTACTGCCAACAAACTGGAGTACCATTAGATCGCTACTCAAGCCAACGTGCCCAATGTCTCGTCACCAGCTGCACTGATAAGAAGGTTGAAAACGATGTACTGTCTGCAGCTTAATTGTGAAATAGCTTGATTTCCAGTGTTGTTGTTGCTGGAACTCTCTACCATGTCTGCTGCGATGCGGAAAGCAAATAACATTTGCCTTGCACGATTATGCAGATACTTTTGCAGCAACTATTGTTGTTAAACTTCGAGTCTTCATCTCGCTTAAAACAATTCTATTCATTTTCCTGCTAGCAATAATCACAAAGTTTTAATCAGCCTCCAAACGTTGTAGCTGCAGCATCTTCAGTCAATACTCACCAATTGTGCCCTCCAATATTTTGCGCTCCGTAACTTTTCAACGTTACTCAGCTATTTCCGGCTTGGTAATATTTCAGGTATTTGTGCAATTGCGTCGCTATGTTTTCTTTCACCAAGCGAAATAAACTCAACTCAACCAAGAACCGAAGGTATATCTAAAGTGTTTATAAAACAACAATAAATCTCTAAATGCAACTTCTGTGCTCAAAATCACGTGCCACTGACGCAAACTAAACTTTCCGCAGCAATTTCCTCACAAGTCAACATGAAAAGAAGTTGAGTTTGAAAGTGGGTCGATCAGGCACACGCCCAATTGAGCGCCACTTTCCACAATAACTGCGCTCCCTTCGTCGTAACAGCCCCGTTGTTTTGACAGCAATAAAAACGTCACTGCCCCAGCAGAAGTAAACAAATGTTCATCTAATAAGTTGCGACGTCCAACGTAATGACCGCCTTCCCAGTACAGCCACGTATAGCTGTGAGATTATTGCATGCATTATAACTCGAAGTTGGCGCCAATTATCTGTTTGCACACCCGGGCATTACCCTCCGAAGCCAGGATAATAAACTGGAAGCACAAGCGAAAGTTGTATTTATAGTTTGTCTATGGGTCAAATTGTACACTGTATCAATAAGCAACCACAATATTAATAAAATTTCTCATTCAAAATGCGAAAAAATTAAGCCATCTCGTAAAAGTTGTCTGCACAAATATGTTTTAATTCGATCCTAATATAGATGAGTGCCGTGTTTTTTTATAAGTTTGGGTTTACTTTCAAGTTAATGGCAAAACATATGCCAAATATTTTGTAAGACATGTTAAATATGGGAAACCTACTCTTAGATAATACAGCGATGTACTTCAAAGAAACGACTTCACGGTTTAATGATAAAAGATAGCGGTGCTCGAAATTTAATTTCCTTGACCAACTGCTTTCATACTTTGCATTTTTGTTTTTCAACTTTTCAATATCAGTGAGCGCACCAACCATCAGCCACGTCACAATGTTCTTTCACACGCATTCAAGCGGGAAAACCCCAAACAAGCGCGCCAATTTAACTTTCAGCGTTCACATACTTCGCAACAAGATTGTGTTTATGTGATGCTTGCCAACTGGAAACAAACTAACAAGTTTTATAGCCACGATTCTGCGCCATAATAATTAATATCGTGTGAATTTTGATGCAAGCCCACAAACTAGTTTATTGATGGCGACTTTGTGAGAAATCACGCATTCGTAAGATGGACTGCTTTGTTTGGAAGTTAATTATTTCTGACCACTCCGGGTTTTGAGGGCATTCTGCAAAAATTCACATCTCTACATGCCAAACAAAGCGTCAGATTCAAGCATGTCACCTAAATTTTAATTACGAAAACCAATTGTTTAAAGTCCAATACGTACAGAGCCTTCGGTGTTGTTTGTGGTGACAAAACAAAATCTCGTCTAATTTTGTTTGATTTAATGTAGTTTTTTTCTCTGTGGATGAAACAATGTCAAGTAGTGCAGTCCGATTTATAACTTCGTTATCAACAAAATGTCTTGTTTTTAAATAACATTTATAATGCATGAAGAAGTTCTTAGGTTAGAACAATGCGACATAACCATATTACCCAAACTGAGGGAAAACCAAGACGGGATTCGAACCCTTATCCTTGCGATCAGTTACTCAGTAGCGATCACATTATTGCAGACAATCTCAATAGCAGCGATTAATTTGTGTGGGAAATTGAATCTCCTCCTGTCGTAAAAACGTCGCTCTTGTCTGCACGAAACAGAAGGCGGGCGCCGCTGGTCGGTTACCGGTTTTGTCGCCGACTTTCCACTGTTGGTGACCGTCTGCCGACCCCTGCTGCAAACAATCACTGTGCATCGGGCGTAATTCGTTTACGAGGCAATTAATGATGGAAATGTCTCGACTATAAGCGGCGTTGGCGCTTGTCCAACACAAGGGAACAAATGGAGATTGATACATTGCGTTATATAGTGTAATAACAGCTGGTATACGTTGCTGGGAATGTATATGCATTACCGTACACCACTTTGTTTCTTTATTAGTTTTAATTTTACGCCAATATAAGCCAGTTTATCGAGTTTAAACAGCCGGTAGATAAAAAGCGGAAAAGCCACATGTTTATCTGTAGCCTACAGTCCCAAATTAAAAGGTTTTGTAAAACAACGAGTATTAATTTCACACCACAACGGTTGAACGATACTTGGGTTAAATACAAAAAAATATTATTTTTCAATTTTTTAAGCTAATATTCTTGTGGAATTTGCGTTACATCGAGTTACAACAGATGGCATATGCTGCAGAAGAAGCATTTACATTACTACATACCACTAATTGTACCGCATTACGACATATAGTTACTTTTACCCTTTTAACATTATAGGTTTTAATATTTACGCCTTTATTCCCGCAAAACTAGTTTTTTCGTTGCTTAATTGTTCAGTTCTACTTACATTTCGCAAGTTTGTTCAATGTTACGTGCTGTTTAAAATCGTTTCACATTAATGCAGGAATTATGCAAAGTGAAAAATCTACACAATCCAAATTCCCAAATTCTCAAAAAAATGCCACATTATAACAAATCACAAAAAGGGGGGAAGACACCCAACCCTATTTGGTGCGATTGGTTTGAACACACGCAGGCAAGCAGGAGCCGCGAAATCCCACAAACAACCACAGAAAACCACAATATCAGTATGAGCGACGACGTTACAAGTAAACCGAGACGAAAAAGTGACACAAAGTGATTTTTCTGAATCCTGTTAACTTTTCCTCGCACGCAAACCCGACAATTCACAAATCCAACAACACCGAAATCCAATGAAACTTTCACACGAAGGAATTCGTCGCTTGTCGAGCGCCAGGCGTTGTTGATTTAAGGATTTTCGTGTTACTGGAGGTTGCAGGAGCTTGTTACAGTAAAACCGACGCGTAGTAAAAACACAAACACGCTTTAATCCCCCAGATTCGAATCCCTACATGGGTGTGAAGGAAAGAGGCCGTGAGATAATCCAAGCTTGACGAACGTTTGCCAGTCTTACACGGCACGTGTTGATACAGACACCGTTTCTAGAGCATAGGTGCAAAGCATTACAAACGTTAATACATTTCAGCTATTTCAAACACATACCCTAAAAGTGTAGTTGGTAATTATTTCATTTCATTCTTCTGTCGTGTTTTTCATCCAAACGCCGTATAGTTTTAAGTATTGGTTTTAGCTTTTCAGGCCAAGTTTATTCGTACCTGAGTTCAAACTCGGCCATATTTGTGTTGTCATCTCAATTGGTGATTAACAACTTTTTGGTCTAAGCTAATTCGGGCTTAATATTTGAAAAATGACTTGGCTTGTTTTTGACCCCTATCCATCTCCCCTGTTCAAATCACAAACCGGTTCTGAGAGAGTTAAATGTGTCGACAGATGGCAAATAGATATGGCTGTGAAACCCGATCTAACTGCCAAGTCTTTAATGCAAAGTGCAAACAACAACATTTTCGAAAGGTTCTCACGTTTCGCAAGTTTGCAAATTTTGTGTAACCTGTCCGCAGGAAGGACAAAAAACAAACAATACTAGTGTCAACTAAGCTTGAAAACACAATGCAGAGAACTCATTTCAAAAACCTTTCGACTTCTTCAACGTGAAAATGCACCCGCCCAAAGGACGGAGACATACTTAATGCGAGCATTACGGAACAATATATAGGGTAACAATGCCTGTGGCCCGTTTCCATCTTACAACCAAAGAACGTAAGCTACCAATGTTGGACTCCACTGCTCATCGCTGCACTGTGCAAGGGGGTTTATCCATTAAATATCAAAATATTGCTTCCGTATTTTAATATGAAAGTAAAGAAACTGGATAACCTTAAAGGAGCAATTCTTGTTGGCATCACTTTGCGATCACAAACGTTTTCCCACCTTCTACTGTATATCCTGGGAACTAATGATTGATCCCTAATCCTTATGTAAAATCCTTGTGTGCATTTGCGACACCTCTCGCATCCCTGTATAAGAACTCGCGACTTGAAGAATTTTGATCGCATACTGTACAGCCAACCACCCATCCCATACACGTACTGCTAACATGGCTTGGTTTGGTCGGGAAATGAATTCGCTGCTCGATTCCCGATTCAGCAGAAATGTCTGGAGGTCGGCGACTTATTGAATATTCTTTCGCGGAAAGTCATCCATCATGGAATGGTTGAACCACGGACGAACGCCCGATGGTTGGAACAAACATACAGAACTCTGAGGGGGTATTTGCTGGAGGGTTCATGTGAGGGAAAAACATTGACTCAGCTATTGTTAAGGAGCAGGTGCTTGAATATCGAAACTCTGATCAGCACGTTCTGAATGTTTATTCTTTGTCTGGGTTTTTGCTTGTGTTTTTCTCAGGCGAAATTGTTTTTACGCGGGGCTTGCGGATTTGCGGATTCGCCAGAGGTCGAGAATTTGAAACCTTGCTATGGAATATTTGAAACCTAAGGGTTTTCGTCAGACGCATGGATACATCATATATATATCAATTAAAGATGAATAAAAATTCATACGGGGATCAGTCGTGAAGCGTCTATATGCAGACCAGTAATCACGACGCACTCTTATATAAATTATAGTACGCCAGGCCTACTGAAAGCGTGATACCGAATCAATTCGGTAGTATATGTCACTTTATGCGACGTACCAGTAAAACACAATAGTTTAAACAGCAATTATGAACATCGATTGAAACACATCTCATTTACCACCTTTGCGTTCGTTTCAATCCTTCCGAAAGAATTGGACATTTGTGATCACAATTCAACGGTATAACAACAAAACTTGAAACAAAATACAAACTTCTGTTTGCAACGAACTGCAGACAGACATTTCAGACCGTAAACACTGATGAAACCAATCGCTTATAAACACTCTGACATCAAGGCACAAGATATCTTGTCTGGCTGCAACTTTCATTCTGTAATCCTATCAAACGCGTAACTCTTGATCAACCAACTGCAGACGTCTACATCGAAGTCAGACACAGGTTCCGCAAACACAAGAGGTCGGCCCTGAACATACACAAGCTTATTGTCCTGATGTGATGAACGCGACAGATTGCAAATCTACTCCGCTTGTTTCTGTCTGGTTGAAAACCTTCAGTAAATATTCAACATCACGTACCTCATGTCTGTCCAACCAATATTTCTTGATACAGGGTTTACACACGGCCAGAACAAACGTAAAAAGGGACATGCCTTTTGTTCAAATGTTTCGGCAAATTTCTATGTCATCATCAGTGAACTCGTAGCTCGTACCTCATGTCTGAGTAACTAATACTTCTTCAACAAGGCGTTTTTGATTTATAACGCAATACTCCTTTTATATCACCTGACCAAGGTCTAAATTATATCACTCAATAAAAGTATGGATCACATTAGGTTGGACTCCAGTCATATCAAGATTAAACAAGCACAAGCCACGCACTTCTGGAATCGAACACGAAATAATTTCCATCTGTTAAGCAAAGACTTCACGATTTATAGCAACGTTAAACTCCCACTACAAGTTGTCAACTCCATCGTCTGTTTTTGAGCAAATTTCGTGAAACATCGATTACCTAAACCGCAAGAACTCGTCCATTAGCTAAAAGCTAAACCTCTAACAGCAAAACACGCAACCTCATTAGCGAATGCAGCTTGCATACAGAAATCGCCTAAAAACTGCCCGACAACTAAAACGTTTGACTGAACAGAAAATCTTTTCAGACAGCAAACTTAGTAGGTAAACAATCACACTACAAAAACAAGTTCATTTCTGCACAAAGACAGCAAAACGTCCGTACTAAATCACCACTTGTAGCCCGATTAGCTCTGCTTAGTGCGAACATGAGTTCTTTTCATTGTACTCATTGCAAATATGCAAGAAAGTTCTTCGATGTCCTCATATACAAGAGCCCTGAGTAATTCACGAATTGCAGCCAACTCGCATTTTCAAGTTCTCTTGCGTTGAACCTCCCTCGCTCACTCACATATAGTAAAAATATTCAACATTGCACAAGTATACCAGGAACTGCTTTCGCACTTCCAATTTACATTTTGTTTAGCAAAACTTTTAAAGTCTGCATAAATTCAAAAAAACTATTGTAAAAACCCCAGCCGTAACAAAATCAACCGATGAACCAGCATAACGTATCTCTACCTTATATATAATCCTACACTGTCCGCCAGAACTTTGCGTATTCAGGCCCTTTCACTTCCTATACCTCACACACTGTTAAAGTTTCCAGTGCAGTGCGATGTTTATGCGTCGCAACTTTGCGTCCATTAGCGCTTGGAAGTCGGGCTGGAGTGAAATCCTGATCCAACCAACGGTTAATCCACACAGTGCTATCACGTGAGAAGAGATCAATGCGCGATCGAGCGGCCCCTTATTCAGTTTCTCTACCACCGTGATGGCTGAGCCGCGCGGGGTAATAGAATCTTTCAACAAACCCGGGGCACAAATAACAACTCGAGCATCTTGTGATGTAACAATGCTCTGTTACCTGGTTAAGATGCTCGCGCGCTTTTTGTGAATAGTAATCGAACGCCGATTGGCACATGTACAACGGGGCCTGGAAATAGAAGCTAATGTTTGTGAGTCGAAGCGTCTAATGGCCTGATAACACGTAACCCTAGAAGTTTGAGAATATCTGCAATGGAGTTTGCTAACCAACAAACTGGACTCCGTTTTTGATGCTTGTTTCGTATTCTTCAACACAATTTCATGTTACATAATTCCTGATGTTACCACAAAGCTACGCCAATGAACATGTTTGTGCGTTTAAACAGCGATTTTAAACGATTCTTTCGCATCCATTCAAACGTTTTTACCAAAATATCTCACTTGTCTTGACAATAAGCAAAGGCGTATTAACTTTGCATTGGATGATTGCACATATCTGGTCCGTAGACTGCCTTTCGTCTGCAATTCAAACGATAAATGATTGCAGTCTTGTATAAGAATCGTATTTACAGACCTATGTAAAATTGGATAAACCAGAGATTGTTTGTTTTCGTTTTACCAGTAAATTTGTGGTAGCGATTACTTCAAAATGTATTCACAATTTTACGAGCGGATTATGTCTCGAGTATACAATACGTTCAATCATCAGCTAAGTTGGTTTTATTGTAACTTATCCGCAACCCTAACACGTTGTGCTGCTTCACCAAACATGGAAGAAGAACTTCCACAAATTCCAGAACGTTGACTAACAAACGTCTGCTAACTTAACCGTGACTCACCTATACAACTTGCTTTCCACTCCATCATACAGGCTGCACTAATCCGTTCCACCAGAATTAAACATGACAAATGGTGATTTACAGATCTATTCAACATTCTCGTGTACATTTCAAGCGCGTTAGTAAATACACGGTTTTTAAGTATAGGATCAAGTATAACCAAGAAATGCTGTGTTGTTAAGTGATAAGTTAGATAATTACTTTGCTGTAATGTTGCCTGCTACATAAAACTCAGATTTGCAGATCAACTTAACATTCTCGCGATATAAAATACCACAAATATAACTGCAGATTATGTTGTGACGCCTAATCACAATAATTTGGGCACGATGCAATTAAAAAATGAAGGCCTTTTTCATTGTTTCAAAAGCACAAAAATATAAACCAGTTATCTACAAGTTTTTACATCAAGTACAACCCCATGTTGATTCCTAACCTTTCAAATTCCCGAATTGAAACACGATCCCGCAATTGCCATCTGCAATCCATTTTCTCTCTGCGTTAAAATGCCGCTGAAACCTTTAACTCCGCGCTGCACCATCAAGTTCTCGTATAGTGGCAGCTAAATTGAAGTGGCTCGATCGTAATTCAATAGATTCTTGTGGAAGCTTTTTACCATAATCAATGCGCTCTGTCATTATGCAGTGAGCTATGTGTCCTTATCTCAACCTGTCCAAGATCGAAAACAATGCTAAAATATTCCTTCTTATTTGTTTTGTTGCCAAAAAATATTTTAACCAATAGTCTGAAATATATTTAAAGCAAGTTGTTCATCCTTATGCACTCCAGATATGTATATTTGTGACATCTTCGGTATCTAAAGGCAAGCGCAAATCTATCAATTGGTGAAACACACATAAAAATTCAATTTTTCAAAGTTTACCATGCTGTATTAACCAAGTATCTTTTGAAATGTGTTTTTCATATTCAGTATTTGCCAAAAATGCAGAATATTTTGTGTTTACACGTCATGTTTTTTTGCAGTTTAGATCGATGTCATACGACTGCCAAGGACAGGAGTAAGCGGTCGATATCACACAATCTGGGCTCAGCGTAAAAACATCATTAGCTGAACATCACACAAGTTCAACAAATATTTCGCTTGAAACTTCTTTGCTTGCAACACATCCTCATTCCAGCTGATGGGCTTTAAAGGTTGGTTATTTTTGTGTTTTAAACAGTGGCGGCTCGTGCCTAAAATTTGTGGGGGTGCTGCCCCCACAAATTTTAGCCTCTACTGAACATATATAAGTTGGCAATATATTGAAAAGCTACATTTCTAGTTTTCTAGCCACTTGTTTTGTGCAAGTAATACAAATCTTAATTAGCAACTCCATTGTGACGTAATTTTTGTTACGCAATAATGTACACGAGTGTCAACAGCAGACGGCATCATTTGCGTATTTTGTTTACTTGCACAGCGACGGGCCAAACACAATAACGTTCAGTAATAATGTGAAAAACAAAAACACACGTGGCACAGCTTCGAAACGAAGCGGTTGTAAATACGGTAAAACACAACAGAAATATAGAAAAAAAATCGATATAAATGAGTCGAAAAAGGTCGAAGTATTTCAGTTCGACAACAAAAATTGACATGTTTCATTTAAGTAAATTTAGTCACAGTCAGCGTTTTCAACATATTCTATGACACTTCACAGATTATTGTCACACAAAAAAACTAGCCATACAGCTTTTTATTGGTATCATAACTAACAAATTTAATAACCACATTACATTGGTTTCAGAACTTGTTCATTTAAACATCTTTCTTGAATTTTTGTGTGCAGACTATTGATTGTATTTTAGTTTCTTAGCTGCTATAATTGCTGCTTGCTGTCAAATAGCTTAACATTCATTTTTTAAGTGCAAAACGCCTTCAAGCTTTAAAATTTACAACACTCTCACTTAAATTTAAACCATATTATTAAATCTTGTGGTTCCTTTTTCCAACCAAAATGAATCATGAAGTTATAGTTTGGGCATGATAATTGATAGCTTCTTCCTTAATCCCAAATGATAACTAAGAAACTGTTTTTCTATTTACTACTATAGCACTGCAAGTGCAAGTCTTTGGGAAATATTGGTGTTCCTCAGAAAAATTGGCATCTTTTTCAGTGTTAAAAAGAACTGTTTTGCCTTTGAAAGAATCATGGAAACAGCAAAAAGGATTTTTCATCCTAGTAATTTAACTTGTCAAAACATCATCTCTAGATTAATTATTTTCAAAGTAATCATGAACATCAGATCTACAGAAACATTTTCATTTGAGTAACTAGCTTTTCTTTGTCAACAATAGGATGTGCTTGGTGTCACTATTATCTTGTCTGTAGAATGTTCATTCTTAAGAAACACTTCCTGTGAAGCAATTTAGCAGCTACTGTTCAGACAAACAGTACATGTCCATTATATCAATACACATGACTGCAATTGGTTGCAAATACTGTCAACATGGTGTGTTAAGAAAGCCACACTTTAAATTGTCTTCACTCTTTTTTTGTCTTCATTTCAAAATTCCTGTTGCTAGCAGTTGTTTGTTCTGCATTTGATATTGCCTGAATTTCAGTGAGGCATTTAACTTCACAGTCACAAATTTAATTTTTCTTTGGTAGCATTAGGAACTAAAACTGAGTATTTCTTGTTGTTGCTTATTCCTGCATGACATTGGAGTAGCAGACGTTTTGTCCCATACTTTCATAAATCTTTTTAATTCAGTTATTTATTATAAAGGTTAATTGTGACTTTTAAAGGTGTTAGATGACCTTTTTTTTCTTTTTCAAGGTGTTAGATACACTTATTTAATTCAATGATAACTGTAAAAACTGAAACCCACTTGCAGTCATCTTAAAAAGTCACGACTAAGTGTCAAACAATAAATTTAATGACAGCAAAATAATTATTTAACTACACTCACTGTCGAACTTAAAAACACAGCACACGGGTTTGGCTTTGGAGCTCACTGACGCGAAGCAGACAACACAACCAGCGCTACGTCACGGGAGGGGCTGCGCGAGCCACAGCCCCCTCTCGCCTATTTCGCCCGGCATGTAGCTTTTCCAAGTGCGCATGCGCACAACTGAAAACGTCATGAAACGTCACGAAACTGGAGCTGCAGCTCCGCCATAGATAACTTATTATTATTATTATTTTTTTTTTTAAATTTCTTTTAAATAATACAAAATTTTTATTTATTTTATTTTAATAAAAGGCCGAATAATGTTATTCTTAGTATACACTGATCAAACATAAAAACTATATGTAAAGATTGTTTTGTATAACAACTTGGAATAGGAATGTCAAGTAAAAATACTGGGGGTGCTGCAGCTCCGCAGCCCCCTCGCACGAGCCGCCCCTGGTTTTAAATACTTCTCATAGGTTATTTAACTTCCCCAAAACTTAGATACTAAGCTTATTTAAATCGGTTCAAAACTTGTGAAAAGCCTTAGAATTGACTCTGGCCTTTAAACTTTGCCAAACAAACCAGAAAACCTCAGCAAATCAATTTTATTCTTTTTAACTGTCTCTAAACTTCTGAAAGGCTTCAATGCGAAAGCCAAAAGCACGTTGCAACGATGGTTACCAACGCACGCAACATGGCCACAAAATTAAAAATCTTAATACGATTACACGTATCGGTGTGAAATGAAGAAATCTTAATATGTTCAAAAATATTCGGGACAAAACTTACACGCTTTGTGTGTGTATGAACATAAATATCAAAAGAGTGAAATGTGACGATAGTGGCAAAATTTAAATTTGGTTCAACACCAATATTTTTTAACTTGAACCCGACACTGAAGCTCCGCCCGACAACAGTTCTGTCTGTCACATTTACTTCTTAAACATATCGGTTTAATTCCACAAATACCCAACATACCCGACGTTATCCTCCACTTACATTCCCTGCTTTCCATCCAGCCGCATTTATCATTAGGGCGTCGTCGGCAGGTTCTGTTGATTGAAGACAGGCGTTGGTGGCGTGCGATTGTGGTCATCAATGATAAGAAGCCTGAGTCTGACGAAAAACCCGAGCTATGTTGATTGAAATGCCGAGATTACTAATGAGATGATAAATCGGTACACGGCAGGTCGCTTTGCTACTGGGGTTGGGGTTTAAACTTGGCTCGGCTCCCTCTGAAATATTTACTGAACTGAACCTTCTGCTATGAATAACTGAAAACATTGTCTCAAAAGCGACCAACTGCACTAAAAGTCTGCACAATCTTCAAATTTAGCAATATGCTATTGACTGCGTTGTAGGGCAACCGTTAAAATGTTGCACTAGATGTTGCATTAGACTGTGTGTTGGTGAATTCCAGCACAAAACTTATGAATTTGTTAGCTTCTAAACATTTTTGTAATTGGCAAAAACGCCATTTGCGAAAACCACCTTTCAAATTCCGTCATTTTTAAGTCAAGCTCGTAATGTCTTGACTACAGGCTATTTTTGACAATTTCTTTCTGCGATAAATCGAATTAAAACACAACGTAACGAGCAAAATCAGCCTTAAACTATTCTAACCATTTACGTACCACTACACTCCTTACAGATTCTTATCTCATTCGTCTATTTGACTATACAAGGTCATAACATCGTGTTAATTCGCACATCTCTCGGCCAAACCGGCGCCAACCAGCTGGTGTCACGTGTTTGTGACGTCAGATCTGTCGTTTCGATATCGGATCTCGTAATTCAGTTTGGTGAAATAATTTTGCATCGTGACATTGATCCTCTGCTACATATTTCGATGCAAATTCAGTTACTTGCGATGATCGATGGAAAATAAATGAATTTGAATTTTTTAGTGCCGTGCTTCTGCTCGTTCAATATTGCGACTTTATCCTAGGATTTTATACCACATTCAGAATTTTCCATTAATTTGTGCAAAAAAGGCTACATTTACAAACACAGTATGTTCGGTGTTTGGAAGCAATTTGGCATGTTTGTTCGGTTATTTTTTTTGCAAAAAGCCCCGGTCATTTTGGTTTAATTAACATCACCTATTAACACTCGTAAACGACAGAGCCAGATATTTTGTTGCAACAAATTTTCCGTCTCATGTGACAAATGCTTAGCAACGGTTGTCAATATGCAGATGGGTGTGTCGTTGAACAAGATTACTACAATGCTAAAATGGTGTCAAGTGTACCGTAAAAAAATTTACTTTCTGATAACAGACACTAACGCTAAGTAAGCTACAGACAGTGCATATTGTGTCAACATGGTCTATGCCCTATCACCATCTACACGGATGAGACCTTTTAGTTTAAAACGGTTATCATTTATTGGCTTAATCCTTTTTTCAGCACTGAAACGTTTACATATAAACCAAAGCTGCAACCTTGCAAGTTTCCCACAATTAAGCTCAAGCACTTTAACGTGTCACACAGAGGTGGCACGTGATCTTATGGCCTTACTCTTACTGACATTGTATCCATGGTTCTTGTTTGATGGATTTTATCAGGTGAAAGTTTGTAGTGTTTTGACGTCTACCCGATTCATTGTTGAGCGTGGGAACCAACTGTAACGTAGCGAACTTGATACAAGCGACGCTGTCGTGTGGATAAAGTGAGGTCTCTGTGTGCTAAGGTTGCTTGCAAGGATAATCGGGGACACATATTGCACTAGTTCGGCTGCACAGATTGCTTGTGATAATGCCAACACCTGCTTAAGTTTTAAAATGACATGTAATTCAGTATCTATGTTCATTCGTTTAAGTGGCTTTCATCAAAGAAAACTGAAGCGTGATCTCATTAAATCTTAGATTGATTTGTTGATTGTAAAGTTGGTTGCGAATTTCTTGTGGCACGGGCTGGTTGCAAACTGTGTGTGATTTAAGCAAGCAGGCAAGAAGATGAAAACCAGCATATCGGTACAGGTTGGTATTAAAAGCAGGATAAAACAGTTTGGGGTTGGCTTCAAATTTCTCTCTGGAAAGATGACGGAAATCTGAACTGAGCAAAAACCTTAAATTGTGTGATCAAAACATTTTAGACCCGGTTTGTAATAACATCAGAAACGGGTAGTCAGTAGCATCTCGATAAGTAAAAAAAGAACACGAAACAATGATAATCGAACAATATAACGTAGATCGCACATTAGGGTTCGTCAAAATAATAAACGACAATACTAAAACAACAACAATAACAACAGGTACAACAGCAATAATACAATCACACAACATATCACATGACTAAAAAAATTGAAACGCACGTTTCTTAAGAAGGCAAATGCAATAAATAGAAGTCGAAGTCGGTTGAAACAATAAACTCAATACATTCAATCTTAACAAAAACTTGTTGGTATTTTTTGGACCACTTTAGTGAACCGTCAAACAGCAAAACGAAAAAAACTCCAGATTGCAAACATCGGTGCATGACACCATGGGTGTTTTAAATATAAAGTTCAGGTTCAGGTTTCTGGCAGTGAAATGTACAACATAGGGCTGAATGTAACCAATCACAATCCAACAACTCATCCGTTAGCCACCGTATTGGTTTCTTCCTCAACTTTACTCGAACGCGGTTTTAACCCGACTAATTTATCTATATCGCCACCTTACGACCGGGTCGTACGTGCGGATCTTGACCGGAAGTTCGGCATTTCCGTTACCGGCCCGAGAGTCGCATCGAGCGTTGCTTTGTATCGAACCTGACGTCCATTGTCCCACGCGTAGATGTAGCGATCACGCGGGTTGTAGTCGATCATCACTGTGTGCCTGTAAACAAAAAGTAAATTTCGAATTAGCGCAATGCGTTTTGTTCACAAGGTTGTGAGTTCTAATCCTGTCTCAGTCGCTTGTGTCTCCTCGAGTTCGCGATGGGTTTAACTAAATTGAGGGTCACCAACTGCCCGAATCCAGAAAATCGAATAAAACATAGACTTGCAATAAACAGGCAGCTCAATGGCGGACTCTTTGTATTATATTGTGATGTTACACATTGCTTGCATTTTTGTAAAAATAGCTTTTTGTAACAAGCAAAAGTATTCTTGGCCACGTGCGAGTTACGGTTGCATACTAGTTGAATATTTGGTTTAGACATTAAACCTCGGATTAACCGGATTGATTAATCCGATCTTCCCCGAATTACAACAATACTTGAGGTACAGATGATTTGTAATTGGGCGAGGCTTGAACTAATCGACATCGGTTAATGCGGATCTTTACCTATTCGGGGCAATTTTGTCTTCGCCTAATCCGAACAAGTTTAATGTAGTTTCTATTAAAGCGATTCCATCTTCTCATTTTGCACCCCGTCCCATAATAATTTAGGTTCAATAGCGCCACTTACCGGTAACTGTTGACAAAAGGAATATTGGGTCTCGTAACTTTTCTCGTTCTCAGATCCACAGCAAAGTTGATTTTAGCATTGGGAGTGTTGTAAGCGCTCACTGTGTACAAAGTCTGGCAACTAATGAAGGCGTTGGCCACCGAGCGTTTCTGCAACAGAAGAAATAGTCTTAAAAGTCTTAAATTTTGCTGGAAACAGTTTTTTGATCAATAGTTTGAAATGGATTGATCAGATTTTCAAAGTCTGTGCTAGTATTTTTGCCTTCTGTGTTGAAATAGGTTTTTATGTGGAACAGGGAACGATTGACTTGGATTCTAAACAGACATAAACTTGCTTTTTTGTTCAATCGGGAAATATTAACAAGTCATGCAACGTTTCGTCGGGTAACAAGTAACGAAAATTCAAAACGTTAATATTTATCACAATGTGGGCACTTTTTAAGTGAACTGTGCACATCACTACATACATGATCAAGTCAATACAAAAGAGGCTGCGAGTTTGATATGATCAGAATACAAACGAAGTTGACAACAGATTGAACTAAGATCAGAAGACCCCGGGTTCGAATCCCGGCACAACACGTTGTTTAACATGAAGGTTTTAGATCTCACTCACCAAAATCTTGGTCCTGATGGTTTTGATGATTTTCAACGTGTTCGGGTCCAACTTTGAAACAACGATATTTCCTTTGTTGGCGCGAGTGCTAGAAGTAAAATAAAACTGTTTGGTTGATCAAATGTATCTAGTTTGCGTTTGCCTCAAACATAATCAGTCTGTATATTTTTTCCAAATACAAGCAACTCTAATTTCCACACAAATGTTTAAAGTCCACATTTGCTTTGGATTTTTTGTTGTTGATTTGTAAAGACTGTTTAGCCTTCGGTTCCTTCTACATTTCTGAACCACAATTGTCATCAACAGTTTAACACCGAGTTTGTGCTAGTTTCGTTTTCGTGATGTCACCAAAATATTTTTCAGTTGTTTATTCCCATAAACAGTGGTCGTCGATGACCATACTGTCTGTTGAAAGGTTTGATATTGTCCAGTATAATGACTCTCACAACCTACCTGTATATCACCCATATCCCTGTCTCATCTACAGCGAGGTCGATATCAGAAAAGCCTCCATATTGGTAAGCGAACATTCCATGGTAACCTGCGTTTTTAACTTGACGCTGTCGAACAGTTCGACGAGTTCTCAGATCGAATCTGTGGAAGCAAATGTTGTTGATGGATTCTTATCTGTTACATGTAAATGCGTGTTGGGAAAAACCGAATTCGGAAATTGTTTTAAGTTTTAGAGTTTGTTTCGCTTGGTGAAAGAAAACAGGACACAAACGTGAATCCACAATTTACCATGTAAATAACCAAGAATCAAAAATATGTTTCATGTAACAGAATCAGTCAGTGATTTTACATGAAATATAATATTTCGCCTAGCTGGCATCTTTAGTGCCTACAAAACCACAGGTTAAGACATTAACAAAATAAATTATCAACTGTTCGATTCTAATTTTTAAACCCAATTTTCGAATCGTTGTCACTTGATGGCCCCTCATATCACTGATGATAGCATGAACATTTGCCAACGTTTAAACAATAAGTCATATCGTTTTTTACGCTTACTGTATTTGGGCCGCCGTTATATTCGTGTTTGTCACTTTACTATAAGGGTTTGTCTCATTTACTGCGTTAGTGCAACTTGCGGAGTTTATGAATGAAACCCGAACCTGACAATCTTTCTGGAATTCCTTCTCTGGTAATACAAACTTCCGTTGTACGTTACAGCCCCGGTACTTTCCAACGGAAACTCCAATCGATGCATGGAAGCTGGTTTACGGTCGCGAAACTTCCGCAAGTTGGCGTACTTGAGTAGCTGAAACAGAAACAATACGAATCAAATTGTGATATTAGGTCAGGCTTTGAAGACACTGCTGATTGCGACTGCTTAAAGCTGTTAGGTTAATGGTTTAAACCCCAGTCTGGTGTGTTGTGATGTGAAAAGCAATTGGATAGAAGAGTTTATTTTAAAATGCGCCAATAGATTAAGCGCTCAGCGGAATATATGGAAAATACATTAATACAAGAACTCACACCAGGCATGTTTGCTAAATGCCGTTATATGTTGCGAGTTAAGATAAACATAAATTTATAACTGGGATCAGCCCTGAAGCGTTTGCTTTGCAGACCAGCGATCACGTCACATTCGTATATAAATCACAGTACGCCAGGTCCATTGAAGGCGCCTTCTGATTCGGTATGGCGCCTTCAATGGGCATGGCGTACTGTGATTTATGTTGCGATGTTATAACATAGTAGCTCTACCGGAAACAAATAAGCACAAAACATGGAAATAGAGAGGGACACGCATGGTTACGTGTGAAATGTTAACACAAAGGATTGGTTTAAGGAACTTGAAGTCCAACGGAATTCTAACGAAGTGCGAGGGCTTATTACTAGCATCACGGATTCGTGCGTTACATTACGCACGTTGGATGTAAGAATGAATCAAACTTTATTTAATTCATCTACTTTATGGCACAAACCTTGGTGACACGAATGAAGATGACGTTAACAACCCAGATGTTCTCGTTCTGTGGATTAGCGAGCGGATCTCTCATCCACACTCCGTACCGACCGAGTGACGTAGTTGACTCTCCGACCGTTTCCGGTTCCGATAGCGACACCAAGCGACCACATTCTGCACAAGTATCGTCAGAGTTGGTTTTAATATGATCCATGGTCATTTTCTACTTTCAGGGTAAAAATGTGAATTTGGGCAATATTTAATCCTGGGTAATCCGGAACAAAAAAAACGCATGAGATATATCACTGATTAGGACAGGGGTGGGCAAACTTTTCAGTGCAAGGGCCGCATTCAAAACTTTATAATCTTATCGGGCCGCATGGTATTTCACCAACGGTCGCCAATTGCTTGCTTGTTGTTTTGTTTTAAAACAACTGATGTAAAGAATAAGGTTTGTATCATATATATACCATTTAAAGTCGCCTAAGATGGTCTGATTAACAATTTCTAACTTGTGCACAAGTTTAGCTGAACAAAGCTAACTGTTTATGACGTCATAAACTGTATTGTGACGATTGCAGTGCCCGTTTTTTCGCATTGTTTGCACATAACAAGCGGATAAAAAGCCTGGCGCATATGGTTACTAGACTGGTAATCTTTTTTCCAGTCCCACGAAATCTGTTTTAGCAGTTTGAAAATCAAAATATTTAGCAAAATAGATTGCGGCCGCAGGTTGTGCACCCCTGCGCAAAATTATTACATAGTATATTTTCAGCTTTATGCAAATACGCTTGTTCATGATTGTACAAACAGTGGTTGAAACGCTACAATTGTAATTGTTTTTTTAAAAAAAACAAGCGTTTAATTGTTGCAACAAAGGCTGAACCACGTTTTTTGTTAATGAAGTCCTTGTGTTAAAGTTTGGGCGTCAACAGTGCAAAGTGGGCTGTATTTGAAAACGTGAATCGCTTTTACTTTTATCGAACGAAGAAATTGTGTCAAGTGACGAGTTGCATAATAACGTGGCAGGCTAAAGCACGTGAAAAGTATCTGTGTTTAGTTCCAAAGTATCGTGGCAGTGTTTTTTTTTAAGGTGTTTTTGTTTTGGACCGAAACGGTCCCCCAAATTTCTCCAGCGGTTTCCCAAAATTTGGAAATGGCTATTTTTTGGCATTTAAATGAAACGCTTGCGGTTTCTTAAAACTACTTAGCGGTCACCCAAACCAAACCTTAAAAAAACCTGATCGTGCGGGTACAGATACTGTACATGGTATTGGGCAAGTCACACCCCCGGTATTTTTAAAACTCTGCGCCTGTGCTCATAGTACTATTCAGCGTTACTCGGAAACATTTGGCGGGCCGCATGAACTCCTTTGCCGGGCCGCATGCGGCCCGCGGGCCGTAGTTTGCCCACCCCTGGATTAGGACATGAGCATTTTTTTTCAGCATTAAACATGAAATACGTTGTCATTCTGTTATTAGCATATTTTCAATTCCATTCTGCAAAAATCTTTTTCTGATCCTCCATCTTATCTGAATCAAAACTGAACTTGCAAAATTAGTTGCAACAACATAAAATGGAGCTAATTTGGTGTCTGGAATCATTACAGGAAATCCAAATCACTTTCTACTGCGGATGTGAATCACTATCGTCATTGTGACGTCACCAGACAGTCTTTATGACGTCAGATAATCCCGAAACAATGTTAACGACGGCGTTGTCCCTGGAGAGGAATAGTGATTCATTTCCATACAAACAAACCACAAAGTTGTGTGTTTGGCGACTAAACGATCCCCGTAGAGTAATGATTACGATGTGGGTCTATAGTAAATTGGGTTTATATATAATAAGAGTTTTTGCGAAAATGATTTTTGGAAAGCAAGACGTTTAAAACAGTTCATGCAACTAACGTGGTCGTGGCTATCGTACACGAAAAACAACTATATTTATTACGTTCCGATGTAAAACCGACTTATTCAATATGCAGGTAAAATTTTCCTTGAAGTTTGAAACTTATTTAACCAACAAAGACTTCCAGCAGTTTAATTATAAATATCCGACATGTATACGTCCCACACGAGACACGTTTATCAGGATAATGTTATATCTTAAAACGGTACAGTATAAATTGTACACCAGAATCTCTCAGCTCATTCCCTATTAAAAGCTTGCCTTTAGATACTGAAGATGTCGCATTGGCGAAATGTATTTATCTTTAATGAATGACTTGATGATTAAATAAATTTGAATCAATTTCTTGAAAGACAAATTTATTTAACCAACAAATAACAAAATAGAATATATAAGTTAGGCTGATGCAGAGCTTTGCTGTCTGCGCTAAAACCTCTTAAACCTGTCAGCAACTCTTAAAACAGAGTCGATTAAAAAACGGCTCAAAGCAGATCCATTAAACACAACCCAGACTTCGGTGTCTGAACAATTCACCCCGATCCATCATAGCAGGGAATTAACAACAGAAAACTCTTTCAGGCCACAAACAGTGCAAAGAAATGATAAGAAGACCAAGACGTACTTTACTAAAAACCCGCAAATTATAAAAGCAACTCATGTTTGACGGACAGTTCATAACCACGCGGTCTCACTTGTATAGCGCCGTTCAGTGGCTGTCAATCAACTTAAACCGACTGTCAAGTCCATTTCCAACTTCGATTCGGTTTCATTATCTCAGCTTAAAGCGAAAATTGTGGCAAAGTGCGAGGGATTTTCGATGAGTCAGCAAAGTGTTGGGGATTTGTTGAGTCAAATCCATTATGACGGAAGTGATTCACGCAAAAAAATCGTAAATTGATTTGATGTAGATGATCACGAATATTTGGCAAAATTTAAGGACATATATGTTCAAAACAACAACTTTAGTGCAAGGGATTTTACAATCAGATGGGCGAGTAGAAGTCCTCTAATACAGTGGTCGGCAACCGCCGGTACCGGTCCGCGACGAGTTCGTTCCCGTGTCGTATACCTTTTTAGGTTAAATGCTTAAAAACATTTTGCCCATGTATTCCAGGGATGATAAATTAATTTATGCGTGTTTGTTGCTAAATATTTGTAGTTTTTTGAAGGCTGGTCCGCGATAAAACTTCAGTTTCAAAAACGATCCGCAGTACAAAAAAGGTCTAATATATCCAACTCACGTATTATGGCGAATATATTCCTGTTTGAAAGAATTGGAGAGAAAAGATTTTGAACCATGGACAGAACCGACATTTATATGAATGTTTTGTAGCATTTACAAATCTGTTGAAGTGCACACAAGGCATGGCTTTAACCAACTTTTGTGTAAGTCGTGTTGTTCCAAATCACATTACATGTAATATTGCGCAATTGTCGCAAACAACTTTCAAGTTCAAGACTCTCAACTTGACGAGTTGCAACCTTTATGACGTAACATTGACTTGCTGCCATGACGACGCACGCGCGTTATTACGTAATGTCCCAGTTGACCTCTGAAGGTCAAGGGGTCGACCGAAGGAGCCACAGGGGATACTTGAAGGGCACAAGACGAGTTATTTGAGAGTACTCAGTTTGACACGACATTGCTACTCTCACACCCGAGTACTTTCGAGTAGCGGGACTCGAGAGTTCACTCGAATACTGAAATATGACCCTAGAGCACTGGATCAAGTGTGGAAAGGTGTCAAGTAGATTTTAACATTGTTGCGGTTGTTCGAGTTATGTGTGAGTGATGGGATATGTGACAAGTTTGCAATAAGAATGTGTTGATTTCAAAATCTTGTGCGCATTCAAGTATATCATCACAATTTTTGCGTTGGTTTATGGTCGAAAGTTAAAATTGTTGTTAAAATTATGTCATCTCTTTTCAAAAAAAAATGCATTCTTGTCCATAAGAAAGGCCAAATTTCGTTTTTGTGACCTGCTTTTACATTTGCCTAATTTTAATGGTTTCGTTTTTTTAAGATTGTAAAACGCAATTAAGTTGAAGCTCATACTGGATATTTTTGTTGTACTTGTTCTTTTCAGGAAACGCCGTTCGTATTTAACAACCCTCTTGCAACGTCGCCCACGTGGTCACCAAACAGTCTAATGACGTCATTGTCACACAATATCGGCGCCGGCGCTTGGGGGGTAAAATACACCCCCTCCCCCCCCAATAAACCACAAAGTCATTAAGTCGCGAGATGTAAAACAAACCGGCAATAAACTTCGCTCCCGTGTGGAAGAAATTGCGGTAAAGTGGAAATTGTTTCTACATCTTAGATCGTTTTATTGCTTCTCAGAGTGGGGTTACTTCAACAGGATTTTAGGTTGGTTTGTTTAACATTTGGACTTGTGTAACCCAATATTAGCAAACAAAGCGTTGGTGTTCGAAATTCTTATTCAAATAGATTTCCTAAACCAAGTTTTATTAGTTTTGTTTTTACTTTTTTGGTTGACTTCATGATTAGTAAAATATTTTTAATCTGTGATGAATTGGTAGTCTATGAAGTCGCAAAAAGTGGCGTGGTTTTGCCATCATCAGTGATAAGCTTATAGGAGCAGCATATTTAGAAATGTTTGCTCTCAACTTTTATGATGTTGGCATTTCTCTTTAACTCAGGAATTTTATGCGTTGCCGGAAATATCTCATTATTTTGAAACCCAACAACTTTCCACAAAATCTTAACCCGATTAAATCGTTTTTCGGAAGCAAACCTGAAACACTTTTCTGGAAAACCGACGTTAGGTTTTTCGCATTTTTGCACAAAATTTTCGGTGCTAGTTTAGGTCATGTTGGACATTATTTTGCAACGTAACACCAAAATTTTCAGCAAGCTTAAAATAACCATGAATTTAATGAAACTTTGACTTGTATCCATAGATAAAACTGCAAGCATGAAAGCTGTGGTTTCAAATGTACAGCACAAACAGCAAAATGCATTTTCGTGTTTAAAAATAAAAACTTAAAATATCACAAAATTTAAAATTCACAGTTTGATTCTGCCCTGATCATGTAAACATCTGTTGTTGGTTGATTGCATTGCAATGTATATATGATCGTCATTTTGTTTTCTAATTCCTACTTCAATCAAAGAAAATTTGTCATAACATATAAAACTGGTCGTAAAAGTTTACATTTGTTGCTAATTAAGCACATTTGATGTTGGTTGGGTAAACATTATGAAAACACCACCACATTATCGGCAGGTCACCTCAGTTAACTTTGTCACTTTTCCACCCAATTAACATGCTTCTACGTCACGTCATCCCATGCGCAGTGACCCTTGACCTCTTGAAGTGTTTGCGGTTTTCGAGTCTGACAGAATCGGTTGGTTTTGGCGAAAGGTCAGACACGAAATTACGGCAAAGGGTTGAGGGAACTGAAAACAGATTTTCCCGTCTCAGACCCTACCTCATGTTGTTTGTGCATCTACTTATGTCTGAACGCAATGAGCTTGGCCAAGTCTGATTTCTGACTGTTCCAAAGTCAAGCAACATTTATCATGATTTATGCGCCTACTAATGACTCAAAAAGTACATCAAACCAAAAGTGATTCCTTCAGTATGCTAAAGGCACCAACTCAAAGATTAGAGACCCAATCATTCGTTATCGCACATTCGTTATCGTTTTGGCGTGCTTGTGTTTCATTCTTTTGATTCATGGCTATGACACGCAGCATTTAGCATGATTAATTCCCCCACTGACAGACCAAAATGTTAAGTTATGAAAGTGATACATGATTTATATTCCGACATATTGCAAAGTTTTCTAAATCTTATATGAGTGAAGCAGAACATGCTGCGTAGCTGTAAACTGTGTCTTGTGTTTATTTACATAATGGAGTAACAGAAAACTTACCTACACCGAAATGTAAGTTAATATTGACGCGAAAAGTTCATGTTTACAATTAGGTATCGATGCGGTTTTGTGAATGTGTTCTCAGCCCCAAATTATTGCCAATCAAATATTTACCAGTACCCATAAGTTTTGTCGTTACCCTGATGAAGGTGTCTCGTATTATGGGACGTCGAAACGTCGGCATATAATATTAAAGACTGCTGGAAGAAACTTATATTTGTCAATACATTATGCCTGGAAGCAACAGTTTATTTATCAAATATTTACCAGTTACTTGTTTTTATCTGTCTTACACAAATCGAGAGTTACCAAGTGCATCTTAGTCTTGGGAATCAAGTAGTTCCTCTCACAGTCGTTTCATGGACTTTCGCAAACATTCCTGTTTAACCCTCAGGTTGCGGTGACGACCAACCTTGGGCAAAGATGGCGACGCAACGCAGCCACCTGACAAATGCAATTTGAAAGAGGAAGGAATGTTTTTGTAACCACACCCTGTTTGTGAATGACCGAGCCGCTTCATTGTGATGTCACAATTACGTAACGCGATTTATGACGTTTTCGCCCGTTTTTTTACCTTGTGGGAGCAAAGGTCGCCCGGAAAACGATAAGAGATTGGGTTTTCCAACACAAATTTCTTAATATGTGTGCGATGTTTTAAACCGTATGAGACGAAACAGAAGGCGTTCAATACGTTCACTTTGTCAGCCAATCCGCCCTGCGTTACTGGGGATGGATACGTGGTAAGCTGCTTTGGCAGAATTTTGGTAAGAAGACAAAAGTTTCAAAAATGCTTTTCAAGTTTCAAATTGTCGCTTCGCAAATTTGACAAAACTTTAACCTCCCATTTGCCTCACTGCCTCCAATCGGAAAAGTTTAAATTTCTCACATCTAAACCTTGTTTATAGACCTAGAACCCTCAAATATTTAAAATATTTCCAGCAAACATCGCTACAACATCTAAACGTGATGTTTTAGGTTTCTTTTAAGCCGGACCCGAACCTCTAAAAATAAATACAAGCAAATCTGTATACTGAAGTTGTCTTCTACTTTGCCAAATACGTCCACATACCTTGTCGTGTGTTTGTAATTTGCAGCTGTCTCAATATTACGGCGTGCTCTGTGCAAACCGCAGGGGCCGCCCATCATAACTTCACAAATAAACAATCCTAATCCCATGATCGGAATGTGTATATCCGTACACGGTCGTACGTAGAAACAAGTTGCTCTTCTTGTTGTCGTGTTTGTTTCAATCATTTCATTCGGGTTTTACAAAACAAGGAATTTTGTTTTTAGAAGTTTACAGTCGGTTTGTGGCTGTTTGTGGCTATATGTGGTTACCGGTTATTATATTGTGACGTCGATTTCGGTTAAAGTGTTGAAATTGATGTTGATTTGTGGTTCTAGCGGCGCAAGCGGTGTTGTTTGGAGGGATTTGTTTGGAAGTGGAGAGAAAATACTTCGACTCTGTTTTGCGCTTGTGCAAATAGAAAGGCTCATTTACCTTGGGCCAATTTCATCGGAGAAATTTCAATAAAACTGACTAAATGTGGTGGAATGCAACAAACATATTTGTTAGCTCGCCCATTTACTGGAATTTGACGTATTTTTAACAGCGTTAAGGTTTTACCATTCGATATTGATGAACTTGAACGCGTAAGATATGTTTGTGTATTAGCTTAAATGATGAAGTTTGGCGCTTCATTAATATATATAATATACATTTTGTGTAAAAACAAATACCAGTCATAGTGTGTTAACTAAGTACATATTTATCGTTGCGTAGCATTAAACTACACCATTTTGTTATTCAAACATTTTCACAACACTTTTGGCATCATCAGCAATTCAGGTTCAACTAAGCAACACAACTCTATACATTGTTACTTCTATTGCAAACAACACCCAAAAATGTCACTCATAAATTATGAATGAGTCGTACTTTCTTTGCCTCAGTCAAAATGTTATTAACCCCACAGTTCGATTGAGTTTAACGTATTTTGCGTGAATCGTAACAAATCCAAAACCGATTAGACGTCAGAATCAACTAATGTCGGTCAAAAATGCTCGGCACGCTAATGTTCACACTATCTGAGATCGACACGACCTTATTCTGCTTATCTGCAGCGAAATAAGCTTCAACCGATGTGATAGTTGCCACATTGAGATTTTAGATTGCCATCTAATAACATAACGACCCCAGCTAACAACGAGTTTGACCGAGCGACGATTTAATGCCGATTTTCGCTCGTTTTCAAGGCCGCCTCCCATCATTATGGCAAATTATGAAGCAGCGCTTCACTCATAACTCAAATTCTTTGCATTTTTTCAGCAAAATTTTCCTGCCTAATCGCAATAATAAGGCGAAAAGGAGTTGACTTTGCAAATTTGATCTAAAAATAGATACGATACTTATATTTCAGGAGTTGCTATCTTTCCCTGAGGTTTTGTTGAAAGAACTTGTGTTCGAAATTAAAAATCTTGACAATCTTAACTCAAGTAAATGACAGTAAAGAAAATGGACGGATTGAAACATAGTTCAATAATTTGTTTTTCATAAAGTAGCGTTCTAAATTTAGTTTTGGCCACCTGCATAACGTTACCCACTTATTAAATCATTAGAAGTGTTTAAAATCAATCATTAGGCCCACTATCGAGCCTATTAGAGGCGTTGTACCGAATTAAGCTGGCCTCACAAGCATTTCCAAATGGCAAGACATAGTAATATATGTTCATCCACTTATCTAACACTCGTGTATCGAACTTCATCACTTGACTTTGTTTGAGAATGTTGACGCTAAGTAATAATTACGATTCGATTGGTTAATTGCATGGCCAGTGCGTTAAGTTAATAAATACACGCCTATAGCAGAACAACAACATGCTGTCAACGCGTAAGGGCATTACACCGTTTGCTGCAAAATGCCGATTAATTTATGGTTGATCGTAACTAGTCATTCTTATCATCACGTTGAGATCTGACAAGTTAATTTCAAAGCATTTCGCAAACTATCTATCAGCACTTGAAATGATGCGAGTCTTGTGTGGAAAACTGCTGAAGTTTATTAAACTACAAAACGCTTGTAGAAAAATCTCAACTACAACCTGGGTTCAGTAAAACCTATTATGACGTACAAATAGTGCCATGTACGGTTTGTGATTCTGACGTAACATCACTCGTCACGTGGTTACCAGCGCGCGCGCTTGTGGGGGGGTTTCTAAAATCTAGGTCGGCACGCGAACAACTATTCGGTTTCCCACATTACTGGGTATTTGATGCAATAAAATAAGTGTAAATGTCAATGTTCGGGACCTGAGTGAAATATGTTGAAGTTATTTGAGATTCCAAATGAATTCCTGTGTGTGAAGTTTGTGTAACAGAAGTCACTTTGATGTTGGCAAAAAGCAACGAAATATTCAAACCTATGTGCGTCTGATAAACTGTTGCTACCAGGCATTATGTAAAAACCAAATAGTGCTCTTCTGGCAAATGTATTTCTTTAAACAACGTTTCAACGTCATTTTTAGGTCGCCTTTATCTGGGCATTAACACTTCAAAAGTATGTCTGATAAACGTTTCGTCGTGTTTAGGCACGTTATAGTGTTAGTACATCACAACAAATCAAGCTGTCACCTTCCAACCAAGTAATGTTCAAGTGGTAAAAATCGTCGAACGAATTTCAAAAAAAAACTCTGAACTACTGACCGACCACCGCAAGACAAACCACTAGCAAGTTAGGTTGGCTTATCAATCAAACAGCAAGGAATGTAAAACCCGATCTTTGCAACAACAAGTGATGTTTGGCTTAGGGTTTGACTCATTAGTAAAACCACACAAGTTGAAATAACAACCCCCTCTCACGCTACACAGATTGATGAGAGTGATTTGTTGCAGTAACTTCAAAATACCGCCAACCCGGTTAAAGTTGACCTAAGTGATTCTAACCTGGGTTAGTTTGCACTAGGATGAGGCTAATTTTGGGAAAGATAACAAAAAGCGCAGTTATACAAGATGAATACGTTGCTGAACCAGCCAAAGATTAGCGTTGCAAGAAACTGATTCGTTTTGTTTCATTATCCGACGTATTTCTGGCCAAAGACGAGAGGGTTTTTGTGTGTGTTTGGAGTTTAACGAATTATTATAAATCGGTTTAACCAATCATTACTGATAACTCCTGTCAAATTTAGAGGTTTGAGTTTTCTAGTTTAAATCATCGCACTGACTAGCTCTGAGTAGAATAAATTGATTACTTGCTCCTGCCTCGCTGCTGGCCTAGATCTCTACTCACGTGAGTAATCCTGATTGTCCTCCACTTCCTCTTCTTCTCTCTCATCACAAGGTGGCGCCGACGAGTTTGCTGCAAAAAACATAGAACTATTATTTAAAACGTACGTGTAATTTTTGACCCAATGGTTTGAGGTAAAAATTCTCATGTATACGAAAAACCTGATAGAGTTTTGTAATTGGGAGCGCTATCGGCTTTAGTCCCATGAAATTTTACATAACAAGTAAACAAACAAATCACTACAATTGTGGTTGCGTGTGGTTTAGTTGTGACAAAGTGTTGTGGTTACACTTGTGAAGCAATTGCTTTTTTACTGATGTCGTAACTACTATGATATCAAGTTACCATCGGCAAAGCTCTTTCACCAAACTTTGTCGTAAAACTTATTATGGGTCCCCTCCCCCTCTTACGAATCTTAAAATAACCGGAACATTGGTTTGCCGTAAATACGCACAAACACGCCTGTGGGGACTTATTCGTTTTTGTTGGCAAAAACAATCATATGTGTAGAATAAATGATGTGTATAGTAAATTGGTAAACATCGTGTTGAGTATATAAAATGGAAGTATATTAGAAAGCCACCTTTCCAGTTAATGTTTGATCAACACGATTGGGGGGTGTTTTACTGGTTTTAGTTTATCACATGGCTTTGTTGTGTGTTGGGACATTCAGTTGCCTCGATTCCCCTGTGTGTTGTCGTCGGATAATCAAAGCGGTTTGTCGTCAACTGATTTGCGTCGCTTCCAAATTGACGTAAGCTTTACAACATGTGCGTCAGAGTGGCATATAATATGAAAAAAGCGCGTCAACTACAAAGTGTCAATTACGATGCAACGGAAAGTCATGGCACCACACAAAGGACAGGCATCCAACCCAGTTTGTAGCACAGTTACAAACAGTGGTGGGATTCAGCCGGTTCGCACCGGTTCTATAGAACCGTCCCACGAAATTTTATGAGATCAGCGAACCGGTTAGCATTACTGGTTGCTGTCAATGGACTTTTTGTAACAGAACCGACTGAAAAATATGACTTTTGTGATAGAACTGGCTAACAAAGGATGTGTACCCCACCACTGGCTACAAACCGTCAGTTACCAGTGGCGCAGCTTTTATTCACAAATCAGCCTTGTCTACCCTTGTATTTGCTTACTACCGTGGTGTCGGTTAACCAGCTCCAGCTGCACACACATCAGACAACCGAAGGTCCAAGTCTACGCACATTTGCGGGTGTTGAACGCACAAATCATAGAAATGACAAATTACCAATCCCAAAAACCTTGTTTGCTGAGCTTTTACGATCTTGAACGATCCCCGTAAAATGTAAGTTATGTTTTGCGAGGCTGTTTGTGTTTGAATGTTTGTTTGCTTGTTTGTCAGTTTATAATGAACTCTTACTGACTCTGCCATAAATCCAATTGCATTTAATCTTATGTTTAGTTTGTTTGCAACTTGGTTCGAATCGAAATACAGAGGCGTAATATGCAAAGCGCGAGGTAACGGTTTTTGTAGTTGATTTTTGTTGTTATAGATAAATTACACATAGTTTGTGAAACCGGATGGTGATGTTATCTTGCTGTGTTTAACTCTTAAAGTTTCAAGTCCTCAGCGTGTTCCACCCTAACTTGCCGCTTCTTTTGCATTACGTTGCGCAATATAAACTGAACTATGTACAAGCTGTTGCTGCCAGGCACAATATCAACTTTATAGAGGTCTTATTTACGCTAATGAAGGCGGGCTGCATATGACGAAACATCGGTATCAAAAATACAATTACCAGAAGAGCCCTATAAAGTTGATAAATTCTTACGTAGATTACGTGCAATATTTTAGTGCATGTGCAACCCTGTATTTGTGGGTAGCAGTCTTGCACAGAAACGTTTCTCCTTTTCGTCAAGTTAAGACCAGTTTTATCCCCTTTTATCTCAACAAATCCTCGTTAAAACCCACCAAAGCAACTTCCCCAACCTGCAGGTTTAACATCGAATCACGAGCCACTTCATTTTGTTCGTGTAACTGATGTGGAGTTTTACCAGACAAGCCGGGATGTCAGTTGAGAATTAAACTGGATTCAAACTTCTTGAGGTGTTTTAAGTCGTTCACATTCTCCAGATATTTCAAATCTTGTCAAAGTGCCATGTGTGGCTAAGTTGCTATATTGCTTTAACTCAGCGCTTGGCTGGGTTTTGTAAAATTAAAAATTTTAGTGGTTCTCAAACCTTGCATGAACCGATTTCATATTTGCCTTGCTGTTAGATATATAGAAAGGAAAAACATCAAAGCGACATTAAAGGTCTCGATGCCCTTTGGAGATTGTCGGTTTAAATTAAGCTCAAATAACATGATTTTACATGAGTATGTCAAAGCCTATTTGCTAAGCAATCGGCTATGAGAAATTTGGTGTAAAAACTGTAAACGGTATAGACCAGGGTAATGACCTACAATGAACACAATAACATTTGGCTGTTCCTACACCAGTAAGAGTTGATTATGTTATAGAAACGTTACCAAGCAACACAAGTACCAGCCAATAGCAACGCGCAAACAGTCAACCGATATTCAACACATTAAGAAAATTTCTATTCGTATTATGAAAACAATCAACCCAATAACCTTTGCATAAGGAGAAATCCTTCGCTTAACATAGGAATGCAAATGCCACGCCACATTATAAACCATAGCAACCCACAAATACACGTCCAATGTTTCAGACAAAATCGTTTTATGTTCTTACTGTATCGCACACTGACCCGTGTAACATTTGCACACAGAAATAGGCGAAAGGCCACAATTTTTTAATGTTATTTCCTTCGCAACAGCAGTTTATTTATTTGCGTGTTGCTTGAAAATTTGCTACCGAACCGATAACTGTATCGATGTTATCGCAAATGCACACTATTAATGGTAAACATAAGGCAATATCGCTAAGATACAATCGCTAAAAGAAACTAATAGCTCCCCGCGCATCAACGCACGTGTTCCGGCAAAACAACAACATCATGACGTCAGCAAATATCGGCGCGTTAATACGATGTCTATGGCGCCGGATATTGGAAACACCTTTTAGTTTAAATCGATGAAAACCATCTGGCGATGCGTGGCGCGTTGCCATGGTGACCGTGTTGTGATTTTATCGCGGCGTGTACGGCTGTTCTACATTATTGATGGTGCGGTCGTTGTGGTTGTGATTTCCACGCAAGATTTGCTATGCTGGAATTCTCTATATTCAAGCAAAACTACAAGAATGTCCAAAATTAAACTTGCAGTTTTACCGTAGTTGCTTTAGGATAGTTACAATACGTTTTTGCTTTGAAACATTTTCCTTTTTTATGGTTTGCCTAATATCGGTTGACTGTATATGCCAATAACAGACCTGTAAGGAGGGGTTTCGGGCTTCAATTCCAGGCCCGTTTAACACCTTGTTTCTCATTATATGCGCTGTGGGTGTTATGTTTTTCGATACTTTGCATTTACTTTGCGCATTGATTCTCAACATGAAGTCTGTGTCGTAACGGATTACCTGAGCTTGATTGACCGGCCTATTCAAAACCTGGACGTTTTCTTGTTTCTTTTTACGAATGTTCTCAAGATTGTTCAAAACATGACATTGAACATGAAGTTTTCGTGTTTAAAGAGATATAACTTCCGACATTGGACCTGACTTTGCACACTATAGGTTACATTCGTGTCGTAATATCCCCTCACTCGGGTTCTCTGTCAACAAAAATTCGGGTTTGGGTCGGGTTTTGGGCTTGCATCTCTTGTTTCGGGTTGTACTCGGATCCTAATGTGTCAGGCCGGTTACATCTTTTCCGCAACAAGCCCTTTGAGATATTAAAACCTCCGACCCACACAAACCTACTTCCTCATTCGCAACAACACTTAAAGTTGGATCAGCCAATCACAACAGCGTTTAACACACGACCCTCTCCACTCACACACTATATCTTAGGTAGACCGAGTTTTCCATTCTCAACCTCTCAAACCCAACAAAAGGCTGATAATCCAACAAAATCACTCCTATGACGTAGAAGGCTAAACCCACATGTTTGGTCAGCAAGAAACTGAAGAAGTTGCTTGAAGGGGTCGCGGAGAAATTAAACCCTACGTTTCGACCGTCTTAGTGGACATGACATGACAATTTACGTTGAACAACATATTTGATAGGAATCCATAATGAACGGGCTGTTAGGGTAAAAACAGAATTACTGAATTGGTTTGTTATAAGTGAGTGAATTTTGTTTTGGAAACCCGTAAAACCTCTGGAGCACTATAGTGGACATATACACCGATCTGTTTTTAAGTATAATGGTGAAAATTACTGCCCAAATAGACAAAAAGGCGACATGCTTTATTGCTCAAACGTTTCAGCAAATGCTCATGCCTTCATCAGTGACATGAGAGGCCACATCAGTTACACCCGTTTACAACCTCTATAACATTCATGAGCATAACTCGTAATTAAAACAAAACCATTATGTTTAAGTCAACACCTTCTTCTACTCACAGTAGCTTGTAACCAATGTAAGTTATATTAAATTTACAGCGAAAGAGGGTTTAGATTTGCCATTTAACATTACAACGTTGTATGGAGTTTCAATCTATTGTGGATTGTGGGTTTTGATCCAAAAATACTTAAAAATTGTTTTTACCCCGAATTGCAGAGAAAAAATACCCTCTGATACGCATCACTGCACATGCTGCAAGCCCACTGAGGCGTGTCTAATCTTTGTCTCAACCAACGATCTCCTTCACTAAAATATTCCAACAATTTTTGTGGCTATTTTCGACTTCAGCCATTGCGCTCCACGAAAACACTCCGTAACCACATGCACTGAAGCCCGGGTTTAAATAGTTAGTAATTTCGTTTGCGACCTGCCTGTATATGTAAGTAATGTGCGTGCAAAGAAATCAGTTGTTTTGGGGATTCATGCTGGGAATTTTCGCACGGTGTAGCTACAACGCGTTAACCATTATCCACCAGTTGTGCCATTCTCTGTTTTGCGCTCCGTATAGTTTACGGTCAGGTTTTGTTTTGACGTTATCGGGACGCAATTATGATACATCGATAACTTCAATCTTAGAGCGCCCAAGCAAGCATGCTGTCTAATATCGGTTACCGTCCAAAACACGTTGTTACCTCAGCCGAAAGGTTGTTAGCATTGACCAAAAAATTCGAATATACTCTTCAATAAACAATTAATAAGTTAAGTGGTCTATTTTTATATTGGTCTCTGTGTTGAGCCGGTTCTCAACAATCGTAGACAACGTTGACATCTTATGCATCAGTACATGCAGTTTGTTCGATCGCTATGCACCCCTAACTCTGCCCCTTGTGCACCCCTACGCGGTAACCCAATCTACGTCTCTTGTCACGTGACTAGCTTCTCGTTTCGCGGGGGTTCGGACACTTCAATCCCTTTTAATCCCTCGGATTGATTTATTGCGATTCAGCGTGCCTGGCGCCTTCATGGACACACACTTGTACACACACGAGCAGCGGCTGTTTATCAAGACGCCGCCTCCCCTGCGCGATAAACTCGTGCGAATGAAGACTTGAATCAATAGCCTGGTTGGCCGATTTGGCGCCAACTCTACAAGAAATCCTCAAAACCATCGCACGCGAACCCGAGCCCAGTGAGACAAAATTTAAAGAGGAACCGACAGATTGTTGTTGAATATTTCTGTTCACAAGGCGCAGAGAAATGTGACATTTTCAATCATATTTTCCATTAAGTAATATACACTCTGGAGTATGTTATCAACAGCACCATTTTAAACCTTAATTTGCAAGATTGTAGTTGCACGAATTTGTATATGAAAACGCTGCACTGTTTTGTGCTTACTGAGCCAACCAGCATATTTTTGAATTACACTTTCAAAACTTTGGAGTATGTAATTTAACAACAACATTTCAAGTTTGCAAGGATGTAATTTTACTATGTTTTGGTTGATAAAAAGTTTGGCGAGGTGAGATAAAACTGGTGAGTCATGTCTGTTGAAAACCATTCAGGACTTTATGGAGCGATTGCCAAGAAGAACTCTTTATTGTATTGCTTTGCATTTGTGACTATATATTTTAAAATTTTGACCAATGGTTTGTGACAAGGTTTAATGCTTGCGATAAAATCGTCAGCTCAAGTATCTTTCTTGTGAGTTCCCCTTTAAGCTGTCCCAGTGGCGCCTGAGTGCTTACGTTTCTCCGTCACATCGCGGTTAAGTTCCCCTGCTATACAATTTACAGAGTGTGGTCGTGCGGTTTCTTATATACATGCGGTGTCTAATATAATACACCGGGGATTGGGACGTACGTTGTGACTCAAACAGAATGAAGATCAGAATGTTGTGAAGTCAGATTCGCACAGTTGTCATGCCAACGAGCATCCGGGTTATTCTCGATGCCCTCAAACCAGTTGGGTTTACGAAGATTTAATTTTTAAGTTTGGTGAAAAATGTTGCCACCGAAATCAAAAAGTTTTGCTCTTTTGTTATTGGCAAACTTATTTTTCCACGCCTCTTCTTAAATGCATCAAAACGAAACACCACAGAATAAAGCCGAACCAAAACCGTAACATTTTATCTCAACATTGGAGCAACAAACCTCAATTTTTCAAAAATAAAAAGTAAACTGGAAAAGTATGCGCAGAATTTAAACGACTCAAGCACGGTGTCGATAATATTATGGAAGCTTGTCACTTGTGATAGAAGTCGTGCAAAGTCAAGCTGCAGCGCAATTAGATAAACACAGATCGCGCTTCACGACAAAAGTTGTAGAATCAGCATATTCCAATAAAACGCTACAGCGCTTCTCGTGCTATTTACCATCGACGCTCGGACTTCTATATTGACTCACTGCAAGGTTCGGTAGAAGTTTTCACTCCTTTGAAGGCACCGACACAGTGACGATTGCTTACGTGAGTTGTATGCTCCGGTGGGCACCGTTATTTTGCAAATTGACACGAGATTACGCTGATAACTTCTACTTCCGCTGAGTTTGTGGAAGCCAAATTTGCGAAACGTGACAAATCAGGAGTCTATGTCGGTTTGAGTTTGTCGATTCACCTGCCGTGTTGCGCGGTTGGGTCTTATCAGCAGCCAAGGACGCGAAGTATTCGGCAATTTATCAAGGTATTTGCCGCGAGTGCTTTGCCGTGAGCGATCAGTTTTTCGAGAATTACAATAAAGCATCGGCAAATTTAGATAGGTTTTTACGTTTTTCTGTATTCAGAACTCGCTTTCTGATGATGGACGAACTACACAAAGCGTTTGCCGTGTATTACAAAAACCATTTGTTGTGATTATTTCCTGTTAATCAAAAATAAAATTGTTGGCTAGATGCGACGCAAATGTCAAAATTTGCGTTTAAAACACCATCAAACTTAAACAGGTCCGGGTTAGAACTTCTTTGTGTGTTAAAACCTGAAGACGATTTCATCTAAAATGCGGCAAAGGTTGCAACAGAAAAACAAATCCAATCAATTCGTCGTATTTGATTTCAAGCAAAGTCTAAAACTCAAGTAATTATATTTTCATCGCGGTACCAATTGTGCGTCATAAAAGCTACTTACGAAGCAATTTAAGTGATTTTATATCGGATGATTTTCACCGCAAGCCGCAAAATAATCATTGAGGTTTGAAACGGTGTGAAAACAGAGGTTCGATTCCAGTAAGTGGGTCATATCACGTGGTCGTGCATTTCCACAGCAAACATGCGACCCCAATTCGGTGGCCCTTGAGCACGTCCAGGTATATTTGTTTAACCATTACGCTCAGGCGTGCGTATTTGAAGACCTCAAGCAATCACTTCTTGTTATCACCGATGCAAACTGATTAGCTGCGCCAACGACCCCTGGGTCCCTGGAACCTTGACCTTGACCTTGGCACGATTTATTGCGTCTGGAAGCTAGGCGCCGATTCTAATTATGACGACTTAATGTGGAACACTATTGTGACGTTGGCATGACGTATTGGTGTGTCATAAACGTCACTGACAATGGAGTATTGCTGTTATCTGGATCAGTTGTGGTTTAAGTTCAGTACGTATTGTGGTGTAATCGTAATGTCAGTTATACAATCCATGCTGCTATGATCAGAAGTTTGTGGTTACCATAAATTTGTGATTAACAAAAGCTCACCGCTCCGATTGTTTTGACGAAGTTCCGCTAAAGCTTCTTCCAATTCTCGAATCTTCTTTGTTGCGTTGCTATGACGATTCTATGAGACAAAGGATAATTGGAGAACATATCGATTTCATACAGTGCCAGGCAAAGCAGTGGATTCAGACAGAAGTAAATGAGATAAATTTTGTACAGCTTTCCTGGTGGATAAATTGTTTGTACCGATGTCTACTCAAGCCGCCTTTATCAGTGGGTAATAACACAAACATATATCACCAGTTGCAAAAATAATGGGAGCTTAGTTACCTAGTCAAATGAGTTTAGAATAACTGTAAAAGTATGATGTGCATTGTGGTTATGATATTTGGCTCTCAATAAATGAACTCAGTCGTTTAGAACAGCATGTCCAGTCCTTCAATATAAATGAGTTTTTCTTTTTGCGGCCCGCCAAGTATCCCTATTGTAATCGTTCATTGTCTAATCTTGGACCAACCTGATCTAACCAATACGAACCTCCCACGTGTCTTTATCGGTGAGAAGTCGCTCAATCTCATCCCGTTGTGTTTGAATCGTTGCCCGAATCCCCCGGTTTTCCTCATTCAAGAACCTGACTCGTTGTGAAAGAAGATCCTTCGCATCCGTCAGGGATTGTTTGTCGGAAGTCAACATCCGGCGGATTTCCCGGAGTCCGTCGTTGTCATGGTGAGCAAGAGTGAGATCATGCGCTCCCTGCTCAACTCGCTGTAGCAAATTCCGGTTCTCTACGCTCAGCTCATCCAGTTTGGCGCTGGTGTTTTGGAGAAACTCGGTCAAGTTTTGGTTCTGGACGATCAGCTTCGATCGTTCCGCTTCAACTCCCTTGACACGTGACTGAAGACGAAGAAGTTGAGAGTTGAGCTGGTGGGCGAAGTCTAGGATCGCGTCAGCTGCTCCGAGCTCTTCCTCTTCCACAACCTCCGTCTGCAGAAAGCCACGTGATGTGATGGCGTCGCCGTCGGATGTTGAGGAGTCGCTTGAATGAAATAGGAAACCTTCAGTGTCGAGTGCTCGGTTTGCGCGACGTATGAAAGTCTCAGCAGCGTCTAACCGGTTTTGCTGGCCTTCTAGCTTCGCCTCGAATCCGGTGAAGGCGTGATGTAGTTCCGCCACCTTTGCTTCGATCAACGCTGAGCTGCACTGAGGTCCGGTTGGAACGGAGAAGATGTACTGGCATCTCTCATCAGTGGAGCTGGTCGGCCTCCTCGTGTGGATGTTGCTCCTCATCAGCACAGATTCTCCCTCTAACGCCGAGAGGGCATTCAGCACTGCAGGTTCGCCGACCCTCGCTGCTTGCTCACGTTTTGATTTCACCGGAGCTGGGGTTCGAACCGACGTCGACGGATTTACGAAATCTGCGGAACAAATCAGGGAAATGCGTTTATAACACCGAAGATGTTTCAAGTTGCTAGATCTGGAGGAAGGACAAAATTTACAATTGAAACTAAAAGTCTGTAGCTGTATTGGCTAACATAAATGTTATATCTTGGGATCCTTTCAAAATATTCGAGTAGGACTGTTGAGCAACTGCTTGACAACATTTATGCAGTGAATCTACTTTACATGGAAAATCTCTCAAGTACTTAAAGTATTCGTTATTTATTTGGACCCAACCTCAGATACTTGGCAACAGCGTGTGCTTTTGATTTTTTTACAGCTTGTCATTGGCACGTAGGGTTGAAAGTGGTGTAAATAATTACATTTTATAAAGTAGTAAAGTGATCCAATGATATACTTTTTGACCCAAGTGCAAAATAACTTTGTTGCATGCGTGATTGGTTTAATTTTGGACTTCAAAGAAAGGTTAAATGTATGTCAAACCGTATCATATTCAGTTTGTGAAAAGTAGAACTGCGATTCTTTGAATTTGTGACGTAGGTAGCAATTGGTGTAAAGGGGAAATAAGAATTCGGGGAAGATTATTTGCTTAGCTGAAGCGTTGAGTGCAAATTTCAAGCTTGCCTGCACTCGAAAATGTCATCTCGACGGGGAAACTATGGATTTCAGGGCAGATGTTGAGATATTTTTGGATCGAGAGGCGCTTATTGCCGCCGTAACCTTTACATCGTGGAACCCGAGCTACGATATGAAGCACATGTCCCGGGTTAGACGCCCTCGGATAAAAGGTTATCACGGTCCTACCCTTGTTTTCGCGTGCACAGGCCCGTGTCGCCAGCCCCTTAAACTGTTGCTGGTTCGCCTTTGTTTGTTTCGGGAAAGATATTGCGGATTTACTTGCGTTGCTGACACCAACTATCAACATGCTTCGAACGTCGTAAGGCGCTAAGTCGCAACAACAGTGGTTTCCCAGCAATGTTTAGTTTGTTGCGCCTAAAACAGTATGCCCTTAGGGGATTTGATACATGCTTATCTAGTTTGAACTCAGGTTGACCTGTAAACTGTAACTGGGCAAAAATGTGTTTCTGCCACAAAAAAAAACGTTTTCTTGCCCCGGGTTTGAGATTAAGTAACTGCTGCTCAGCTTTTTGGTTATTTCCAAAGTTTAAGTGTTCTTCGCAATCTGTCTTTGCCTATTTTGTTATGTTACACGCACACCGCATATCGTAAACCAACAAATCGGATCGTTACATTCGTCTGCAAGGATCCCAACCCTTTTCCATAACACCACAAATCAACATTAAAAACCTCCGAAAGTTCTCACCGACCATGACTTAGCAAAACGTCATATTTTTTTGTGCCAAGTCACAACAGTGCGATCCATCACCGCTTTATGACAAGTAGCACCTAGATACGACCATAGTGTCACCATAAACCGACAGCTTGAGTAAATATGTGGGCGTGGTTAGAAGGATCCGCCCCATTTACTTTGAGTGGAATAAAATTGTAACTTATATCATGGAAATATTTTGTTTCTTGTTCCTATTTTAGCTTTAAAATTGGCCATAATCATTAACCGTGATGTGATGATGCTGATAGAATGAATTCGTCTGATTGTTTTCATCAGCAGTTTAATCAATGCACATTATATCAAGGATGTCTTAACTCTAAACACAGGTACACGTAAGTATTGTCAGTATAGCCGCGATTTTCGCGCCCAATTTTAAATAAAACTGTCATGATTCAAGCCTAAACTTACATTCCGTCTAATTTGTGTTTAATTTCTTCAATTCGATTCCAATTCGGGCTTTGTTTTTGACAAAAAGTATTACTGCTATTTTCCATTAGGAGCGGATACGGGCTCCAATTTCAAGCCCGCTTTACAAGACTGGTGCATTTGACCCCCTCTGTCAATTTTGTTAAACCATTTCTTACCTTGACCATCATCAGCTTCTTGGTCGTCATTATTCCCGACACTTCTTGTAACTTGCCCAGCTGACGAACTGATTGTGTGGCTTGCAGGGGCCACAACGTAACAACAGAGCACGAGGTACTTAAGTAAACGCCGCATTACAAAGATAAAGTGGAAACTACTGCTACTAGCAACTGTGGATTCGATTCAAACCACATATCTGCAAATATATGAACGAGTTGAGCAAATAGAAACGGCCAGATGAATAGAGAATGGATATTTTGTGTCCACAAGCTACAGCTAATTAAGGAATTATTTTGAAGCACATATCAGCCAGTGGTGGGATTCAGCCGGTTCGCACCGGTCCTATAGAACCGCCTCACGAAATTTTACGAGATCAGCGAACCGGTTAGCATTACTGGTTACTGACAACAGACTTTTTGTAACAGAACCGGCTGAAAAGTATGACTTTTGTGATAGAACCGACTGACAAAAAATTTGAGTCCCGCCACTGATATCAGCCCAAAGCAGAACGCTTATTGCATCAAAACTGTTACAGTTCTTGCGTTTTTGCGCACGGAAAATATGATATGTTAGATATGCTAAGGCAAGCATCGCAAAAAAGGCGTTCACCATCGATGAGAATCGAACTTACGACCTCAATACGTTGGAGGGAAATGTTACACATGTGTTGCTGCAAACCTGATCATTCTGACAAGCTATGGCGAAATATAAAAAATTGGTCTGTAGATAAAAATGTTGAACACACACACTACTGAAAACGAGGAGTGTTTAAGATTATCTTCATGTTATTGCATAAATAGGAAGTTGTGGCATGATTTGCGGACTTTGCTTGTCGGTACGAGGCATGACAAAACCGACCCAATACCCGAAGGCAATCCCACAGACAAGCCGCAAGTTTGTTCTCGAGATAAACGCTTCCCCCTTTGTAGCTCACACCCTATGTTGAGGCATTAGCTATTGTCAATATCCTACAAGGGTAAACACAATAGCGATAATCCACCGGATGCAACTCAGGTCAAAGTCGTAAAAGCGGTAAAAAGGTCGGCACGGGTTGCAATAAATTTATCATGGCGTGAAGTACAAGACTTCTGCAACTTAACGAGGTGACCAAAGAAAATTGTAATTTAGTCACATTATGTGGTCGCCTGAAATACTCAACGAATGGAAACCTATCATTATTGGCTTGATATATTGATTTCACGGAATTCTACCGAATTAAAAGTTCTAGACAAGGTCATTTTATGTAACATTGTCTAGAGCAGTGGTTTCCAACCTTTATTGACGAATTCCTCCCTTAACAATTCAAAACATTCTCATTCCTTCCCAATAGACTACATAGTGCAAGGGTGTTCAAACTTTTTTTGATGGGGGCCAATTTTTACCAGGTGAAGAAGCCCGCGGGCCAACGTATTTTAGAATTAGACCCAAATATACAGGATTTAGGGAAATTGTGGGATTTTGTTGCGTCAGCACTATGTATGCTTCCGTTTTACTGGTAAATAAAGTTCCATGGAAGGCTTTTGCGTGAAGTCGCAAGTAGCCAAAACCCAAAAACATCCAAACTATGGCGGGCCATACGCATTACAATTTAAAAAAACAGCCGCGGGCCACGCGAAATGCCGTCGGGGGCCGCATTTGGCCCGCGGGCCGCACTTTAGACACCCCTGACATAGTAGATGCTAAACCATACAAAGATCATTTAATATTGGGTGATTTTATCAACTTCACAGGTTATAGTACTGAATTTTGTTTTTGACTTTTGGAAGTAACACATGGCTGCTGTTATTCCTGTGTAGCATCAGTGCTGAATTATTCACAGCCAGAATACCAGGGCAGCAATCCTGTGCGCAAAAACGCGGAACGAAGCTTTGCCACGTTGAGTGTAAAGCAAATGGTCTCAGCTAACCACAAAAGGGTAAACACTCTCAGCAAAGCATTTAGAATCGACGTTTTAGCTGCTTCACTATACGTCTACTACGTCTATGTATCACCAGACGCGAAATATAGAATATTATAGGAGCTTATATAAATTATAGATTGCTTTTTTGCATGAAAACAAAAATGCAAGTAATAACACATTTTTACCCACTTAATCTTGTTCAGATTTTTTGCACGGGTTCACTGCACAAAGCTGGTTCAGAAACCGTAAAGAGTGACACGGGGCGCATTTAAGTAGAGGTTTGGTGAAGCACGCGGCGTTTTGGTCTCTGATTTATTGGGGCGCGAAGACCGGGTCAGATTTCGGGGGTTTGGAGCCTCGTTATCCCGCTAATCACCATCCCTGCTATCTGGGGTTTCTGGCAAACTACTCAACTTCTCATCAACTTGTTTCAGAGGGCAAAGTTCTCCTTTACCAAAACAGGGTAAGTTCAAACACGGTCAACTTCAATTTTCAACTTCAAAAGTTAGCCAGCTTTTTTTCTGCACTGTATCACAAAACTTGTGGTCCCAAGCCTATAATGATTGTGCTACTCGCCTCATATTTAGTTGAAATTCAGATAAAAGGCGTCTTGAACTACTGAAAGCCTAACTTACAGTCGGCTAAATTAAATCAGAACATTACTTGAAATATTTGACTTCTTGAAGCCCTACTCATTGCTATTAAACCCAGTTCCAGTTGATGCAAGTTCTAGCTTCAACGTCAAGCTCGTTTCAAGCATATTGACCCAACTACGTCCCAGGTAAACTACTTTACAACCTTGGCGCTAGCGTTGAACACGAAACCGAGCTATGAAATCGGCAATAAAACTTCACGTGCCTGACAGCATTAGTAGGAATGCAGCTGAGCTCAACCTATTGCTTTAATCTCTGCTCAACCGTACAGCCTGGCTCGTTGCGCCAACAGAGATTAAGTTAAACCGCGCAGAGCTTTGTGAGCTTGAGAAGTGGCTCGTGTGGTGATGCAGCACGTTCTGTCTCCGCAATTAATAAAATCTGCACCCTTAAGCTGTTTGTTATGGATTTATAAAGCACCGCATATTGCACCATAAGCGGGAGGTTGATATTTAATTGCAGGGAGGGGGAACATGCATCACGGCGCTAATGTGTTTTTAATAAGGTTTCCAGCGGTTTGTAATTTACCGACGGAAAGGCTTAGCAAGGTAAATAGACACAACAAATGTCAGACGCTAGAATCGCGTGCATCATATTGCATATTGACCGTATGAACTCTCCTGCATTCGTGACAGTAACTTGCCTCGACTACTGGTGTGTTAATAACTAGGTCACAAGACTGAGATAACATTCATACACTGCGAACAAGGTATCAGTGCTTTCTCTGATTCAACTTTCTGTTGTGCTGACGCAGCTGACCGTCTCAGACTCGTCACTTTTGCCGGGAATCGAGGCTATATATCCGGCCACCGAGCTTTTTTCTTTCTGGCACTCAGCCTTTTTCGTGAAAAAATATGTTGCAAAAAAAATTGTATCGGCCTTGTTGACGTTCGTGTTGTTGCTTTCACCACTAGGTAGCATATGCGACAAATGACTTATAAACAAAATGGGATAAGTGGTAGTTTAGTGGGTTATGTTTGTCACATTCATGCAATCGTCAAAAATTATATGACTTCTGTTATAAGATTCTTTGTGTTTGTCAAAATGGCAACATTTCTAATAGTTTTATCTTGTCGCCAATGCCCAAATAAAGTTGTTGTTGTTGTTAACAAGCTCAAGGCACTTAATACTTGGAACAAAAATGGTTAAATTCGTCTTGAAATTGTCTATGTGTACTTTTGATATATGTATTAAGTGTACGTAAATATCGTGCGAGTGTAGGGAAGCTTAAAAGTTGCGGTGAAACTGTTGTTTTTTACCCAAGTAGGTTTTCCACCGCGAAGAAGTTTTGTCGCACGCGAACTCAACGCAAAAACGCCAACTTATCAGGATTGAATGACCACATTAAAATTAATAGACGCCCGGGAATCGAGGAGTGCGCCGGCAACAATGAAATCAGGACAAGTGGTTTATTTCACGGCTAACCGACAATGAATGACGGACAAACATTAGACTGACTGGATTCCGTGCAAGATGTGATTTATTTCACTTCTCACACTTCAATCACGAATTTCTGTCGACAGATTTTTGTTGGGAGAAGAAATTTTGCGACCCCATGAATAAGTGAGTTTCTATAGGTACGGATTATGCTATGCTGTTTGTGTTGTTGAAGAGTTTTAGATAAAATTATCTCGCTTTGCCACACTTAACGTTGTTGTATACTCCGTTGATTTTTAAGTTAATATTGTCGTGAATAAATAAGTCTACCAAATCAAATGTTTATTTCTAAAAAAATAAAGAAGTACCTTTTTATCTATCGTTTTTATGCGACTCAAGTGTATACAAACGTGTGTAACTGATGTGGCCCTTCATATCACTGATGATGGCATGAGCATTTGCCGAAACGTTTGAACAACAAAGCATGTCGCTTTTAAGTAATTTATTAAAAAACAGTTTGAATTTTTTGTGCAATTTTCCAGGAATTTTAGTTCTTGTAATTTCCCAAAACACCCAATCTAAACTACTATCAATTTTAGCCGGGTTAGCTCAGGAACAGAAGCCACAAATTTGCACTAATTGATTTTGGAACCAAGTGATAAACGAGTGATCAGCTTCCAACTTCATCAGAGCAATGCGGGTGGTGCAAAAACCTGAACCTAATCCCTCAATTCAGTTAATAAGCGAAGAAGCTCAACCCCAACATGGGTAATTGGCAGCTGTAATTACGAGAGAGTAAGTTAAGTTTCTATTTCAAATCTTTTTGTATTTAAGAAGAAGCAAAGTGTATTTAAGAAGAAGTTTTTTACAAGAATGTTTTGGAACACTATACAGCATACACGAATCTGTTTGTAGGTCCAATGACGAATGTAACGGACCGAATAGACGTAGAAAGCGACATGCTGCTTTATTATCTAACGTTTCGGGAAATGCTCATGCCATCATCAGTGATATGAGGCTAGATCAGTTGTACCATGCATCCTCATTCACACTTGACTCGCATAAAATATATTGTTTTCTAACTCTAACTAAGAATGGAAATTATTTTCTAAGTAACGAAATCTGCCGATGCCTGTTGAAGGGTCAGATACTTTTGTTCAGTTCAAACTCTCAGTTTTCTAACGCTATTTTGGAATAACTATTTTACTTAAAGATCGCGTAGTCTATATTCACGGTGGGTCTACTCTACAGCATATTTTTGGCAGGTTAAAGTTTGCTTTGTAGCTTGTTGTATGATAAGTAAGTTGTTGAAAGCTTGACAGCATCAACGTTAAAATGTAATTCATATCTGTCAAACTGCCCTTTCGATGCAAAAACGTAAATTTAATGCAAATTAGGATAAACGATGGGGTTAAGCAAATGTGGGAAAGCGACCGCCTTTGCTTAACGAGCGATCGATTTATTTAACCTCACAATGATTGATGACATTTTAATCCCAACCTAAATGTTTCCTATGCTTCAAAGTTCGCAAACTTCAGGATGAAACATGCCCTGATGAACAGTGACAGCGTAGAAGTTCTTATCTTCTGCCAAACCTAACAGGTGCCAGTGCTGGATGCCAAATATAGAAAGGACAGCGCCCAAACTGCAACGTGCATGATTGTTTGTATACTCAGGGGGATTTCGTCTTGATATGTTAAACCACTGGGATTTAACTTTGCTCCGTCTTAATGTCGGGGCAGGGTTACCGCGGTACAAAAATGTGGGGAATTTTTGCGAAAAAACACTGAACTGAAAAGCAGGAATAAACTGAATAAAGTGCCTGAAGGAATAGAACTGGGATTTATGTTTTTATACACTTGAAACACTTTTGTCAATTAAATCTCCCGCAGTCAATAAAATCTAAAAAGAAAGATTCTTGCTTCTGATTTTACTTGTTATACCACTTTATTTCGACAGGCTTTTACAGAAACTGATGATGCCTTTTCATTTAAGGCGAAATATATATTTCTATTGATTTAAAGAAAGGATTTATGCTTTTTGCCTGTTTTTATGAAACATTCTAAATATTTAGACACCTTGATTTAGAAATACAACACATACCTTGCAGCTGTGTCCTGTGTTTTTGTGCAACGTTATCATATTGTAGCATTGTATGTATTGTACCGATGTGCTCGTACACAAAATACAAAACAATACAATGCATTTCAAATTTGCAGTTCGCTTACAGAGCCATCTAGCTCAGTGCTCTTCAACCTTTTTAGCGACGCGGAACCCTTAAGGTATTTTGTCAAACTTTGCGGAACCCCCATAAAATAATTTTAATGAATGTAATACAAGTAGGCTACATCAAAGAAAAAAGATGCATACACATCCAAACCACATCACATAGGTTGACTTGAATTAAACGGTTAACTGAAACGCATTGCCGTGTTATTTGGATCGGTCGTTTCTACATTAATCACGCAACTTAGCTAGAGTGTAACAAGGTTGTATATATTACGTCACAATTGATCAATGGTATAACAAAGGTTAACAATATTGCACAGGCGAGCATTGCTGTTCGAAACAATGATACTATGAATCATTCGTGTTCGAATTGCTATATACTCCCCGTGCAACCCTTAAAGTTCACGGAACCCCTGAAAGGGTTGTACGGAACCCTAGGGTCTGATCTAGCTCGCTTAGGTCGTTTATTACAACTTCAACCTGTAAATCAGGATAATTAGCCGTTGTTTCAAAGGTTTCACACAAGAAAACTTATTCTTGGCCGTTAACGAGCCAAAAAGCAATTAGACTAGTTTTTCTGGTCTAACAATTGACGTTTTCGAGCAGGTGTGCATTTATCAATGGATTATTTAACGTGTAGATTGCTAATTCACAATGATAAATTATTTTCTTGGCTAAATGCTAGTTTTCTAATTTGTTTTCAATTTATCAGCTAAAAATTACTGTTCTTTTTTCTATGAACGCACTTAAGCGTGTCGGGTGAGCATTAAACCGTGACATTAATTTTTGCTTTACGTCACATTGTGCTTTTGTTGCGTATGATGTTGATGGCAACAGCAGTAAACATAAAACAATAAATTGGTCAATTTTGTGGTTTTGACGCAATTTTGAATTAAAAACAACATATTATTAGAATGGCTACAGCATAGGTTTGTCAGGTTTTAGTGAACTAATGTGTGACATAATTTTCGGAAGTTGTTTGTTACAAGTTAATTGTTCAACATAATCATTCCGGAAGTCACGTGATGATTGTAATTTCCCAGGCAATTCATTTTCCTGTTTGTTTTTCGACGTTAAAGGATCAACTGTAAAAATGTTTGCTGTTTGTATTTTAGCTGTGTTATCAGTGCGAAGTAAAACAGTGAAAGACAGGCACTTCTTTTATAATAAAAGTGTTATATTTTTGGGAATAATAATAATAATAACTTGTAAAGTTGCTGTTGTTAAGAAGTATACTAAGAGCAAAATCGTTTCATTATCATTTATTTTGTTGCATTTATCAGGTTTTGTAAGATTATGAAAATGTGAATTTAGTGAAAACAACAAAATGTTTAACGTAGTTGCTCACAAACAATAGAAGAGCATCAAGTTAATCTACAGGACACTTAAGTGGCTTTCCAAGTGGTTTGCACAAAACCATAGAAATGGAGGTAAGTTTTAAAATGTTTTCAAAAATAGGATGTAATTTTCTTCTGTGTATCTCAGTCTTAGTATTTAGGGTATGTTAATTTTTATTCCAGGAGTATTTTTCTTGGAATATTCCACTAAAGTTCTTATTTGATGGTTGGAACGTTACAACTATTACTGGATTACTGTTCACTTGTATTGGTGAGTGTCTCTCACTTTGTTTGTCTACAAACATTTTTACCAAAATGTTGCCATCCTGTGATAATTCTGTGCTTTGATCACGCGTGTAGTGTTTCTGTGCTGCTATGTTCTATTTTTATGTCCGGTTTAAAAATTAATACAATAACAAAGTATTCATTCAAATTTTTTAAAGCATTAAGTCATTCATCCAATAGATTCAATTTAAACAAGATACTGATGATGCCGTTTAGGCGAAATATATTTATCTTGATGTGGTAAGGACAAATGACTCGAAGTTTTCATAAATTTGAATCAATAAGCAAAAGGTCCATTGTATAGTCTTCATCCACCAAGTTGGCAGATTTTGATTTAAAGTATATATACAACACAACAAAGTATTTTGATTCTGTTAATTTCTGTATTATTTTAACAATATATCTATGTACAAAAGTGTGACATTATAATATTTTGTTTTCAGCTATGTTTTGCTTGGCGATTTTATTCGAAGCATTCAGAGTCATCTCTCTTTATTTTCACAAAATATTTTTCGCGCTGCCTTTGAAAGTTCATGTATCCAGTGAAAATCTTTCAAGTCCAAACTTATCAGCTGAACAAATCGATATCCCAGACAGTGTGAATTATGTGAAAAGTCAAAGGTACAAAAATGTTTCACCTAATTTGTTCATTATGGAAAACACAATATTTGTATTAAGATATAACGATATTGGTTTAGATAACATTTGTGCAAACACTTTTTGTCGTTACCGATATGACAGAATGATAATTCCGCCTAAGCCCTATGTGTTTGCCTGAACAAGAAACTAAACCAGCAATGCTCCAAGCCTCCAACCCAGAAAAAATTAAAAGTAATCACATTGTAACCATAACCCTGTCAGGGGTTGCAAGCTTACGAAGAAAAAATGGAACAACCACACTTGACTGAGAGTAACACAATGCAGTTTTGATTCTAAATCGTTCATGGCATAAATATTACTATGATTATTCGATTAATGTACAGAAATAGGCATTTATGTCAAAATGATAACAAAGTGTTTCATTTTTCAGGAGGAAAAACCATCTGCTGCAGACGGTGGTTCATATCGTAAAAGTTGCAACCAGTTACGGTTTGATGCTTGCTGTTATGACTTACAACGGATACATTGCCATTGCAATACTTGTTGGTGCAACACTCGGATATTATTTGTTCTGCCATAAACTAGAGGAATTTGCACCGGTGCTCCCTGAGAATCAAGATGAGTCAATAACACGAAGTACAACGGCCATTTCCCCGGATCCATCAACGCAGTCCCTCATCGCCGGACCGTCCACTGTACCCACATAACCATGAAATGTGTGGTTGTCAGGCATATTTTATGAACTTTCCCTTTTTGTTCAACCGGCAAATATAAACAAGTCATCTGACATTTCAGCGACTCTGTCGGGTCAATTTCATCAATGTCAGCGACCCGATACAGTCAGCCTTGTAACACCAAACCAGGTGAAACGCTGAATAAGACATCAAAACATTCAATGAGTTGTTAACTATTGTTGGCTGAGCTAGAAGGAAGGTTTATAGCCATGGAAATTTACTATGTCTTGTTTATTTTCTTAAAACAAAATTGAATTGTGTCCATTCGTGCAAACACATCATAACTGGGAAAAGACTGAACACTAATTAAATTGAAACGGTCAACTTTTTCAATATTCAACTTAACAACATGAAATAATATTCCCACCAGAGAGCTTCTTATTATTTAGTCATTATTATTGTTTTTATTATGCCATATTTATTTGCTTATGACACACACACTTCTCATGCAGTGCAAACAAGCCATAAAGTTAGTGTACAAAACTACACTAAAATATATCTCTTTGTCTTAGTTTTTATGTACAAATGTTGACACTGTGTTTTAACCTATTTTAGATTTACAGAAGTTTATGTAAACCACAGAGCTAATGCAAAAAAAAGTCAACTGCAAAACATCAACACAGTAATTGTGATTCTCTTTTTGTTGCATTTTCTTGCCACAACGAAATTCCATTTTGCAGTCATTTTTATTTGCCTCTCTCAAATTTTGATCAACAAAGTGCAAAGAGAAAACTTACTCATCTAAAATTTGATCCCTCAGATTCTTCTAATGGTTTTTCTTTTCAATGTTTTTATTTTATATTTTCAATCGTGCTGGAAGCTTCACATATTTAAGTCTCACCGTGCTAGGTAAACTTTTACCAGCATTGAGCTTTTGTTTCTGTCACTGTTTTATTGTTTTGCTTATTTATGTCTTGAATGGCCAAGTAAATGTTTCTCTTTGTCTTTCCCATAATATGCTGTCCAGCAACAATTTTACTTGGGCAAAACAAAAATACAACAATGAAACTGATTTATGTTGCACATTTTTTAATCGCAATCAAAAGTTTTCAATAAACAGTTGTGTGAATTCGTCAAAAGTAAAGTTTGAACAGTTTAATTTGATGATCCTGGCTGCAGGATGCCAAGAAAAGTGTGTCATCGCTTTCACTAGATTTATCAGATGGTCGCCATTTTAACCTTTTCAGTGGTAAACAATGTGACATGTTCACATCAAAACAAAGCATGTCAACAAAAGAATAATTATTGGCCTCACAAATTGAGACAATTTTAATCTGTCCGCTCTCGAGACCAACCGCCAGGATGTGGGACTTTGTTTCAAATGATTTTAACGCATAAGCGACAGCGGTCACAGGTTGCTGGCAGTTGTTCACCGACTTGCGTGTCACAACAACTTTATGTGACAAGTCTTCATCTGACAGTTCCCAAACCATCACCTTTTTGTCCCTCGATGCAGTGGCAAAAAACTTGGAATCCACAGACCATGAACAAGACCAAATTATCCTTGCATGGCCAAGTTTCTTGTCACTCGCAGCAGCAATATTAGTAACAATTCCATTTTCAGTTTTCTCAACATAATGCAAAACCCACGTTCTGTCGCGCGACACTGAAAGTAAATATTTGTCGTTTGGTGAAAACTCCATTTGTGTGACAGTCAATGCGTGCCCTGGTAGAGATGCTACCTGATTCCAACTCCCAGCCTCCCACAGAATAATCTCAGAGTACTTTGGCTGTGAGGACTTAGCAGCAGAGGCAATCAGTGTCCCAGCATGATTACATGTGACACAAAACAACCCATATACATGTCCATACAACTTTCTGCACTCAGGCCACAGACTGTTTTGTGACAGATGTGTTTCAGGAGGTGGCTGTTTTAAATCAACAGGGATAAACAGGTTTTCAATGTATTGTTCACTTGCATGTTTTTTGCCACTTTCTGGTGCTGGTTCGTTTGTGTAGACGGCTTTGTTGGAAAGACCCAGTGCTGGTACAGATGCCCCTACTGCTGCTTCAGCAATATTATCAATAATTTTGTGTGAAGTTAAGTTAAGAAGGTTTGTTACAAAGTTCTGCGATGCATCGAACACTCGTAACACTTTCTCATCTGCTCCAGACACGAACCTTACACTGCTGAGCATGTGAATGCAGTTTAGGTCATACCCATGAATTTGAGGCCTGGCTATTTCATGCCACGTTTTTGTCCCTTCTAAACTTTGCCATTCTGCAAATAATCTTGTTGTCTGATCTTCGCTTGTGCTCAGTAAAAATCTTCCACACTTTGGCTCCCAATCAATGTCACTGACACTGGACGAATGTCCACTTACAGTAATTGCAGGTTGCCATTCAGACTCTTTGTTTTTCCTCCAAGCATGAAGAGCTCCATTGAAGCTGTGTGAAATAATGTATTTGGCATCTTTGCTGAACAAAGCCCCATAAAACCCCAGGGTGTTTCCCCCAACTTCACCCATTCTCTCTCCGTCAACCCACAGCTTTTGTTCCTCATCAAACTTCCAAATTACCACAGTCTTATCCATTGATGAAGAAACCAGTAATAAATCCTTCACAGTTTCAGCATTAGATGAACTCCATTGGGCGCTGTTAACCCAGTTTTCATGCCCTGAAAGTACAGCATCAATCATCACTGTGTATTTTATTTCATTTTCAACATTGTCAATTGTAGTAAAGTTGTGTTGTTTCAGCCTTAGGTCAAACGTTTCATCCTCTGCTATAGTCTCCTTAGTGTGTGTTTCATAAATTTTCCACAATCTTATGAATGAATCTTGTGAGCAACTTGCCAGAAACAGTTCATTACCAACTGTTGTAAAGTCGACACCTCGAACCCAATCTTCATGTCCCTTTAAGCTTAGCACGTTGGTCCACAGTTTATTGGGCTCATCTTGAACACAACTAGAGGGAGTATAGAGTTTAACAGAGAAGTCATCACATGCACAAGCAAGTATTGGAATATTACTTGAAGGTGTAACATGCAAACAAACACCAAGCACAAATCCATATCCAAACTCAAAAGTTTGCAAACAATCTAACGATTCCATATTCATTGTTCCCGTCCATAATTTCATTGTTGAATCTGCCCCAGCAGAAGCAACTAATATTCCAGATTCAAAAATCGTTCCATCCAAACACGTCACAGCACTTCCATGACCTTGAAAGGTCACTGCTTTGGACAATGTCATATCACTGCCTTCTGCTTTCCAACAGATTATCGAGCCATCAATTGAGCCAGAAAGCAATACATTGGATTTTGAAACGTTGTTTTCAGTGAAAGTTTTCATCCATTTAACGCAACCAACCATCGCTTTGTGAGAATTGTAAGTCATGATTTTTTGTTTCTGTTCATCAACTATGGGTTGATACAAAACCACTGAAGATGAACAACCATAAGCAACATAACCTCCTGGACCAACATCTAAGCAGTTGTGTGTTCGATTGGTGTTAGCAGAAATATGCTCAACACTTACTTTTAGCGAAGTTTCCATTTTTTATTGCTATTTGTCTTCGAACTGCATTCCCTAAAAACCTTTCAAATATACAAGACTAATTTAGACACAAAATAAATGAAATACAAAAAGTTACTTGTCTGTCCAGTTCCTAAAACACAGTTTTATAGTCACAACTTGTTTTTTTAATTAAACCTGTTTACTTTTTTTACAATTTTCGCCGGTTGTTACTACAACGTTACGCATGATTAACTCCATGCCTGCACGACCACAGACCTCGAAACTAAACATTACGTAAAAAGTTGTAAACCTGTGTTTTTCCAAATTCCAGACCAAAGTAGCAGCAAAATTTGTAAGTTTATTATTGTATTAAACAATGAACAGAAAAAATGAAGAATTTTAAAACTTTTTTGTCAGTATTTTTACAACCAAATTTCGTCTTATTTTTGCCTCTGCGAAAACGTGGATCAGTGTGGTTATTCTCACACTGGGTCAGGCTGTATTTACATTTTGGCTCATAAAACGCAAATTTCGTTTCTAGTTTGTTGCATCATGTGGTTTCTGCTATTTGCAGCTTGCTGACGCTTTCTGTTTGTTTCCAATGCTGCAAAGTTCAACTTGCTTTCACTTGCATCATCCAGACGAGAAAAAGAGGAACTTTTGTTGTTATATTTTATGTTGCACTATATAAACCAGTCAAAAAAGCATAATAGCACTTATTGATGAGTACAATATTTGGTTGTAGGTTGTTTTAAGGGGACAAAATGGCAAAGCTATTTTTGCCTGAGTACAAGACCAATTATTTTTGTTTAAAAGTTTGTGTGGCTGCAAATTTCAGTGAAACTAAAGTTGAAACAATTGTTGAAGCGTTCAATGGTGGATCGAAAGTGCCAAGGTATTAAAACATTTATTCAGGCATTGTTATTTCAGATGGTTCAATTGTGAAAAACGTTCCAAAATAATCATAATATGTTGTGTTGTTTGTGTTTAAAGTGCGTGCTTGCTAAACAATGGTCTCCGACTGTTATGAAACTACATAGCAATTTAAACTTATGTGTAAATCAAATAATGTAGGCCGTGAAAAACATAAACAGAATGTACTTACAGTCTGAAAAAAACGGTATTATTCTTTCAGTAAAATACCATGACTAATGCCCTGTTACGTTTAAAACAGATGTTATCTTTTAATATTTGACTCATACAGCTTTGTGTTTGCAAGTTGACAAACATCTGCTTTACATTCTACCACACAGTATAATACTTATAATGTTCAAGTACACACTTATCAATTTATTCCATCTCAGGTATGAGGAAAATGGTCAAGTTTTGACGGACAGCAATTCAATAGCAAGAAAGTTGAGCAACAATCTTCAGTGGGGAACATCAGATCGAGAACAAGCTGAAATTTATCAATGGATCGAGTTTGCCGATAAGGAATTACACCCCTCTGTTGCCATATGGGGATTTCCCTTCTTGGGGCTCCGAAACTACAATAAACAGGTCTTAATGAAATACAAAATTTCTTTTGAAACTATCATAGTTTGAGTAGCCTAACAATACATTTAGATGGAGGAAACTTGTTTAATTCTGAGAGAGCGCTTGTAGCATGCAAATTTTTGGATGCTTTATTATGTTGTAGTTTTTCTGTAGTTTTATCCAGTTTAAATGTCTGTTATTTGTATAAGTTGAGTTTAATTTGCTGGGTAAAACAAATAAGCACATAAATCATCCATCTGATATTCATGGTCAGTTAAACAACAACAAATAATTGAGAGCATTTTTTATTGCAGGAAGTTAGCAATGGAATTTCACATTTGGATAAATGCCTCAAACTTCTTGATGATTATCTTCTTCACCATATGTTCCTGGTTGGCAATCGAATAACACAAGCAGATGTTTCATGCGCTGCAGCTCTGTTCCTGGCATATCAACTGGTTGGTCAATGTCTCAATTGGTTGTTGGTTTATTTTGTTAGCCATGTTTGTTTCTGTTTAAAAAGGAATTTCTTTATGTCTTTTTTACTTTTTTTCAGAAGTGTGACTATTTTAATATTCTGATTTTGTTCATGGAAAAGTATTTATACATTAGTAGAATATACTTTTGGTGATTTCACAAATATTTAAACACCTTTCTTATGCATTGTAGACAAACAATCACACATTTCATTACAATAATACGCCCAAATATGCAGTTATGAAAGTGAAATTGGTCTTAAAATACTTAGTTTTCTTACATAATATTCTTTACTTGTAAAGTAAAAAGTTTTAACTGTTGATGTGTGTAAAGTTTTCCAATAAATGTGGTAAAATAAGTTCACACACTCCGTAACCATGTGGCAATTATTAGCTGGGTTAGGCCTTTAGCAGTCTAATAACTATATTTGCAATGTAGCAATCAAGTAGCCAATACTGTCACTTACTGCTGTGTTTCCTGTTTAGCTTCTGGGTCCGGAAAAGAGACACAAATACATGAATGTTACAAGATGGTTTCGAACGATTGTCAATCAACCTCAATTCCGCAAAGAGCTCGCCAACCCAGCTAGTGGCGATGCTGCAGATGAGGTACCTTTGTGTGAAGAGACTCCAAAATACAACAAACAAATTGTTGAGGGAATGAAGACAAAGCTCGACGAATTATTGTAAGTTATGTGGTTTAAATTGAGTAAAAAGCTAAGCATTTGTGAAAAAAAAAGATTTTTAAATTTAGTTTGTTTTTGGGCAAAATTTAATACTTAACTTACAGTAAAATGTTTTCTGTCTACAGCATTAATGTAAGTATGGAATGCAATCAGAGCATATGTTTGGAATTTTACTACATACTTTTCAATAAAACATATTTAAAAACACAACTGACAGAGAACTTGTAGGTTACACCTTGCAGACGTTTTAACATAATATCAGTATTAAACAATCCACCAAACAGTAACATGTAATTTGTAAAAACAGTATTCAGTTATTTGATGTGTTCATTCATTTTTTAATGTACTATTGAATTTTTTTTTTAATATTTAGGAATACTCAAGCAAATAACAACACTGGAAATGAAGCGAAGCCAAAGTCGGCTGCTCAACTTAAAAAAGAAGCAAAGAAAAGAGAAAAGATGGAAAAGTTTAACAAGAAAATGCAGGACAAGAAAAATGCCCCAGAGGTTTTTCATAACATTTGTTTCTTGATTTCAATCCTTTACCAAAATGATGTTTGTTTTAGGCCAAAAAAAGCAAATCTTCTGAGAAAGTTGAGAAAAAGGTAACAGTCATCAAATACGAGAAAAACACCCCACCCGGTGACAAGAAAGACATCACAGGTGAAATGCGGTGAACATCTCCACCAGTCGATCAACAAATAAACTTCTCATCACAATCTGTTAATTCATAGATTCATTACCTGACAGTTACAGTCCACAGTATGTTGAAGCTGCCTGGTATTCATGGTGGGAAAAAGAAGGATTCTTCAAACCAGAATATGGAGTAAGTGTGAAGTATAACATGTATAACTGAATATGGTTTTGTATCAAATTTATCACAATCATTTTTTTATATTAATGGAATAGTTGATAAGCAGTAAAGATATTTGCAACTAAACCATATGTGAAATGCAAACTGGTCATAAATTTACATTGGTAGCTTGGTAGAGTGGCACTTTGTCTAAAATGTTCCTGTAGTTGTTGGATGCAAACACATTTATAACATGTTGGTATGTAACTGCATTATAGCGTGAAACACCTTACGACGATAACCCGATATTCATGATTTGTTTGCCTCCACCGAATGTTACAGGAAGTCTCCATCTCGGCCATGCTCTCACTAACACAGTGGAGGATGTATTGGTCAGGTGGGTTAGAACATTACTTAAGCTAAAAAGATACTAAGCTGCAGACAGTGCACACTGTTTCAAACTTATAAGGTCTCATCAGTGCAGCTGGTGACAAGACATGCGCCGTATTGGCAGCCATCTAACAGCACTCCAGTTTGTTGGGAGTAAAAGGCTGAAAAAAACATGTCTCACCTAGTCTGTTTGATGCCATAACTGGGCATACACCACAGGAATACTGTGCACTGTTACAACATATCTTTGATAGCCCATGAACAACAATGCATATTTGTTATGTTCAGGTGGCACAGAATGATGGGGAAAACTGTCTTGTGGAACCCAGGAACCGATCATGCTGGTATCGCTACACAGGTATGTGACCTTATGTGCACCTGAGAAGCTTGTGGCTTTAATATTTATGTCTGTTTGTCATTTCAGGTTGTAGTTGAAAAGAAATTGTGGCGCGAGAAGAAACAGTCGAGGCATGATATCGGTCGTGAAGCGTTTGTGGAGGAAGTGTGGAAGTGGAAAAGAGAGTTAGTTGATAAACTTTGGGAGTGAACATAATTGTATCGGTGTTTATTTTCCTTGCATTTGTGAACAAACTTTAAGAAGCCACAATGTTATTTTATGCTTTAACTGAAAGTAATGTATATAGAACATCGACAAATCATTGGAAAAATATACAACATTTAGCCTCAATATTTTTTATATTGATATTTTTTCCAAAGAACATGCTGGCTTATTTTTTTCTCTGTTACATCATAGAAAGGGGAACAGAATCAATGACCAACTTCGAAGACTCGGATCCACGTTAGATTGGAGTCGTGAATTTTTCACGATGAACGACCAACTAAGTTTTGCTGTGAAAGAAACTTTCATCCGATTGCACGAACGTGGGGTTATTTTCCGCAGTAATCGACTCGTCAACTGGTCGTGCACTCTCAAATCTGCTATTTCTGATATTGAGGTACAAATATGTGTAATGCAATGCAACTTGCCTTATTGCTATTTCACCAACAATATTGATTTGTTTGTTTAACACTGGTTTCACTATAGAGGTTAACAGTATTCTCAATTGGCCAAACTTGTTCTTGCAATTACCCAAAATTTCAAATTAGCAAGTTTGGGGGTTAGTATAAAGTAGAGTGGAATTTGCAATCAGATTTTATTTGACTGAAAATGCATGCATGTTAAAAAAAATTAGACCCTTGAAAACATGGGCACTAAAAAACATTAACAGAATTGTAAACAGAACATAAGTGTTATTTAACAAATTTGTCATTCAACTGATGTGAGGCTAAACAAAATACTAGTTTTTTTCCCCTTGAAACTAGTTGAATATAAGTGTTCTAAATATGTGTGTACTGCTTACTCTAAAATAATATGTCTGCTGGTTCAAATATGTCTGCTGGTGAAAAAATAAAGAATATTTACCACATTTCAGGTGAATAAGCAAGAACTCCCAGGTCGAACGATGCTCTCCGTGCCAGGTTACGAAGAAAAAGTTGAATTTGGTGTCCTCATCTCATTTGCATATCCTGTTGTCGATGGCAACCCTGGTGAGGAGTTGATTGTTGCAACAACTCGAATCGAGACGATGCTCGGAGATTCCGGTGTTGCTGTCCACCCTGAAGATGACCGATATAAGGTTGGTGTGTTTAAAAATATTACCTAGAGTGGAAATATTGTGTAATCTTGTAAACTCTACATTTAAATTTTATGATGTTAATTTTAGTAATGACTGCTTTGATTTCACCATAAGAATCAGAAATACTATACTTATCCAATTTAAGAGTTTTTTAGATTCTTTTGCATTTATTTATGTGGTTTAGACCAAAACTTTTTTAATTTACATATTTACGGGACAGTTTCCATTTATTTTTGGAAAAAAGTCCATACCTTGTATCACAAATTCAGCAATTTATTCACATTATAATTAGGAATATACATTTTTTCGTAGTCATAAAAGAAGCACTTTATGCCATGTTTAAATGTATTCTCACCAATTACAATCCACAGCATCTTCACGGCAAGAAAGTCCAACATCCGTTTTGCGACCGACAACTTCCAATTGTGTGCGATGAAATGGTGGAGAGAGATTTTGGGACCGGTGCCGTCAAAATTACTCCGTCACATGACGCTAATGATTACGAGTGTGGGAAGGTGAATGAAGCATGATATATTATGATAGCTCTTCCATATCGTTATTGACTTGGCAATTTGACATATTGACAGTTTTGTGAGATTAGTTTTAATGTCTACTTTTAACTGTTGGTGGCAAACGAAAATGTTTTTTATAATATGATGAAAATTGTGAATCTATCTTTATATATGACAGCATTTTATATTATCTGGACACAGTAATGATCAGTTGTGAAGATTGGTTTCGGCTTAATGTCAAGTTACACAAGTCATACTTGCCTGCTTTTAAATTTTTAGCGTCACAATCTTTCCTTCATAAACATATTCTCGGACGACGGGCTTGTGATCAACACAAACACCGAGTTCGACGGAATGAAAAGGTTTCATGCGAGGACAGCTGTGTTGAAAGCGTTGCAAGAAAAGGGGCTTTACAAGGAAACTAAAGAAAACCCAATGGTTGTACCAATATGCAGGCAAGAATACAAAAAATAAACAATTGTTAAAAGGCCTGGTCATATATAGTTTTGCAAAATAGATAAATGTAGTAATACATGAAGCATTCTCTGATTTTAAATTGAGACACTTTACTACAAGGGTGGGCAACCTGCGGCCCGGGGGCCAAATGCGGCCCTTGATTAAAGGTTGTGCGGCCCGCAGAGACGCTTGATATTGAAATGTACAGACAAACGAGCCGAACTATTACATATTTTTGAGCAGATTAATGCGCTGGATGCTATTTTTCTGCAATATGTGGCTAGAATCAAATGCGAATTTTACTTGTAGTTAAGCATATTTGGAAAGCAACGAAGTAATTATACACAGGTGCGGCCCGCGATCTAATTTTGGCAATTGTATTTGCCCCCCCAGTAACAAAGGTTGCCCACCCCTGCTTTACTATATAACTTAAAACTGTTATGTTTATTTTATTTTTTTAACGAAAAAGTTTATAGTTTATAATTATTTTTTCATATTGTTTTACAAAGCAATTTTGCTGCAGTTTTCTACACAATACAGGTTTTTGAAAATAGAACTAATGCAGCTTTGTTTTGTGACATTTAGTCGATCAAAGGACATTGTTGAACCATTAATCAAACTCCAATGGTTTATGGATTGCAAGGACTTTGCCAGGCAGGGAGTTGAAGCTGTAAGGAACGGAGACCTGAAAATTATTCCTGATTTGCATTGCAAGACTTGGTTAGTGTTTTTCATGAAAAGTTGTGCAACAAAATTGCATTTCGATTGGTCGCAAACTGGCTACCAGAAACCTGACAACTTAGAACACAACACAATGTGAACCAGGATCTTCAGTCCTTGATATTTGGTTATTAGTCACAATGTTGATAATTTTACCTGTTGCACTGGTTTCCATGGTGATTTTGACAATAAAATGAAAGAATGGCATCAGTTTAAAGTTTCTAACCTCTGTACTACATTAATAGACTGTGAATTAAACAAGGTTTTAATTTATTTCAAACTACTTACTGCAAACCATGTTGGAAACACACTGTGAATAACTGTGGTCCCAGATTTCTGTCTATTACTCACAAGATGTTGATACCAATTACACAATTAGTTGAAATTTTACCTGCCTGCATAGTTTTCGTATTCCCATCTTTGTTTTTGCTAAAAACACAAAAGCATCTGTGTTGCTCTGTTTATATGTGTAACTGATGTTCACATATTTATCTGCTGTTATATTTGTGACAAAGTACATTACTTGTGGGTTTAATATGTTGATTTTATAGCATATTTTGTGTATTAGGTACCATTGGCTTGAAAATATTCGTGATTGGTGCATATCCAGGCAGTTATGGTGGGGCCATAGGATTCCTGCTTACTTTGTAACCGTTGATGACCCAAGTGTTCCACCTGGAGAGGTTGGTGGCTTTTTGCTTAAGAGTTTTGTGAAGTTTCTCTGTTACTGATACTAAAAGTGACCAAAAAAACAGTGCTGGTTGTTAATGGTCAGTTTGTTCTAAGATTATACTTGTTGATGGTACAGTATAGTTCCTCTGGTCATATGCCACAGGGATTCATGTTGTTTGACTGATAATATTAACTTTATGTTTTGTTAATTCTATGTGTTTTTGTTAATAATAATCACATGAAAGCATATATCCACTACATGATAAGGAAGCTGCAGACAATGCACACTGTTTCGACCTATAAGGTCACATCAGTGCAGCTGGTGAAACGACTTTGGCCGTATTGGCTAGTGACACAACAAACTAAGGATGCATAAGGTGACACAAGCCAGTACAGCATATCTCTTGTCACCAGCTGCACTAATAAAACCTTACAAAAAAGGATGCTCACTGTTTTAAGCAATCAAACATGTGTTAAACAATCAGGAAGTGGATGGGAAATATTGGATGTCTGGTCACAATGAGGAGGAAGTTCGAACAAAAGCTGCAGAACGATTTAATGTTTGTCCGACAAAGATCTCCCTGCGACAAGACGAGGATGTGTTGGATACTTGGTTCTCATCGGGTCTTCTACCTTTCTCCATATTTGGATGGCCAAATCAGGTACACAGAAAACTTAATCTGCTTGTAGCTAATGTGACCTGGTTTTGAAAAACTCTGTGCCTTTTTCACTGTCAGAGTTTTGCTTATATTTAACATTGTTTTATTTAAAAGATGTAATAAATTTTGACACAACCTTTAATTTTGCAGACACAAGACTTAAATAAATTTTTCCCTGGCACTTTGCTTGAAACCGGTCATGACATTATATTTTTCTGGGTTGCAAGAATGGTCATGTTTGCTCTGGGATTGACAGGTGAGAAAATTAACTTTAATGTACGATACATCATAGCTTGGGCAATAGGAGTACCAAGATTAAGGGATGCTAAAGTTTTATTTGTAAGATGTTTTATGGTTTAGGACAACATCTTGACAATCACTAAAATAAATTTCCTGATGTTGGTGTGCTGTTTTATAACTACCGAGATAATAAGTCAAACATTAACAAGTCATCTCTCTTTAGTTCAAATTTAACAAAACCAAAAAAAATCTTTTAGGCAAACTTCCGTTTAAGGAAGTATATTTCCATGCTATGGTGAGAGATGCTCATGGTCGTAAAATGAGCAAATCGCTCGGGAATGTGATCGACCCCCTCGATGTTGTTGCAGGAATCTCACTGGAGGTAAAGAGATTTTAACTTTCATGTTATTTTCTACCAAAGGACTGTATTTGTTCATTAAGTATGCTAATGGAGTTTGCGCTCAATCTAATCACTTGAAAAATAATAATGCTACCAAAGAGTATGACAATCCTATCAGCTGTTGTCATGTTTAGCTTGCTTGAAGCACCAAAAACCTTTGTTTAAACCAGCTTTTCTGGGAATAAAGTCACTGCCCCTACGTTAGGGACAATAGTCCTTTTTTTGTTTGGTTTTTTTTTTTGTCATGTTTCACTAAAATTTGACAGGAGCTTCACAAAACCTTGTTGTCGGGCAACTTGGATCAGAAAGAAGTTGAGCGAGCAAAGCTTGGTCAGAAGCAGGATTATCCAAATGGAATACCTGAGTGTGGAAGTGATGCACTCAGATTTGCGTTGTGTGCTTATACATGTCAAGGTCGGTTGAAGGACATCTATGATGCTTGTTGAAAATTTTGATTTATCTTTTACTGCGATTTTTTCAAAATCTCCAAAAGATGGCAGATATTATAAAAAGCTTTAGGAGCTGTTTAGTAATACAGACCACTCCTGAGTTGTTTTTGCTGTAAAGTAAATATTGTTTTAATTCTTTAATACAGGTAAATACATGTAAAAAAAATTACTAATGCCAATAGAAAAGTGGAAATGTTTTACACTAATATAATGGCTTATTTGTTTCTGGTTAGGATTTTTAAAACCATGAAGTGCATACTTAATAGAAAGACCAGTACAAAATCTGAACTGATTTGTTGTAACCTAAATGTTTCATAAATTTGTTTTGTCTTGTAGGCAAAGACATCAACTTGGATGTGAATCGAATTCTCGGCTACCGACATTTTTGCAACAAACTTTGGAATGCTTTTAAGTTCGCAACGAGAGGTTTGGGTGAAAATTTTGCACCGAATCAGTCACAAGAGGTGGGTGGAGAAATATTTAAAGAAAATATAAAATTTAAAAATGTTGTTATATTTGTATTGACACAATGAATAACCAAGTTATTAAATTGTTTATTAGATTAAAATAAACTTTTATTTACTGGAATAAACCGGGGTATGTTTGCTCAACTAGACGTCAAAACTGTTTTTGCAAAGAAACCTTACTTGATTTTTCAGACTTCAGGTCATGAAAGTGAAGCCGACCGATGGATTTTAAGCAAACTATCGAGAATGATCAAACTTTCCAGTCAAGGTCTTGAAACTTACGAGTTCCCAGTTTACACAACTGCTGTCTTCAACTTTTGGCTTTACGAGCTGTGCGATGTTTATCTGGTCAGTTTATTCATAACTTCTCATATTTCTTACAAAGAATATAGTTTGACTAATTTCTAAAATCTGTTTAATTCAAATGATTACAATTGTTGTTGATGAATTGATTTTTTAGTGTGTGAAATACTTTGTAGATGTCATATATTTATCCAATTTAAGAGTTAAATTTTTTTATCATGGTCACAAGTCTGTAGACTAGACATTTAAAGTCCTCATGCACACGTAAAGCTTTACTTGTTTTTTTCACAAAATATACAATTCAAATATTTTACATGTCCAATCAAAAAGTTCTAGTTAACAGACTTGAATTTCCCTGGCATTTGGGAAAAACATGATCGACTTACTAATTGTATTTGTTGCATAGGAATGTTTGAAGCCAGTGTTTTCAAGCGATGACCAATCAGCAATCGCCACATCACGCAATGTTTTGTACACTTGTCTGGAGGTTGCTCTTCGAATCACCCAACCCCTCATGCCGTTTATATGTGAGGAGCTATGGCAACGGTTGCCACGACGACCAGGGGATAACACCCCGAGTGTGATGGTTTCAAAGTGGGCCGATATTAAACAGGTTTGATTTTTTATTATTATTTTGTTTAATGCTACCTAAAAAGGAACTGAATTAAAATTATAAGTAACACATGCACATCTGTTACAAGTACAGCATATGGCACATGTAGCACATTTGCAAGCAGGCGAGAAAGCCACCTCTCGATTTTATTTGATTATTTGCCATCACATCAAAAAATTGTCTAAAAGAAGAATGTAAAATCAAGACATTAAGTTTGTTTGAAAAGTAAATTGGTAGTTTTCACTTTTTAATGTTTTAAGACGTAGCTTAACTTGTGTTTCCGTAGCATGATTGGTCCAATGATGTGATTGAGGCAAAGATGGATTTTGCGATGAATATCGTCAAAGTAACTCGATCATTACGTGGAGAATACAATCTAACAAAGACCAAAGCTAAATGTAAGCATCATCATGTACATTATTTGTATAAACCTAAAACACATCTTTACTTGATAAGCTGCAGACAGTGCACACTGTTTCGACCTATGCTTTTACATCTTTACTTGTTGTGTACTTTTTCTTTTTTGTATCTGGCATATCTTTAAAAGTCATGAGCTTTTGTTAAAAGTAGTTTTCTTAAGGCTGTTATATCTTAAAAGTTATTTGATTTCTTAAAAAGTAGCAATTTCCAATGCTTTATATATCTTTCTTCTTTTTTCTTTGAAGTTCCTATGATTTTATAGAAAGCTGTATATCTCAATGCTCTTATATCTTAAATTTCATTTGAGCTTTAATTCTTGCTATGATGCAATATATCATGTTGAAAAACATACATATCTACTCTCCCAGTATATGTCCATTGCACGGATGATGACAAAGCTGGAGTTGCTACTGAATATTCTACCATCATACAAACTCTCTCCTATTCGTCAAAAGTGGAAGTGCTCACTGGCGACAACAAACCCCCACCAGGGTGCGCTGTTGCCATTGTAAACGACAAATGTGACGTCAACCTCATGTTAAAGGTAGGTTGTGTCTCTTGCGCTGATGTATTGTTTGAATGAAGTAAATGTTATCTCAATGTTTTCACTTTATTTACATCTATTCTGTAAGCTATCAACAAGCATGGTGGACTTGGTAAAAGCCACTTAATATACAGTTAATGATAGTACTGTTGTCAAATCTCTCAAAAATATTTTTTCAAATACTTGGAATTCCTTTCCATTTACTCAAAATAGCAAAGTGACTTTGGAAAATGTTGAATAAAACACAATGACTTTGTTTGTTAGCGCTATATGCACCAGCCAATTCTTTCTGAAAGAACAATTAATGGACCCATATTTAGTGTTCCTTTCGAATTCTGTCTCTCGAATTTTATTTGATTTATGATAACATATTAATCATTGATTCAACACTACTTATTCACAGGGAATAGTTGATCTTGAAAAGGAAATAGCAAAACTCAGAACGAAACAAGCAGAACAGCTGAAAAAACTCACGAGTTTGAAGGAAAAAATGTCAAAGTCTGAATACAAGAGCAAAGTTCCTGAAAATGTTCAAACTGCCGATGCAGAAAAGGTTGGTGACATTTTAAGTCGTTGCTATGGAGATAAAAGGGTGGTTGTTCATGCCAGATTTGCTACTTGCAAGAACTACTTGTGTCTGTTGACAGCATGTTTGAACCAAGCTTTCATGATTTTGGTGCTTGGTGCCAAACTGACAACAACATTTAAGCATGGATGGAAATTAGTTTAATGTGTTATTAGGGATGAGCCGAGCCGAGCCAGAACCCGAGTACTCGGTACTGAGCATCGCTGTTTTTGGTGTTTGTTTGGTGCTCGGCCGAGCAGTTGCACAAACTGACCCGAGCACTAAGTTTGCACATTCATGCCCTGCTAACATATGAAGCAAGTGTTCACAAGGCTATCCAAGAACAAAAATCACTGTTTTAATAAATGCATCCGATGTTGGAATAACACATATTCCTAGGGCCTGTACAGCTTAACACACCGCTGGTGATGTAAGGGACCTTGTAATGCTACAAAACTAGCTGGAATTAAGAATGTTTGTGATGCCACAATGTACCGAGCGTACTCGGCCGAGCACCGAGCATTAACATGAGATGGCCGGTGCTCGACCAAACAGAACATTAGCAGTTTGGGCACATCCCTATGTGTTATGATACTTTTAAATCTTTTTTCCTGAAATTCACTATGCTAAACCTGATAACTTTTCCAAGACGATAATTAACAATAATTTCTCAACGGCCTCAAGCTTGTGACATCACGCTCTAAAGCAACAAGCAAATTTAAAAATATTCCACTGACTCAAGCTCATTTCGAAACTTGTGTGGAAAAATCTTTGTTCATTAACATTGTGAAATCATATTTGAACTCCTAAACAACAAACACTTCATCCACTTGTCACATGAACTTGTATTTGAACAATATTCACAAATATGTGCTCATAATAATTTATTTACATCACATTTAAATTGTTCACAAATCAAAAGCAGCAAAAATTGGAACTGACAACACAACAACAAGCAAATACAACAACAAGCAAAAATTGTGAACTTAATCGAAAGTTCAAAGGTTAGGGTTCATGACCCTTCCCATGAAGAGAAAGGTCTCAGTGGTTTTCTCGTACAAGATATAGTGAAATGGTTTGTGCAAAACCACTTGTGGTGGAAGGCTGAGAAATCCCACGCTCGCACCAAAAGCACCGGCAGCCTCGCTACCTTTTTCATCCACCTGACACCAAAAGTATCAGTTAATAACAAAGCGAACCCATTGAATTCTGAAAGTATAGTTTTTGACCTAGGCTCAGTGGTGGGATTTAAATTTTTTTTTAGCCGGTTCTATCACAAAAGTCATATTTTTCAGTCGGTTCTGTTACAAAAAGTTCATTGACAGTAACCAGTAATTCTAACCGGTTCGCTGATCTCATTAAATTTCGTGAGACGGTTCTATAGAACCGATGCGAACCGGCTGAATCCCACCACTGCTTAAGCTAAGGGCCATGTTCTTTATGTTGAGCAGCATAATATTTAAAAAAAATTACCCACTGAATTGTTGGGTTTAATCTGTTTAATAAGTATTGAAGGACATACACAAAAATTCATTAATATCTAGTTTTGTAAGGTTTTTTCACAACCTATCAATCAGTCCCCTTTATTCAGCAACTGTCTGCATTTCTTTTTAACAGTTGTATTTGAAAACTTGCCTTCAGAAATGCCTTGTGTACTGCAGAGTCAACAAACAAGTCTCGTTGTCCATTTATTCCATAGAAATTTGCAACACCAGGTTGAAAAATTTTCTCAAAGCCCATAGCCGACAAATGTGGTTTCATGTCGTAATCCCCAAAGATTTCAAATTTTGGCATTTTGACTCGCACCTAGAAAGAAAAAAGTTATTTGACATTTCAGGAACCTATGAGATATTGGGGAAGTTTTTGGTTGACTTTAAGAAGGGTTCACTGTTGAAAATTGTGTTTTACAATTTGTAGATTCAGAAAATTGTGGTAATAATCCTGACTACATGAGGTGCTATATGTGTCCTTAATTTGGTGTTGTGTGTGTTTAATTTGGTGCTATATACGTGTTTGACTTGTACTAGTTTGTCTCTTTTTACTTTTCTCCTTAAATTGAAATGCAAAAACTTGTCTAAAATGAAAAACAAAGCGGTTACCTCACAGCAGTTACATTAAGTTGTTGGTGTTAGCACTATAGCTACTTTAAACCTTTTACACAATCCAAACCATCATAAACATATACCGTTTCTGGTTCTTTAGCCATCAGTTTGTTGATTGCTTTGTGCAGATAACCTGACGTCCATTGTTGTTCAGTTGCAAGATAGTCGAATGTGTAGTAGCTTGGAATCAATATCATGCTTACTTGTAGGTCTCCTGTAAGGAAAAGTTGTGTTTGCTTGTGTTGTGCATTTTATGTAGAAAATTTGAGCAGCAATAGCTTACATATAGATTTACCCTAATTTTGTGTTTTTTGTTTATATTTTATTTTTATATATATTTCCTATTTTTAGTTGAAGTTCATTTGATTTGGAGAAAACAGTTAAAATTCGCTTTTGCAAAATAACACAGACATACAAAAACATCAAACCAATAAATGATAAGTAAGTTGCATACAGTGCACAATGTTTCGACATATAAGTGATGCACAATGTGAACCAGTTTTTCTATGAGGTTAATGTCCAGTTGTGGCATCAAACAGAATTGGTGAGGTATGGCTTTTCAGCCTTTTACTCCCAACAAACTGGAGTGCCATTAGATGGCTACATTAGCCAATACGACCTATGTCTTGTGGCCTTACAGGTCGAAACAGTGTGCACTGTCTGCAGCTTACTCAACAGAGACATATTTTTGAATAATGTGTTAACATTTGTCTCTGTTTAAACTAATGTATTTCATCTCACAAGTGTTATATGTTAAAAATATGTTGCTTACCGGGGAGTGACTTGTATGGTAGTTCGGCCAATTCTATGTCATACTCAGAATCATAAATGTATCTGGTATTTAATTTCTCGCTCATGTAAGTTACTGTTGTTGTTTCATTTTCTGAAATGTCGAATGATCCATTTTTCAAAGTTGTAAATGGTTCCTTCCATGTTCCCTAAATAAATGTTTGTTTTTTTCTTTTTACTTGGTATACAACTTAGCTTGTCTCTAATGACATTAGACTTAAAAAACAAAGTTGTGAGCATATCATACAAATACAGGACTATTGATTGGGCCATTGCTTTCATCCACCAAGCAAGGGGCAGGGTGATTCCAGCTTCAGGTTTCAGTTACAAGTATTTTGTCATTGTGGTTTGAAATTTTATTAGTTTAGGGAATAGAACCCCTATTTCCCTTGTAGAACCCCATCACTAGCCCTTACGCCAGGTATAAATTTCAAGAATAAATTGAAACAGAGCTTACAAATTAAAAAGTAATGTGTTTTCAAATGCTTGTAGCACTTACCTTAAAGTAGATTGCACTTGCTAGAACAAGTCTTGTGAGGGAATTTAGAGTTCCGCTTGGAAACAATTCCTCAATCCTATTTCCTGTGTTCTTGTAAACCCAGTTGTTGATGTGATTTCTCGCACTTTCCGTATCATTATGAAGGTCAACCTACAATGTGGGAAGGAAAATCTGATTAGGTTAACCTAAAATGTGGGATTAGTTTCTCTGTCGTGTTTGTGTGTTAGGGTGAAAAATCATGGTCAATTTTGCTTGAGGTAACTATATTATTTCGTTGAATGTCAATGTCCCTGGGCATACACACAAGTTTCATTAGTAAATTTGAGTATTGTTGTTCTAATTTTAAACAGAATCAGTTAATTTTAGGTAAGGAAATATATATTTCCCATGAATGCAGCTTTCAGTTCCAGTGACAAAAGGCCTAAAACCAACTCAAATGTTGTTTTGTGAACAGAATATGGTAAAGTTGCCTAGCTCTGTTGAGACATCAGTTAATATTTAAGATACTTGCAACTTTTGTCAGAAATTTTCTCATTGCCTGTTTTTCTTACCTTTTTTGCTCACTTGCTGAGTTTTGAAATAGTGTGGTTGTTCTTTGGTGTTGCTTAGTTAAGAACTTAATGTAAAAGGTTTGGAAATAGAAAATACTATTGCGTGACTAATGTACTGGACTTCTATGTTTTTTTGCAAGCAACAAACTACAGCAGACTTGTAGCTTTAAACATTTCCAGAAAATAACAATGTGCATCTTTCTACCTTCTCCATTTTAGATCCAAACAAACCAGTAAGCGTTAGAAATGTTTCGTCAAGTGTTAGTGTTGAGTCTGCGAATAATTTGCTGGCTAACTCCAGTGTAAGAGGGGAATTACTATCAATGTTTCGATACTCATTAAAAATGCAGGCTATTTCATGCTTCTCTTCATTCCTGAAACAAAAAAGAAATTTGAAATTACTCCTGTCAACAAATAAATAGTCAATTAAGTTTTGTCTCGATTTAGTGATGTTTTTTGGATCAAAAAAATTGTTAGCAGAAAAAGCTAAATTATCAAGTCAGTACTTTAAAAAATATGTATTTTTATTTATCGTATTGAAGTCATTGACTGTGAAATATGTGGAAAATAATCTGAGAACAGCCCGGACTTGCCGAATCACCGGGGTATGGATGTAGAGCACCCAGTCATTATTCACAAATTGTGATACTTTTTTTTATGTTCCATAATATTTCAACATTGCGCAGCCATTTCAGGATTGTTGCCTTGTTTTAGTGAAACACACTTAACTTATATTTATTTTACCCCCAGGGTAAAAAAAATGTTTACATATCCCTTACATTTCATAAAAATGTTTCAAATACAAAGCTTCGGTCATGGCTTTCTTTGTGTCGTTAGTAGCTCCCATGAACAACATGGAAAGTCCCATATTTACTATCGCTGGTGACAAAACAACATTTTTATTGGCTCCTTCTGACGCTGAAACTTCTTTGTACAGCTCCAAGGCAAACTTTCTGTGGATTTCAGCCAAGTCAGCAGTTCTGCAAAAATGTAAGAAAGGTCAAACTGTTAATCAACATTTCTACCATCAACTGTGTTACTATCAGTGACATCAAAAACCAAAATTTGCTTGTAAAACTATATCATTTTTTTAAGTTGGATTTATTTCATAACAGTGAGAAACAGACAAACTGTCATATATGTGTGCAAACATGAAATTTAGCCTGTTGTTTGGAAACATGCGTTGTTTAAGTTCTATATTTTACAATTTGCTGTAGAGTTTATGCTGATGCATTTGTCCCCACAAACTTTTAGGTGTCAATTTTATCATTAAAATATCACCTGCAAATTGTTTCGTCGATAAATCCACCAGCAGTGATTTCTGCAGGGTTTACATCGCGCACAACTAAACCAGCGACAAAAATGCAAGCCACAACTATCCAATTCATTATTCACTTATTTGCTTGGTAATAAACATGCACTAATCCAGTACTAAATTTTGACACAAAAACAACACTGAACACTGTGTTTCTAATTCTAAAGTTGATTGTTATTCCATCAAGTTTTAATTCTTTTCTAAACTTCAACCACAAAAAACATTTATTTCTAAGAAAAAATAAGTTGTAACTTTTTGTAAATATACAAAACAAAAAATTGTATTGCTTAAATTTGCAGCTCATATGAATCATTTCGTTTTTGACCTTACTAGCTGTCAGCCATTGCTCGCATGCTGCGTAAGTAAAACCACAGCAACTATATATGTCACGCTTACACCTTATCTTGCCTGAGGCAGTTTACATTTCTTGAGAACATCGCGTTATATTGACTTTTTTTATCTGTGACAAGCTCCTCAACATACTTCTGTGTTGTTTACTGCAATTCACTCAGATGTTGATTCAGAATTTACTTGGATGAGTTTTTTGGTTTCCTTTTCAGACAAACAAGGTTATTTGAATTATATCTTCTTGTTTTTCTTCACTTTTATTCCTTTTTTACTTACCTTTTGTGCTTCATAATCACAAATTAGCAATAAATCAAAATCCCAAACAACGATTATACAGAAACAACCTCACCAGAAATTCTATGTTATCTGTATCACACTGTATTCTCCATTTACAAGCACTATTGCAATTTTGTTTGTTAGCAAGCTACATTTTAACTCCCTACCTAGAGTTACGACATAAACAACTTGTTTTTGATTTTTTATCTTGCAAAAACATTTGTCAAAAATAAAAACGTCCATCCTTTTCGTACTATACAACTGACATTGATTACTTGACATGACAAAAAAATTAAACTGTAAGAATAATACACATTTCTGCTTTGGTAGTCTCTGAAAACTTGGATTGTTGTTTTACTTACATAAAGCATTTGTACAAGGTTTATACACTATGAGAAGAAATCTACTCAACAATTTCCTTCTTGCCTTTTTGTAATATACTACAAGTAAACTGGTTGTCACATGTTTTATTGCATCTGCAGCAAAATTACAAAATGCATCACTGATCATAAGAATTAGTCAAACAATTGTACAAATACTGGCATCAAATACAATTAGCAGAATTACATAGCATAACACAAACATTATCAACATGTGCAAACAACAAACCTTGTGAAACTAAGATAATATTAGTACGGGGCCAAAGGCTGTGATATAAATTACATTTGTATTCTGTGCTAATAGCAGAGCTACATATGTATGCATTAAACCAAAGTCATTTGATAATTACCTTCTGGAAAACACCCAAGTTACAAGGGCTAGTTGGTGATGGTAAGGAAGCAGACTAATATGCTGTAGGGTCCATAATTCTTCCCATGAACATGGGCATATGGCTGAAATGCTCGCGCAAAATAACATAGAATGGGTGGTTGATCTGGAAAGGTGTGTCGAGGATTCTTGATGCAGCTTGAGCAAATGCTGCTCCTGCTACTGTGCCCTGCTCATCCACCTGGTGGCAATAGCAAATATTTTTCCCAGTAGACAGTGCATACTGTTTCAACCTATAAGGTCTCATCAGCGCGCCTAGTGATAAGAGATTGGCTGTATTGGTTGGCGTAGTCATGTTTCCCTGTGTTGCTAATTTCTTCAGTGCATCACTAATGTATACCAATCATAATTCACTAATATGAGGCATTTATATACTTGTTTGAACTGATACTTGTTTATTTCTTCTCACTGTAATTGGTTTTAAAACTTCAGAGTAACATTGCATAGAAAGTTTCTGTTTTAGTGCTCCAACATAGGTTGAGTCTTTTCAGCACAATGTTTCTGCTTACCTTCATATAAGTGCTATGCTCAGCAGAACTGAGCGTTAAACCGTTGTCACTTATTCCAGACAGATCAGAATTTCCTGTGAACAAGTCCTGGATTCCCATAGTGCTCAAAACACCAACCAAATCTTGTTTAAACTTGATTTGAAATTTTGGCATCTCAAGGGTCACCTACAAGTATAGCCTCATTTTATAGGTTAATCAAATAGATAAATATCGGCAAATGTACATAAATATCAACCAAATAATCCTCTTCTGGCAAATAGTTGTTTTGAATGACTTTGTAACATACTATTCGGGTCGCCTTCGTCAGGGTCTTAACCATTAAAATGTTGCACTGTACTAATCGCATTCAGTGTTATTTACCCTGATGAAGGTGACCTGTATAGGACGTCGAAACGTCGGAATAAAAATACAATTGCCAGAAGAGCTCTATAAACTTGATATTATCCCTGGCAGCAATAGCTTATACATTAAAATGTTGGTTAAAACAGTACACTTGGCAGAAGGGCATTGTTTAGTTTATATTTTATGCCTGGCAGCAACAGTTTATACATCAGTAGATGTATATTGTTGTGATTTAAATCAAACTCTGATGAAACAAGTTAGAAAAGCAATTTTAAAAATGATTTGTAGGTTTTGTTGTGCAGCAGTTATAGTGGTGTTGTATATTTGTTACCTTTATATTAACATCAGTTGATATGGACAAACTTACTCTCTCAAGTTCCCTTGGGTGGGTTTCCTTGTAAAACTTGAATGCATTTAAATTATTTTCAATATCTTGTCTGATCGAAGCACTATTGCTAGTAGGAACAATCAACTCCATAATCATTTTGCAGTTTTGCGACGCTGCATGTATAGAAAAAGTATTTGTTTTTTACTAGGACATGCATTACCTTGGTGAAATAATTGTGTATTTTTCTTCTTTCAGACCTTTTATTGTACAGAAAACTTTCTGTCTTTCTAATAGTTTGTGTTTATATCAAAAGTTGTTCATCCTAAAGAAATAGATTCTACATTAACCTACTTGTCAGGTACGGCAATTCCAGTAGTTTGAATTTCATTGTTTTTGACTCCGCCATCATTAAGGTAAATACTCCGCGCATGAAATCAGTCTGAACTCTTCTCCCATCAGATGTTGTAAATAACGACCTCATTGTGCCGGCAAACGGCTGTTCCCATTGACCCTGTGTTGCATTGGCAACAATTTGAATGTCATTTCAAGGGCAACATATGTTAACTATGACTGTAAGCAGTGGTGGAATTCAATTTTTTGTCAGCCGGTTCTGTTACAAAAAAGTCAATTGGCAGTAACCAGTAATGCTAACCGGTTCACTGATCTCATAAAAACTCGTGAGACGGTTCTATAGAACTGGTGCGAACCAGCTGAATCCCACCACAGACTGTATGTATTCAATATTAACTTTTTGAGCTTTTTCAAGATATTTACCACAATATACTATTATCTTGAATATTAAACCATCAACACATTGGTAACAATTTAAATGTTGTTTCAATGGCAGACATTATACCTACTTAGATGTTAAGGTCTACATGATTACATTTGCATCACAGTATGCCAGGCCAATTGAAGGCGTTTATTCACTATTTTAGATTTTTGTTTTTAAGTGCAGATTATTATGGATAGTTACAAGCTATACTGTTTGCCAAGTTTGTTAAAGTTATTGACCATAATATGCTATAATATGGAATATTTAATCCTCAATACATTATGTTGTTAATTCACAATCTCTATGCAATTAAATAGAATTTAAGTCCCCAAAATGAGTCGTGTATTTAAAAACAGTGACTGTAACTCAGGTTTTCTGTTGAAGGTATTCTAAAGTCCAAATGTTTTTGTTACCTTAAAATACAAAGTTGACACCAGGACCAAACTAGTTTCTGGTGTAATCGAGCCGGCTGACAATGCTTCGGGGATTGTGTTGTTTGTCATTTCTGCCACCCAGTGGTTAATGGTGTTCCTAGATTCACCCGGATTGTTTCGAAAATCAACCTGGTAAATATAACAGAAGATTTGTTATATTGGCAGATGTTGGTTTTGTAAGATCAGCAAAAAATCATTTAGTAGAATTTATATCATCATCAGCATATTTATTTGCAGTTGCGTAGGCCAGTAGTTCTCAAACTGTGCGTCACGACGCCCTGGTGAGTCGTTTCAATTTTCCAAGGGCGTCGTAGAATAGTTCCGTTTCGTGACTTTTTGTTGTATCAATAAACACAACTTTAATAGTAGTTTTCTCATTAACTTTTATTTGCTGGTGCGCCGCAAGTCCTGAAAAACTTGTCCAGGGGCGTCGCAACAAAGAAAAGTTTGAGAACCACTGGCGTAGGCTATATGGTTATTACATGCAAATTAAATGCACTTGCAAGCAACTGGTGGATGTCAAAAGGATCATTTAGGCAAGGACCAAAATTAAATTTTCATGTGAAAGGTAACAAACGTTTCTGAACATAACTTTGCATTTATATGAGCCATGACATATCAAATGCAATATATGTTGCCTGAAACAATTTTTTCCAGCAACTTCTTGTTCGTACAAAATACTTCGTGCAAAATAAGACAAAATAAGGAACCATGTCAAAAACAAGGACATTTCTTAGCAATAAGGACAATACACTTTACTAAAAAAAACATTGCCCTTCAAAATATGAAAAAGTCTTAGAAAAAAGGACTGTATGATAACCCTGCTGATATCGTGAACCTGTTCCAATGAAGCTTGGTAGTAACGTGCTAAGTCATTGAGGAAAGCTTGTTTGAATGTAGCGGTCTCTTCTCCAAATAACTTGTTTCCAGCTGTCAGTGTGAACCCATGGTTTCGTTCAAACACCATCCGATAAAGAAGTCTTTGCAGTTGTGGGATTTTGGTGTGATTGAAAGGTTGATCACTAGCACAAGATTTTGAAACATTGTTATCAAATGACATTTACAAAAGTGGGAAAATACTTGCACAAATTTAAGGAGGAGTTTAAGGACTGTGTCAAACTTTCCAGTAATTTTCTCATAAAACTACTGACAGTTACAGACACAAATTTTGTGCCAATACAAGACAGATTTACTTGTGGTAATTCAAAATGCCACCCTTACTCAGTTTTACCCAGCGGTGGGATTCAGCTGGTTCGCACCGGTTCTATGGAACCGTCTCACAAAATTTTATGGGATCAGCGAACCGGTTAGCATTACTGGTTACTGTCAGTTGACTTTTTGTTACAAAACCGGCTGACAAAAAATTTGAATCCCACAACTGGATATTACATGCTGCTCGATTCAGAACTGCCCCCTGTGCAGTACAACTGACAAAATTATTCGGGATATTGCTTACGAAGTACAAAAGTTGGGTTCTTTAAGATTCTCATGACTCCATGGGAATTTATACTTTCTCTCACAAACTTTACACTTTTAGTATTCTTTATTTACTTTTTAACAACATTTGTTTTGCTTTCATAAGAGCTAACCCCAAACAAGTGGTAGAATGTTCCTTGTTCTTATTTTAGTTTGACCCTAAAAATCGCCCTGAACCAGCATGCGCCTAATGCAGACGATTCTGGTTGTGGATAATATTTACTAAACTGAAGCTTCCACTACACTTAAAGCAGTTTGTGTTTTTCGTTAAGCAATGTAAACACAAACAATATATTTCGCCGATGAATGGCCATTCGAAAAACACAAACTGATTTAAGTGTACTGGAAGCTTAAGTTTGGTAAATATTATCCGCAACTAGAATCGTTTGCAATAAGCTCACGATGGTCCAGGAAATTTTTGTAGTAGCACATTATTTTTATAGTCTGTTGAATTTAAGCTTATTCCAAATCCTAACCCACCGACTTAGATGATCGTAGCCGAGAGTGTCAAAAAGTTGTTGTTGGGTTCTGCCTCTGGCTCCGTGTAAAGTCAATGAAAGACCCGCGCTCACAACGTACGGAGCTATAAGGAAGTTTCCGTTGTCATGTGTGTTTCAGGCGATCGCATTGAATAGTCGGTGGGCAAAAATCCGGTGCGCAGTGGCGGTGTCTCGCCATCGATAAGTTCTCTGTCTGCAACGAATTGAAAAAAGTTTGAAGAAAAATTCCAAACAACTTGGATGATCTAAAAAGTTTGTTGACCAAACCACCTTAAATTGACTAAATTGTTGTACTGTGTTGAATTTCTTAGGCTTGGGGATTTGTTTTCAAAACTGGAGTTACGTAATAGCAATTTTTGTGGGTCAACAGTTGTTTTTCAACTCGCCAAAGAACCCCCCGCTGTTCATACGATGTGTTTCTTACAGTTATTTATACACGCTTACCGTATTTGACACATCATATCACATTAGTTAGTTAGGTAAACTTTATCACACATAAGTACCTCCCGTTGTTTTGGGTTCGAAGTCTTCTTGATCCGTCAACCATTAAAACTGGCACCAGGACACAAAATATTATCAACACCTTCCATTTATTGTCACAGGATCCCATAATATGTGAACTGCTGACGATACAAACTAAAACAGATATTTCGAAAACTCATTGAGCCACTGGTTTTATATCATTTTGTTTTTGTGTATAACATGAGTCAAGGCGCCAGCCGCCAGTTGTGTTTGCAAACCTGGCCTTGAACTTGTTGACCGAGCGAATTTTGCAAACGTTGCTTATCTGCTGTTTGCAGACATTCACGCGTTAGCAGGGCATGAATATGCAAATTTAATGGTCAGTTTGTGCAACTGCTCGACCGAGCACCAAAAACAGCGATGCTCGGTGCCGAGTACTCGGCTCGGCTCTAAATTTCTAATCAATACTATATCGTCTTGCATGTGTGAATATTACAAGATTAATTTAGCTTTTAGGCTTGCTTCACACGGCACCAACAACTCTCTGGCAAGCTATTTCTGCATTTGGCTTTAAGTATTTGCCATATACACACAATTAATAGTTGGTGTGAATCTTTAAACTTTATTGCATGAATTTGTAGGCTTTTATCAAAAGATACATCACACACTTTCAGAGTTGTGTTGCAAGTCGAACATAAGTAAGCTGCAGACAATGCACACTGTTTTCACCTACAAGGTCTCATCAGTGCAGCTATCTAATGGCACTGCAATTTGTTTTGGGAATAACAGCCTGAAAAGCCATATCTCAACAAACCACATATAGGTAGAAACAATGTGCACTGTCTGCAACTTGCTTATCACTTCATGACTCGATTCTTTTTTAAGCCTTAACATCCTTTGTACATTTTGTTTCAGGTCCAACAAATGGAAACAGAGATAGCCAAGATGAAGCACGCCGAAGAGGATTTTCTACGAATACTCAATGCTTAAAATATTTCCCTTGTTAGCAAAGTTTCAAGCTAGAACTTTTCTATGTGTGTATGCTTAAGTATGGTGATGTCATCTGGTTTTGCTGTAGCGAATAACAATCACTGGTGTGTCGCGATAAATAAACTGGTAAGTATTGTTGGAAAATTCAAGATAAGAGACAGCCAAGTGAGAGAAAATTCAACCATAATTTTATGTCTGATTAAGCATGCGAATGGCCCATTGTATATGAATTTCTTTTCTATGTCTCTTCACCAGTCTTAATCCATGTGAAGTGCAAGACAAGGTTTTTTATTGTTAATGATAAAGATTTGTTATTGTGGGTAACCTCTGCTCTGTTTGTTTTGTTGGATGCACCAAACAAAAAGGGAAAAAGATAAAAAAATAACAATAAAAGTCAGTGCTAAGGTTTTATAGCCATGTTAATATTTTGTTGGGTCGATGTGGCTGTCGTGTCAGTCGTGCTTTGATTCTCCTGTCGTTGTCGAATTGCGTCCATCATAGCTTGTTGCATGCGGATTCTTTTCCGTGTGTAGAACTGCCAATGAAGCAACATCTGATCCTCGATAAACTTTGCACATGGTGTGTTAACCAGTTCGGCTCGAAATTGTTTGTACTGCAACAGTTCGAGCATGTAGATGCACTGTGGGTAGCGCAGGTATTTTACATATTCCGGTTCCTTCCAGTAAAGGAGATATTTCAAATAGTTCACAAAATTGTTTTCCTGTTAAATGCAGTAATTGTTAAAAAGTGATACAAAGTAAAATACTGAGAATTTTGAAGTCTCTGTTTGTCAAGTTACCAGTAGTAAGTAACACCTTCACATTAAAGCATAGATAATGGGCAAATATATGAGTTTCGCACAGGTATATCTTACATGTTTGGCAGTAGTAAATAAAACAATACTCTATTTTTGTCCACTGAATAAAACAATTAACAATTTTTTTGGCAAATAATAGTTTTCTCATACACAAGTTACAATTTGAAAGGTAGCTCAGATGGCAGAATTTCGTTTTCTTACTTTTAAGTATCCATGTTGAGCGAGAAAGTTTAGGTAGTTTGGATTTGCGAGACACTGAACAAATTCCAGTTCAACTTGGAACCGAACAGACTCGTCGTTCAGTGAAGGAACTTTTGGAGGCAGGTTACCTTGGTTCATTAGTTGTGACATCACTTTTACATTATAAGTGAACAGACAAAGTAAAAAAAACCTTAAAAAGCCACAGTTTTACCCTTCAGTAAAGTAAACAACGGAATTAAAAAGCACTTCCAGACTATTTACCTTCGTATATTTTGGCTTTAAAATCTTCCCCGGATAAATAATGTTTGCTCATCCAGTTTGGTAGGGGGAATTACCCAAGTAATGATTTATTGCAATTTTTAATCTGCAGAAATTTGGACAAGCAAAAAGTAGCTTAGTCATGTTAAACATATCTTTTTGACATATAATTTATTTATTTCGCTAATTGATGTTGGTAATGTTCATTGGGCGATTATATTTTGCTGCTGAATTTTATTTTCTTGTTCTAACAAAGTCAAAGCAGCACCGTAACTTATGTGTTTTGTGGTTTACAGACATCTTAGTTTATTTAAGTAAGTCTGGAACAAGCGTTTGGCACAGCAAAGTTTAACGGCATGAAAAAAAGCTTCATCGGCTCCAAGATCTGTCGGTGACTTCAAAACACGCACTCTAGACTTCGCTGCAACGAAAACTTACCGCGAATGGAATGCCTGAATCAAAATCCGCTTCAATCAGATTTCGTAATCAGTTGAGTTGCTTCTTGCATTTGTCTTGTTGGTGGTGGTGCGAGGAGGTGTTAGTGTTGTAATGTAAAAGGTTTTGGATATTTTTTGGTAATGTAGTAAGTTTCAAAACTAAAAAGCATTTAGCTATTGCATGGAAGCAACCGTATTTGGTCTTATGAAAGATTTTTCCAGTTATTTGTTTAAGTTTTTTGTCACACATATTCTGATCAGCAACAGAAAGTCTCTAGTGAAAGATATTAAACTTATTTTTGGTTCTTTTTACTTGAAACTTGTGTGATTCGCTATGATGTTGTCATACTATACCTTATTTACTTACTTAGTTTTAAAGCTGTGGTTTAAATGTCACAGAATTTATGAATTATCCCATTTCTGGCCATTGAAGTAGTTACTCTGTTGTTACCTAGCCACGTTGCCAGCAAAATGTATTGTGGTTTCAGTTCAAATGGGGATTATACATCGTGTACAGTGTACAGTGTGCACCATCATCGCCCATTGTTTTTAAACGAACCAAGCAAATAGTCAGGAGCCGCTTTTGACCCAATTAATTAAAGGTAAACAACTTATATTTTTGTGTTATGGTTGCTTACTACCTATTGAGGCTACTGCATGTAAGATGTTAGCTGTCAGTGTAAGTTGTTAGCTGTCAGTGAACATATATACACGTATTGAAATCAGTCTTCAAGCGTTCATGCAGACCAACGATAATGACACACGACGCGATATACAGAATCAGCCGGTCTCCAAGCATTCCCATGTGGCAAAGAACAGGTTGCGATTTTTTAGTTGTCAAATGTCAATTGATCAAAATAACAATGACATCGTTTTTGCAAATTTTAATTATTTTTGCAACATTAATCTAACGTGTAACATATATTGACAACGTAAAATTTGGCGAATTTACACAACTTTGATCAGAGTGGATTTTGTGAAGGGCAAGTCAAGGTCACAATTCAGCAACAAATTCGGAGTTTTCGTAAGCGGCCTTTTGTTCATCGATGGATGATGAATTGGAGGAGCTGAAAAACAATTGAAATCTTGTCAACTTGCTAACATATATCAAGTTTGTTCTTGCAAACAACGAAGGAATTATAGAAATGCAGGTTTGTTTGTTTGATTGTTTTGTTTTTATCCTCGGTGGGCGGGCAACGCCTGAGTACGTTATGCTCACAATAAGTTCTCTCCTAAGCTGCCTGTTTTTGTTGCTTTATTATGATTTTTTTCGAGTGGTTTGTGATTTTTAAAAGGGGAAATTTTTAATTCGGTAAAGACTTTTTGCGCGGATTGTGCTTTTGCGCTGTGTTCACCGTTGTATGGCACCGCTGTAAGCAGAATTATATTATACATTAAACCGATACCTATTTTGTTTGTTACTTGCATGCATAGGGAATAATTTGATTTCTGTTTCAGGAAGGCTAATTGTCTAAGCAGCAGTGGCCTGTCTGTCATATGGTCGATGAGCAGAACAACAATAAAGCGAAGCCATTTGTTACCATGTGTCGACAACTTGCTAATTAAATTATTTATCATCGTTAAAACATTGACGCAAAGGAAACGAAAAGAAAGATGAACCAAAATCCCGGGTTTTGCCGTTGGCAGAAAACAGTTCTTTAATAGTTGACTTGTTCCATGGAACCATTGCATTCTAACGGTCAGATGAGGCGTAAGTAATATTTTGCTTCACTCTTGTCAGCGGCATTTTTGAAAAAGCCCATGTATTTTTCCAGATTCGCTTTTTTAATTAGTTTTCGAGTGAAATATCAGAAGATAATGAACCGAACCAGGACTTGGAAATATGAGGAATGAAAAAACACTAAACAGCAAGCAAATATTTTGTTGTCATAGTATCGGAATGGTGAGTACAGAACTTTTAAATAATGTTCACAACTAGTCTGCTGATGACGTCTCGTGTTCTGTTCCTCGAGGCTTTACAATTTGGGAACAAAACGCTTAAATGCGTTATGTTCGCAACGAATTTTCTGCCGTCACTTGATTTTACTTATAAGCTTACATAGTTTATCATGGCTTGTTAGTTAGTTTGTTTCATTTTTATCCTCGGTGTGCGGGCAACGCCTGAATGCGTTATGCTCACTATGCGTCCACCGTCGAGCTGCCTGTTTTATTATAAGTTCATTAAATCCTTCATTAAATTTGTTTTTAACTTAGGATGTTGGTGACTTCAATTTAGTTCAACCCATCGGGAACCACTGGGTTGAACAATTTCGCTCAAGTTTCTTGCTCAGGGAAACACAGGCGACCGAGATAGGATTAGAACCCATGACCTTGCGAACACAAGATCGTTGATGACAACTCACCTCCTTGGACTGGATTCTGTTGATTTCTTCCTCGCGTAGAAAGCTTCAGCGTCTTCCAGACTCTCCAGCATATCCATGCCCTTGGTTTCAGGGAAGAGAAGGGCCAGAGCAGCTGCCAGAAGCGAGCACACCCCGAATACTACGTTGGGAAGCCACGTCATGTAAGCCTGAAGACCGATCAGAAACGGAGCGATGATGCTTCCTATCCTGGCCCCTGTTGATCCGATCGCAACTGCACTTGTTCTGCGAAATAACGAGATTGTCATGGAGATTTGAAAAATCACGGGGTTCGAAACCCGATCAGTTTTTTTTTATTTCTGTGGGTCAGGCGCGCTGGACCATTCGGCCAAGTTCCTGTCCAACAAGTATTCTGGAGAGAGGTAACTTGACGTCCCCTAGTGTACACGTATGCACAGGGAATACCGGAGCTTGAGGAATCGCCATTAATTTAAATGTTTAGTGAATTTGACGTAATCAAAACCAATTGGACGATTATTTAAATTGAAAGAATTGCGTTTGCAATTCTATTGGCCATTATATTGAGATTTTGACCAGGGTTCGAGCTCAGACGAATCCAAAGCAGGTTTTTACGTATGTTTCTACCTTTTAACGGAGCTGTAAAAGGATCCAAGCTTGCGAGGCGCCCCTACTGTGTGTGTATCAGCTGGGGGAAATACCGAAACTCGTGTTGAATGCGTTGGTATGAAAGTTAAACGGCAGCAATTACGACGGATATGTAATTATTCAAGGACTGGTGCCGTGTTGCCATTTAAGTATAGCAAACGTAACTCCAGCTGTAAAAGGAATAAGGTCTGTCGATTTGGGCGAAATCGATTTCCGAAGTGTTTTGCAATGAGAAATATACAGGCTGATTTAAGTGTGTGCTGGATTTGTCAGCTAATTATTAACAGCTGTAAAGTGTTTACTGCGATGAGCAACCATTGCGAAAATCAACAAACTATTGAAGTTACCAACCTCACTACAGTAGGGTAAAGTTCGGTTGTGAAATTGTAAACGACGGCGAATGAACCTGAAATTCCCATCTTTGCTGCCAGCGCGAATACTGTGCTGAGTGTTTGGAGATCTGCAATGGAAACGTGGTGGTGGTTTTCACTTGGTTTGTGGGTGATTTGCACATACGAGCCGGCTTATGAGACAGCCACATTTCCATAACATAAACCATTGCGTTATATTTAATTCTTTAAATAATATTTTAATTTGTTTTAAGTTTATTTTTCGATGTCTTTCTTTATTGCCGAAGTTCACATTAACAATGCCAATCTTTAAGTTATTCCAAAACTCATGCTTTCCTACGAAAGGAAATGTAGGTTTGCCCAGCCCAATTAATTTCAGTTAAACCCGTCCAACCGACCTTTACTGTCTTCAGCGTATATATCGACTATGCTTGTGCAGATAACCGTGGAACCGGCCACTGTCAGCATGAACACCAGCATAGCTCGTCTGCCAGTGTAATCCATCAGAATGATGATGAAGATATACGAGGCGATCTCCATCACTCCGTCTGTGTAAAAAGTGAAAGGTGTTAAAAAGTTACAATTGTTGATTTAATAGTTGGGCAAAGTCGTTTTATATCGACAGTTACATGGAATCAAATCCGTCTCACAAGCATTCCCATATGACGAGGCACCGACTACAAAAAATCTAGTCTGCGGTGGGATTCGAACCCACAGTGTAACACGTTCAATGGGACTAGCGCACTATGATTTATATGCAGGGTTGCCATCGACTTGAAACCAAAAATAAGGACAACCGAAAAATTAAATTTCCATGCGAATCGGAACAAACGTTTTTGAACAAATATTTGCATGTATACGAGCCATGACATAATATTTGCAATATTTAGGCCAGAAACAATCTGTTCCAGCAACACCTTGTTCATAGAAAATACTTCGTGCATCTCACAACATGCCTGGTCTAGGTTCACTTCTACTTGTAGAAGGGATTTGACTATAGTAATTGTTGAAAATAAGACAAAATAAGGACTACAGTCAAAAATAAGGACATTTCTTAGAAATAAGGACAATGAACTTTTCTAAGACATGGCCCTCCAAAATAAGGACAAATCTTAGAAATAAGGACGGTATGGCAACCCTGTTTATATGAGAGTATGCCGTGATCACTGGTCTGCGTAAGCCCTTCATGGCTGTTCTCAGTATGAATGTGGAAGTGGTTATAGTTGATAGAAGGTTTGTAAATCAAAACCGAAAAACCTTCCTAATTGACTTTTCTGCGAGTCAACGTATCGAATTACCATTTACGGCGACTCTTTCCCTATGGCAGCCAAACTTAAGTTTAGGCTAGACCTTTTTTGATGCGGATGCACACTATAACAAGCAAATACTCTTGACCTTTTGTGCGGTCGTGGTGTCATTTTTCGAAAGCTCCGGTTTCGCAGTAACAATTTATAAAAAATGCTCAAACTCAATCAACAATATATTTCAACTTACTCAGTGTGTTGTTCACGAAGATGTCTCCGTTCAATGAACCAACGTTAAGGGAAATCCCGTAATAAACCAATCCATTGACGAACCTGCAATCAACAAAGCAAAGTTGTATGCGGATCCAAAACGTTGCCCTAAGACAATTTTTTTAACCGAATTAGGCCGGAAAATTAGTGAATTGTGACACTGATGATGTTTCCCGTTTCAAGCCCAAAGATTTGCAACGTACAGACAGATTGAAGATACAATGACCGTGATTTTGATAAAACATCCGAAAACAACTTCTTTTTAAACATAAAACAGAAACTTTACCAATTTATCATCACAAGAAAAGTCATGAGTCGCATTTTCGGTGCTCGGAACAAATCAATGGTTGAGTAGGTTTTTGTTTCCTTTTCCTCCAACTGTAGCGAGAATATACTCAACATTAAAACATGGTAGTAACCTTTAATTGGGATGATTTTAGCCAAAGAATTATTTTTTTATTTGCATTTTATGTGTTTACTGCGTTAAAAACTTAGAAATTTGTTGATGTTGAGTTTGAAATTGAATTACCTCTTTTTGATTCCCAGATTGCTCTGCTTCTTCCCATAAAACATTTTCATCCAATTCAACTTTGTTGTACTTGGCAATCTTCCTTGTTATCTGGAAAAATAAACGTATCAACTGTTCTCCAAACCTAAACGAATCGGTGTTATTTACCGCTGTCTTGGTAAAGGAACATATTTGTCAGAAGGTTTACCTCTTTAGCCTTTTCAATTTTACCATTTGAGAAAAGCCATCTCGGTGATTCGGGAACAAGAATAAGGGAAACCACGAATGGAAGAGTGAAAATTGCCATCACAAACTGGAAACAAAAGCATGTTTTACTTTATACCAAAGCCAGCCAGGACATTCAGCGTTTCAATGACATGAAACAAATTAACCGGCTGAAAATATATGGTTGGGAATTGGAATGTTTATATGTATGTTGTGTTGATCCGTTTTTACCGGGAAACAAACAATTGCGCTAAAATATTAACCAAATCGGAAATAGCTGCGAAACGTTGAGACGTTATAAGAGTACAATTGGTTGATAGATGGTAGACGTGCTGCAGCTACACCGTTGCTTTCAACGTTATGTGGCAGTAACTTACATTAGATGGTGAGGTTTGTAAATGTGTTACCTGCATTTTATGCCAGTTGTTCCACTGGTAAGCGATCCCTGACAGAATCATGTAACCGATTGCGAAACCCAGTTGAAAACCGACTCCAAGCATCGTGCGCCATCTACTGGACGTGATTTCCAACACTGAGTGAAACAAAAAGCCACTACTAAACATTTTAGTTAACATTATCGTGTTCATTTGTACAACCCTGGCCTTCAAGGACAGTTTCAAGAGATTTTTCAACGGCAAACCTGGCGCTAACTGACTTCCTACAGTTGAATCTACTATACTGTTATCGACAGAAATGGGGACGTATATGGTTGGTATACGGACAGTTCATCTCCTCATTAGTATGACATTATCACTCCTTTGTGCTACCAAATAAAGTGTTTTTCGTGGTAGCACAAAGGATCGTTGTAGTTTAAACTGTGTGTATTACATTATATAACTACGAGTATGAGAGATGGAGACAACAGTCGCATAAAATAACAGACTAAAAACTTTGATAATTCTGAAGTCGTCCCCCGTTAATCTATAATAAGCTCATTTATATTTTCACTTGCGCAATACCTTAAGTACTTTGTGCAAATATAAGTTTGTTGCAGCCAACGTTGTGTAGTAAATTTACTGCTTCGGTTAATTTTAGAATGGCTACCCGGGGATAACAATAATGAAAGCAAGGCTTATCACAGACCAATCTCAACTCACAATAAACGAAACTTGCCAAATAAATTCCAGACCCCCAGAAAGCAGCCATGAGTCGACAAACCACGAACAACCAGAAGTTGTGGACGAAAGCGCAACCGAGAAGCGCAAAGAAACAAAGACCCGCTGTGATCAACATCGTTGTTTTGCGGCCAAACCTGGAAATCAACGACATTTGCATAAGTGCTCAAGTTTCTTGCTCGATAAACACGAGACATGGTTAGAACCAGTGGTGGGAATCAACCGGTTCGCACCGGTTCTATAGAACCGTCTCACGAAATTTTATGAGATCAGCGAACCGGTTAGCATTACTGGTTACTGTCAATGGACTTTTTGTAACAGAACCGGCTAAAAAATATGACTTTTGTGATAAAACCGGTTGACAAAAAAATTAAATCCCACCACGGGTTACAACCCATAACCTTGTGGACAAATTGGTTGCGCTGACCATTTCTGACAAGTGAAACAAACAAATCGCACAAAACTTTAATTTTGAAACCACTTTACCTGTCAGAAACATTTCCGAACAGCATAGCTCCCAATAAAACTCCAACCATGAAAATTGCGGTTGCCAAAAAATCGAGGTAGGCTTGATCACAGACAAGGTCGAACTGAAAAACACAAACAACTTAGAAACGAATTTTACAACAAAGACAAGTTAATTCAACAAATACTAATTGTTATTGTCAGATGAAAATAATCAATGTTTAACAAGCCAGTTATACAATTTTGTATACACATGAATAAATGTTTGTCCACGTGCTTTTAGCAAGTCACTAAACTAACAATGGGCATAATTTTCATGCATACTTTCAACGACATCAAAATACCCAAAAAACGGCACTTTTTTCGTTTAGTCACAAAATAAATGATCGCAAACTTGTTTTAATCAGGGATGTTTGGCTATTTCATACCGGATTTAAAATCATATCAAGAATAATTCACCTCTGTAATAACGGTCTGTGAGAAAATACTTCGGTCATATTCGTAACCTTCATCACATTTAACAGCTGTAGCTTCTTGACTGATGCAACATGAATCCGAACAATCCGTCTGGTTTGCGTACTGGTATCTGCAATTGTTTGAAACAATTAAGAAATAGATATGGCTAAACCTTTCAAATATGCGAATCTGGTGGAAAAAGTGATTGTGCAGCATTGACGTTATGTTTAGGTTATCCTTAAAAAAGTAGTATGGACTTGGGTTTGTCAACGAAATGTGCTTTTGGATCCGCCTGTTTATGTTTCCAGCATATCGTCTTTAAAAGTCACACTATTTTACCTCATACAGTAATCATAATTTCCATCACTGTCCATTGGAGTTGTCAGGTTTAATATTTCTTCTTCGGACAAACCCTCTGTACAGTTCGTGTTCGCAATTTTGCATCTGCAGAAAAACATGTAACTTATAATAAATAATAAGATGCAAAACAAGTGACCGTAGAAAGCTTGTTGGGTATTCGTACTTAACTAACATATCAGTTTTTCATCGACAGGTTACCATAAAATTTACGCGCCACAGTACCTAAAAATCTGTAGAGCTACCAAAGTAAGAACTTACAGTAGCCAGGTTTGCTAATTTTCCGGTAGATGGCGTAAAGTGCGCAGTTGTGTAAAAATTCCAGTGAGACTTAACATAAAGAACTGGGTTTTTAGGTTGATGTTATTATTATTATCATGAAACCTCAGACCAACCCTAATAGCCCTAACCGTCAGCGGTTTTCACACAAATTGCGTTTGTAATATTTGCTTGCGACGCCTACCGAAAATTAGCAACACTGGCTACTGTGAGTTCTTACGTTAGTAGCTCTACCCTAAACACCATGCAAAATTGTCTAAAATATCCAAAGCGGTGTAGTTTTATTTTGTGCAAAAAATAATTTCTTTTCTCTCTTTAAACGTAAAAGAGTCAAACAAGTGAACAAGTAGCTTCCGTTTTTTTCAAATATCCCACAAAGCAAGTTAATAGTTCACCTGTAATCTGGAGTGTAGTTCATGAACACTGGGGCCAATGTGTTATAACCGATAGGTAGACTGCTGTACAACACCATTAACACCAGGAATATTTGGTACCTTCCCAACCCACCGATCTTAGACAAGATTACATCGAAATCGATCATGTTGAAAGTCTGCTCTAAACTTACCTCTGAGTTTCAGATTAACAAGGCAACTTTTAAAGAAGTTTCAAAGATCACAATTGCTTTGTAGGTCATGTAAACAACTTTGAACTCGTTAAATGGGTTGATAAACGAGTTTTATGAACTGAAATTACCTTTTTAAATAACTAAATGTCGTCTTTCATTTTAACCTTAACATTGAAGCTTTTCAAAACCAGCCAACATTTCTTCCCAACATTTACGACCGAGTTTAGGCAGCAAAGTGAAGAGTTTACACAATAAAGCAAACATCACTTTTCAGTCATAAACTTTAATTTCCTCGTACAAAGCCTTAAAATTAATGTTATATTTTAAAGTTATCGCTAAAAAATGCCGATGTACTGACAACTTCATATTACCCGAACTGGCAGCAGTTCGTTTGATTTGTGGTAAAGAGATTAATCACACCCTGTTAATTATTGCTAACCATTCAGAGGTTACAATAGGTCAAACCGCCTTACTTTATAAACGCGCTTTTATTCGAGTCATTTTGCTAGAACTTGCTGCCTGTAGCCATTCAATTGTTGAATCCAGTCGTATATTTGACCGCATATTGAAAAACCAGACTTTTTCTTGCTTGACACTTGTCTAAATTTGGACACAAAATTTAAATTTTTCGCCAAAGTTTTTACATTTAGCCCGCATGCCAAATTGTTGTTTTTAATACTTATCCCAAAGTATGTTAATGTCCCCCGGTTGAACACACCAAAGATAAACGTTTGTTTGACATGTTTTACTGCGATAAATGAAGAAGATATGGCAGTAAAGTGAAAATTTGTGTTAATTGTATCAAGGTGTCATTTAATTCTCTACTACAGTGTTCTGGATAAGTTTAACTTCAAAGCAGTTGTGATACAAAAATTAAAAGATGTTGTCATAATTGTCTTGCAACTGCGGTTCACAAACATGAACAGTTTGTTGATCGCATCATCGCAAGAAAGCTTGTTCCGATGAACACGGATGACTGATTAGCCAATGTTGCGTCGGTTGAACACACACACGTGTATGGTGTGTTAGATTGAACGATGCACCGTTTGTCGAATCTCGGTTGTGTTTGTGGCTGCTGACTATGCAAGCAACACTTGTTTACTTGTGGGTTAGGTTTGCTGGATAAACTCTGACAAATTGCCTGTCCGCAGAATCTCATCTCGTATTGGTTGACCCTATTGGTTTAAATTGATGTTTTATATTGTAACTATTAACTTTCGCATTAACACGATTGTTAGCTACTTCCTACATGCTATAGAAATTATATAGTTAATGTTCTAATGTAAATCAAGACGCATCGCGGTAGAAAAAATATCGATATAATTAAGCCGCACAAATTATGGTTACAACAAGAGCGAATAAATCGATACAAATAAATTTTAAAATAACGTATTTTCGGTAAATTATATTCAGCAGTTTCCAACTTTCCGTTAATTCCTTATCGAATTGCAATATGCCGGGTTATAACAACTGAATCTGTAAGGAAACCCGCGTTTGGCCCCAACTGTATACTTCACCAAGCTGTTTAAAACACAGTATTAGTTATAATAATGTTGTTTTTAATCCGGTGCAACTAGACACAACACGTTTTTAACAATCTAAACCCTACACAAATATTATCGACATCGTAATACGTTGCCAGTAATAATCATTTTGATTGGTTGTTTTACGCGGTAAAGATCTACGTTGTCGTTTGTAAACCACAAGCATTTGTTAACACCAAAAGGTGAATGAAATTAATAACTCTCTGTATCAGCTATCAAGTGAAAGTAAAAGGTTAAATCATCGACAAATATACACTAAGTTGATTGGAAACCAATATATTCGTTTCTTCAAACCAATATTGACGTAACATTTCCGTAATGTTTATGCAAATTGCTTTTCTGGCATCCAGAGTAAAGCGAAAATCACTAATGTTGACGCAATAGTAAACAGTTGTTTACAAAACGTCTGATTCTAGTTGGTGAAACGCGCAAACTAATTCAATTACCCGAAATTCAATTTGTAATTATCAACGCCTACTCCTAAACATTACTGGAAATAATTACGGGTACCTTGTCGCATAATAACCAGGTTATTTGACGCGGAGTGGTTGTTATCGGTTGTAAGCTGTGATGACGTTGAAAATGCGTTTGCGTAACTTTGATTGTTTGATTCTCAATTACATGTTTATTACTAACAAATAAGTGACGAATAAACAGCCTGGATTGTATATAAGCTTCAGGATTGCTTCAGAAATTCATCAGTTAACTTTCAGCGATCTACAACCAACAAGTTTTATTGAGACACAAGTTTTTGAAACAGAAGAAAATATTTAAGATGAAATCAGCAATTTTCTTCATTCTTTGCGCGACGACCGCTTACGCAAGAGGTAAGGATTATATGCGTCAAAAATAAAACATCACTAGATTTCAATGAATTCTATGTCTAATAGTTAATTGGCTTGTAATATATAATCCCAAAAATATCAGGAAGTTTTTGTCTCTTACATCTTTTTATTTATTTCCGTGGGTTAAAAAGACGAAGGAACATGCTGAAAGATCACCTTAATATTGTTTTGCAGTACGTTACAAACGTGTACATTTCTTGGCGTATACTTATAAAGTCAAAAAGATAAGCCAAGCAGTTACGGTTATTCGTCAATTTAAATGCAGAACACCATTAACTTATAAGTGATATATTGCACCGTTTACCACATTTTAACCGAAGTTTACTTTTGGTCATCAGTTGCTTATATCGAGGAATGGGAAGCAAATGACATGAAAGAAGGCGGGGCAAGGGGCGTGGCAGAATACGGACAGATCGGAAACGGAACTTGTATTCTACAGTTTCCGGGTCCGCTCTACTGGTTTCACGTGAGTTCATTCGATATTTACTTGTGGCAAGTCGACAACTTCCCTTAGTTAAAACCGACCCATTATATTTGATTAGGAAGATTGATTAAGCCACTGAATAATTTATTTATGGCAAACGTCCATTGGAATTTACTTTGTTAAAGTTAAAAAATTAACCAGCAACCGTCGCTGTTATCCACGCTGTTTTTCAATCAAATGCTTAAAGTAGCGGTTTGAAAGTTGTTCGGCATTTTAGTGCATTATTTAAAAAGCTTTCTTGGGGCAAAACACAGAACTAATACGCTCAATTACTGTAAAACAATCACTCTGTAACATAATAGCAACTGCAGGTATAGTCTAAAACTTTGTTGTTGTCAGTGTGAGAATTGCGACATTGTCCCGTCCATGTCCAACTCAGCCACTGGGACTTACGCACTTTCAGCTTCCAACACAGCATGGCAGGATGTTGGACAATTCACATTCGTCCTCAACTTTCTTAACACAAAGTTCGACGAACGAGATGTCCAACTTAACTGCGACGCAACCGTCAACGAACGTAAGTATCCCACATTTGTTGGCTCGTGTTTAAGACTGGCCAGTTATGATAGATATACATATAGGTTTTATGCCTGGTGTTAAAGATCTAAGGCATTCGACCAAGTGCTAGATTCTTTCTGTCAGTACATGCAGGTTGACAAAAATATAGTGGCATAAAACCTTGCATCGTAAAACCTTTTAAACAATTTTGCTTTGCCTCGAAAGATCGTTTAACACGTCAGCGGTCGGCAACCGCCGGTCCGCTGCCCGGTACCAGTCCGCGAGAAGTTCGTTACCGGGCCGTATATTTTTCAGGTTAAATGCTTTGAAACATTTTCTCCGTACATCCAGGGGATGATAAACTAATTTAATCGTTTTTTATTGCAAAATTTATATTTTTTAGGCCGGTTCGTGATAAACTTTTAGTTTCAAAAACGGTCCGCAGTGCAAAAAATTGCCGATCCCTGGTTTAAGAGACATAAAAACTCAATTCGTGTTTAGGAACCCCATGATAACTGACTTTAAAAAATAAATGCTTGTGTTGGCGATAACAGGTTGAGATACCATGACATTTTCATGTTTTCGAAAGACAAATAAATATTGTTGACAAACAAAACTTTTATACCACTCGTGATTTTTTCACAGTGACAATCTACTCGTTTCCAAGCAACACCGATCAACAATCGGCCCGAACTCGGATCTATGAACGTGGAATTGGAAGATGGGATAGTTACCTCGTTTCCTTCCCAAGCTCGGTCGCAAACTTCACTGTGAGTTTCAACAAGTCAAAATTCTATGCGAGTTTATTGACACAAATCAGCACTTGTATGTTGTTTTAATAATGTGATGAATGCTTCTTGGTGGCCGGCTGATTCGGTATAACACCTTCAAAAGGTCTGGCGTACTGTGATTTATATATGAGTGTGCCGTGATCGCTGGTCTGCATAGACGCTTCAGGGCTGATCCCAGTTATGAATTAATGTATGAATTTGTATGTGACTTGTACACTTTCAATCAAGTTCACGAGAACATTTGATTTGTAAACTGTCACATATTTGCCAAACACGACTAAGTGCAAGTTGGACATTTAGCCAGCTTTTGACAGATTTCACAACGGCTTGATTCGTATTAACAGTAACCGAAGAGTTGGTTGAATATGTTTTTGTTTGAGACCACCTCTGACTAAACTGTATGTTATAATAATTGTGGCACTTCTAAGTTCTTTCGGTTATCGACAAGTTAACCTGTTTTACCCGCTAATCTTTTGCTGGTGATTCACCAGCAGTAAGCTCAACAAGTTGTCAAATTTAAACAAACTTCTAGCATGTCTGTAGATCAAATTGAAGTAGAATTGATCAGCTGCAGAGTTTCGGTAACCTTCGCTCAAAGATAAGTTTATAAATTGTGAACTTTGTTAATTTCAGGTCAATTCTCCCAACACATTCATTGCAGCAAACCCAGAAACCTACATGATTCAGAATATCCAATCATGGCAAACAGAGGTAAAAACCTTTACTTGTCTCTTGTGTAGGGGTGGCCAATGCGCATTTGAGTTTACCGATCTGATAAATTGCCCTAAAAACGTTGTTGGTTGTTCTTATTAATTTTAGATGGAGTTATCACAATGAAATCAAATTAATATTGGTATTATTGCAGGTCTGGTTTCAATTTCGTTACGACGGTGATTGGTTCACAGCCGCTGACGTGTCAATCTCTCATACGTCAAGCTCTGATGACGAGGAGGAGGAAGAGGAAGAGGAGAGTAGGAGGAGGAGAAATGCTCATTTCTAAAAAAATGTGTTTTTGAGCAAATTTTCACTGCTTTGTCTGATTCGGCCATTTATAGATAGGTCAAGTTGTTTTTTCTGCAAAACTTTTTCGTATTCTGATGCCCATGAAATATCTTAGTTACAGCGTTGTAACGATTTTAGCCAGAAAACACTCAATCTTCTAACAATTGTCGAATACCAACGACAAAAGCCGAACGAAACCAAAGACTCGGATTTGAGTTTGGTTGTTTCAAACCCAGGTTTAACAATGGTGACATTCTTTTTACTTTATCGAATTCCATAACCATTGTTTTCACATTTTCTGTCGCTATCCTTCTATTACGTCATGTTTTTTCGCGCGCCAAATAATAAATCACATCAATATTATATTGTGTCAGAAATATGCGGTTACTTCATGAATTGAAAGATTACTATTTGAAGATTATTACTACGTTTTCAGCTAAGCAGAAATATGTGAGTTAACGTTCACTTGCGAAACGAAACATCTTTGTAAATAAATTGGTTACGTCAAATTACCGCGGCACCCACGCAGTTCTTCAAAAGAACCCACGCAAGCACGTTTTCAAATTTCAACAGAAACAAAAGCGGAGTCTGTAAATTCTCCTAAACAATCGTCAAAATAAACAAACAATATCAAGATTCCGTAAACCGAGATAATTGCGCGTTTCGTTCGAAGCGATTAAAGTAATTGGTTTCTGGGTCGCTTAATTGCGTGTAATGACGTCATCCGACCAAGGACGAACTGACTTTGATCACGTGAGTAGCCACGTGTATAAAGCGGCGAAGTCTGAGGTGACAGGCCGACAATACAAGTTCATATTTGATCAACATGTAAAGGTGAGGAAATCTCTATGTTTTTGCTCTATGTAGAGAAAAAATAGAGAAAAAAAGGGAAGGAAATATTGTTGTATCATATCGTCTAAATGTATCTTATCATACGAAACTTTTTCTAGCTTGGTTTCCAATCAGCTTTCTACGTCTGTAAAAAGTTCAAGCAAAAATTAGTCTTCATCTACTTGAATGGTCTTTTTAAGAACACAAACAGGTTACTAAAATACCTGGGAAGGTCAAGCAAGTAAGTTTAAACGTAAACCCCCGGAATAGTTTTCGGGTTGTCCCCGGTAAACGAATAAATATTTCGACATAGTTTTGTATGCTTCACTTTTCTCATAATGCTTTAAGTCTGAATCTGAAATGTCGAAGTGATTTTGTTGGTGTTCAGTTAAAATTGAAGCAAAATTTAGTTCTGAAAACATTGATTTTGTAACTTAACTTTTTAACAATGTTGTTTGGCAACGATTGTTTGGTTCTAGCAAACAAAACAATTCAAACATATTTTTCTGCAGATGTGAAAAAAATGAAACCCAAAAACACAATGTAAAACTGAAGACGCACCAGATTTTGGCTTTGAAGTGAATATAAACTTTACCAGGATGTTACGAAAGCAGAAGTGATGTTTCAAAACTTGCAAACTTAAATCGCCGACCACACAGCATTTAGAAATGTTTTTCAACATTTTTATTCCTTACAATATTCCCACACCCTGTACAGAAAACTAATCCAATACAATAATTTTGTACATATATTTGATCGTACAGAATATGCATATTTAGTCGCTATTGCTTTCATGTATCTTTTATTATGTTATTTAGTTTGTGACTGTTGTAAAATCAGTTAGATTTCGATTTGCGCAAACTGTTTTGTAAATTTTTGTGCAAAGTTTTTTTCGCGTTTCGCGTCCGTTTGTGACGTCATGAGTACAAAGTTGCCAAAATACAAGTAGATGAAAAAGTGTTGGTTGATTGGTTGAATTGCAGTGTGAAGGTTTTAAATTGCAACTGATATTATGGTTTATCAAAACCTACTCTGTTTCGTGTAGTAGCCTAGTCTTCACATGTTAGTCTTACAATGGGGTTACAATGTTTTCATCGCATGAACTGGACTGAATGTACAAACGCCCTGATGAAAAAAAAACGTTTAATTGCAAAACAGTTTGATGTTGCACGTATTTACGCATCCTGTCCTAAGGCAGAAATACTGAGATTTTAGGTCAAAAACAAGGACAGTTCTTAGAAATGAGGATAAAATCTGTTTCTGCGATATTGTTCTTCAAAATAAGGATAAATGTTGGAAAAAGGGACAGTATAGCTCAGTGGTTCTTAACCTTTTTTCCTTGCTGCACCCCTTTCAAATCAGCAACCAATTTTCGCTCCCCCTTCTGTAATTGCTTAAATAGAATAGACCTAACCAACCTTAATGATTCAGCATCCCCCGCACCCCCTAGGAACAGTTCTCGCACCCCTTGGGGGTGAGTGCACCCCAGGTTAAGAACCCCTGGTATAGCTACTCTGGCAATAGATATAGTAGACCAGGGCCCTGGAGAGAGAAAAAATATGCTGGTGCAAGTCAATCTCTGGGGCCCCCTTTGAACACTATTTGTGTGCTGATGATCAAGCGTTTAATACGTTTATTCGCCAAAAGAACAAACAAAAACAAGCTGCAGCCGCACTCATTAAACAGCTTGGACAATAACGTCAAACCTTTAGAGTTTTAAAAACCTAAAATTCCTATATTTTTACTGCATGCACTATAGCGTTAGTACAGCAAAGTAAACGCTCAAAAGGTCTTGGTATGTACTGTGTTCGCTAAAACCGGGGGTCACCACAAACTTTTTTCAGCGCCAAGACATGGTATTTCTAAAATCCCAAAATCTTGTAATGCGACTGTTAAACTGTATAGTTCAAGGGTCGGCAACCTTTTAGGCGACACGTGCCAAAGGCTGAATTTTAAGACCATGGCATAAATTGTTACTTCAATATGAACACGCAAATCGGTTGGTGTGCCATAAAAAAACACCAAGCGTGACAACCTTGACACGCGTGCCAGGGGTTGCAGTGCCTGTTATAGTTAGTCTCGTCTTACGAGCAATACTTGTATATTACGTCTCAAATAACCTAGAAAGTCAATTGTTTGCGCACAATCAACACTTGTAGTCTTGTCTGTGACGTAACAAACTGGCTTTGAATCAATCATAGGCGTTGTAATCCTATGAAACTAGGTCAGTGGTTCTTAACCTTTTTTCCCTGCTGCACCCCTTTCCAATCACTAACCAATTTTCGCACCCCCTGGGTTTTTGTATTTATATAGAGTAGACCTAACCAACCTTAATGATTCAGCATCCCCGCACCCCAGTCTGCAGAGTGTGGCAGCTGCACGCGCGAGTTTTTTTTTGAAAAAAAATTTTTGCACGCCAAGTTTTGGGGTTTGCACGCGAAAATTTTGCACCAAAGGCATTTAATTGGGCTGTATTGACCTCTTTTACTTGCTTTGCGCCTGCTGAAATTGGTCTTGCACGCGAACTTACGGGTCGTGCACGCGCGCACGCGGGACATGTAGGTCCTGCACGCACGAGATCTCGTCGGGAACTGACATGTTCTGCAGACTGGCCCGCACCCCCTAAGGACAGCTCTCGCACCCCTTTGGGGTGAGTGCACCCCCGGTTAAGAACCCCTAAACTAGGTAATATCAATTCCACATATCGCGACAGGAAAACTTTCGTAGGGAGTAGTTGAGAAGAATTAAGTCAAGTCAAGCTTTCGAAAAATGTGACTAAAGTCGGACATGAGACCCCATTACTGCTAATTTGTTTAAAATAATAACTGCTTTGACAGTAATTTTCACATAGGTACGTACAGACCAATTAAAATTGTTAATACGAAAGCAGACAACAAAGTAGCCTAAACGTCTCCACACACGCACATAACTGTCGCTTTATCGCTGATGGGCTTTAACAAATATGGCCCAATAAAGTACGTGGCTTACTACCAAAGCTGTGACCAAATCAAATATGTGTAACAAATGCTATTATAACGTCCAGAAAACTCACCAGCACTATGTAGTCAGCGCAAATGTGCATAATTCTTACCAAACAGCGGACACAACTGGCACAAAAAAGTAGAAACTTAAAAAAGAGATCTCGCTACAATTCGCGCATGCACTAACGTAACAACCATAAAACTTGTTGCATAGAGTTGCACTACCAACAAATCAAACTCCACATTCGGCAATCAGCATCAACATTTTTCAGTTTTAAAACATTTTTAAAAGTACATATTTCATCCTGTAATCTTTTGTAACTTAATAATTATGACCCCCTAGGCTCTCATGGGCCCCGGTGCGGCGCACCGGCTGCACCCCCCTCTCGTGGGGCCTGTAGTAGACAGCTGTACGAAGGACAGTCATTCCAAATTACAATCATTCACTTTTCATGACAACAACAAGCAACAAAGAACTAATATTCGTATAGATTTAGATGCAATTATTATATAGCAGGCAATCGGCCAAAATAGTTTTTAACAATTGTATTTGTGGACTTACATGCTTTCTTAATTTGTGATATTAAATCAAACCATGTGTGCATTGATGCGTAAGATCGGGAAATTCCCTACTGGTGCAGACTTCTTCAGGACCAATCGCAACAAGTTGTTCAAGAAAAAAATGGGCCACTCTAAAATACGCAATCTACGCAATCTACGCAATCTACGCAATCTACGCAATCTACGCAATCTACGCAATCTACGCAATCTACGCAATCTACGCAATCTACGCAATCTACGCAAGCTACTAACAAAAACTAACTAAGATGTTGACGGTTAGTGCTATTAGGGTCAGGGTGACGGTTTGTGATACAATTAACTTTATAATTTAATTTCAGATGCCTTTCAGGTCTAATTTTCTCTACAAGTGTTAACATGCGGTACCATACAGTGTTTAGTACCACTCTCAACACATATGAGAATATTAAGCCCAAACTGGACATCTAAAACTAAATCATAGTGTTATTTTTATTATAAACCCTCACCCAGACCCTAAAAGCCCTAACCGTCAACATTTTTTAAAGGTTGCATACGTTTTATAAGCAGATTGCGTAGATTGCGTATTTTAGAGGAGCCCGAAAAAAATGCTGGAAATTTCAAGAGACGAAATATTGTTCTTTTAAGTTTTGAATTGGGGCCGTGTAAGAATCTGTAATATTTTGTTCCGAATTTGAACCTAGGATGTTAAACTAGTTGGTTCTGCCTTTGTTGTGGACCAAAAATTTCTTTGTTTTCTTGTCAACTTGACGATGACAAAATGCCACGACGGGCGCGGAGAGCAAATAGAGATCTTTATCATTCCACTAAACTAACTCTGCAAGTTTCAAACTGTGTTGGGAATTTAAACATACAACCTTCAAGTGACCAAAACGTCACTTTCCATGTAAACGCAACGCCGTTGAACAGTTGTGTATTCGCACCTCAACAAATTATCCTTCATGGTGGTTTACCGGCAGCGCTCACTTGGTGTTTGCTACAAAGCTATCCCGGTGCTTTTATTCATTCCATGATATTAAATTCCACAAACCTGACTTCTGGTATTCTGACGGCAATTGTTGAAGTTCAAGGTGACGATGCAAACAAAATAAAATCCGACAACAATAATCGCCTGTTGAAAGAAAAGTTGCAGTCTTTATTCGAAGGCTTACTGATCCAGTTTGGAAGTATTTTTGATGATTACAGTCAGCTTAGAGTGGACAATGTGACACTTGGGTAAGAAAACCAAGATATTTTGTGACAAATATTACCTTTGATTTGATGAGCTAAAAATGATTACAAAATCAATTTTTTTTTACCTTTCTATTTTTCACCTTAATGTAAGATTTAAGCTTAAAATAAATTTCAAGTAAAGTGAATGATAAACTAACATTTTATAATAAATCTGTTTTTTAGGCAATGGCAAACCAGCACAGAGTCATGCAGGGAATGTAAGTATTGGCCACATCATTTTGCAGGGGTGGTACTAAATACTGCATGTGGCCGCATGTGACCGCATGTGATTCCTCTTAAAATACACCATGTTATGTGAAATGTAAGAATTCCAGCCCCATCAGGGGTAAAATAGACCAGATTCTAGATTGATTTTAATTTCAAACCTTCACCCAACCCGAATAGCTCTAACCGTCAGCGCTTTTTCGTAAAAGCATATTTAAGTCCTTCACAGATTCCTGCCGTGTGATAACATGCGGTCACATGCGGTATACCATGCGGTCACATGCGGCCACATGCAGTCACATGCGGTAACATGCGGCCACATGCGGTATTTAGTACCACCGATTTTGCAGTCACCATATTTGTCATGTAACATAAATATTTTATTTTAAAGTGACTTTACCATCGTCAACCAGCTCAACAAACCAACTCAGTTTGTCATCACCAACAATCAACAACATGACAGGTTTGTTTTCTGCTAAAAGTGCAATACTTGAAAATTACAAACTCTTTCGATAAGTGAAAGAATTTCTAAAACCGGACTTGTATGAAAATATATATTATGCATTTTCATATATGCTGGGCTGGGTAGTCTTTTAAGTATCAGTAGTGTTATGGCATAGATACCTTTAATTTCTATTTATGAAAATCACCTAAATGTCAACATATTTTTGCAGTAAATTTTGATAGATCCAGCAGTCAAGCTGAAAGCCCTGGTGTGGACATTTCAAACTTTGGTAAGTTCAACTGCTTTGAGAATAATCAATTAATATTTATTTATTTTGTTTAAAGTGCCTAGAAATAAAGATGATAATTTTCATGAAAAAACAAACAATACAAAAGCGCTCAGCTTGACCACATGTGCCCTAAGTATTTAAAATTGGGAAATCTGTAAATAGGTTTTGGAGTGTTTTAAAATACAATTTGGAAAAGTCAGTTGTTGTATCAAAAAATAAATTGAACATTACGCATTCTGTAAGATTCTGTAAAACTCTGCAAATCACAGACTCTACTTCTTTTTAGAATCCAAATTGAACAGTGCACTTTCTGAGCACCTGAACAAAATCTCGTACCGGCAAACTTCACTTCATTTCCTAGAACGCAAACTTCAGTGTGTGAATATGCAAATTTCTTCTCAGCCACAAACTGTGAGACAGATGTCGTCGCAAAGCACAAGAGCCGAACGAAAAAAGATTTACGGTGACTGTCGTGGTGACATAAATGTCTCGCAGATATTTCCTAAAGCATTGGAAAACATAGAACATCTTGCTGAGCGGCAAACCGCATCTGACCAAGGTAGAAGCAAGTTTATTTCCAGCAAATGTGGAAGTGTTCTGATAACAGGACAAGCTGGAATCGGCAAAACTACAGTAGCAGAAGAAGTTGCCAAAACAGCTGATTCCTGCAATCTTGAATCCCAGCATGTCATTTTCATTCAGCTTAGAGATGTTAACTTCAGGGAAAAGACAACACTTGTTGATTTTCTGTTGAAGTATGCGACAATGGGTGCATCTTTTTCTGATGCAGAACGGAAACAAATGCTTGATTTGCTGCAAACAAGCCCTGAAAAGTTCCTCTTGATTCTTGATGGCGTCGATGAAGCAAGTGTTTGCAATTTCTCAGAAAAAGCACCAAAATGTTGTTACAACGCATCTTATCCAATCGACTGTTTGCTCAAAAACATCATGAGCGGCAACATCTTGTGTGGAATTAAGAAGCTATGGACAAGCCGACCACAACATGCTCATGCGATACATTACGATATTCGACCTTCAACGACCTTTCAGGTTTTAGGATTGGATGTTGACGCACAAGAAGCTCTTGGACGTCAGATATGTGGGATCTACTGGAATAAGGTGAAAGCTTGGATGAAACAGTTCCCAGATTTGCAGGCAATGTGCTACGTACCTGTATGGTGCATAATGATCTGCTCGGCTCTTTCGGGTGGTGCCGCTTTGGCAGAAAATCTCAAAACCGTTACCCATGTGCTGCTCGTTGTGGTAAGTTGTTACCTAAAATCAGAACATCTCCGCGACATTGATGTTAAGGATCTCACAGGCATCCTAAAGCTGGCATGGAAAGGGCTTGTTGACGGAGAAGTCTTATTTTCTGATAAGCACTTCAAAGATGCTGGGGTTACAGATGAAATACAACAAGCCTTTCTCAACTCAATGATTAAAATTGGCCCAAAAGTTATGTGGAAAATAATGAATGGAGAAAAGCTGAGGTGCTTCGTGCATTTAATCATGCAAGATTTCTTCGCATCACTTTACTTGATTATGCTGCCCAGTGCTGATTTTGAACGGGAATTTAACAAAATTCGTGACCCTGCCAATGATGACATTGTGAAACTGGTTTTTGGATTACTCAATCCAAACACAATTGAAGTTTTAAATGATATTCTGCAGCAGGATTGTCAGGGTTTTGTTGAAGATAAGCTTGATTTTCTGAAGTGTGTTTTGGTGAATCAGATGCTTGAGCAACAACAGCCGATGCAAAGTGACGACTATCGTCAAATCGACATGAGAAGTCAAGATTCACTTCTGCATGTTTGGTCGTGGTGCAAAGAAATCAATCGTGACGACTTCCGCGATACTCTTGTGGATTACATGTTGGAGAAATTCAACTTTTCCGGACAGCAAGATATCGAATCTGTGCTGTTTCCCTCGGATGCCACCAGTTTCTTGTATCTAATGGAAGGAAATCAACCGAAGCGCTTCCAATCTGTGCTTCTCACGCACACAAAGTTTCTGGGAAATAGTTTAGATGTTTTCTCCAAAGCCTTTTCCCGCACGCAGGAGGTTAGTACATCTTTCGTTTAAATTTAGTTTAACGGTAAATGAGACCAGATTGCAGTGTAATTTCAATTACAAACCCTCACCCCAACCCGAATAGCTCTAACCGCCGATGCATTTGAAAGTCTGCAAAATTACAATTTTCACAACGCATATCTATATCCATTATAACTGTTTACCATGTAATAACATGCCACATTATGTAGGGATGGGCCAAAACTGCAAATGTTCTGTTTGTTTGAGCACACAGCATTAAAAACAGCAATGCTCAGTAATGAATACTCAGGTTCTGACTTGGTACTGCCCATTAGGGATGCGCCGAGCCGAGCCAGAACCCGAGTACTCGGTACCGAGCATCGCTGTTTTTGATGCTCGGTGCTCGGCCGAGCAGTTGCGCAAACTGACCCGAGCATTAAATTTGCATATTCATGCCCTGCTAACATAAGTAACTAGTGTTCGAAAGGGTGTCTATGAACAAAAGCAAATGATTTTTCAAATGTATTAGATTGTGGAAAAACGTGTACTTCTGAGGCCTGTAACAGCTTAATACACCGCTGGTGACGTAAGAGGCCTTGTAGAGCTAAAACGTAGAAAGGGGATTTTTTCTGACGTCATAATGCACCGAGCGTACTCGGCCGAGCACCGAGCATTAACGTGAGATGCTCGGTGCTCGACCAAACAGAACATTTGCAATTTTGGCCCATCCCTACTGCCCATCACTACTATCATGCAATATTTAATAGCCATAGATTAATGCTTCTTGTTCATGTAGATTGTCACATTGGACGTGAGTTACAGCGCGATTGGTTCTGATGGAGCCAAGTTGCTGATGCAATGTTTGCCACAACTTCGAAACCTTGACATGATGTTGTGTGGGGTGGACAAGCAAGGAGCCGTTCATGTCGCTGATGGTCTCCTTAATCATCCCAAAGGGGTAATACACAAAAAACAGTTATGGGTTCGAATCCCACCGCAAGTTAGATTTCTCTAGCCCAGTGATTCTCAAACTGTGTGCCGCGGCACACTAGTGTGCCATGAGAGATTTCCAAGTGTGCCGCGAAATAAAACCATGACGAAATACTGGTGTGCATAATAAAGTTTCAAAGCTCGTATACTTTAGTTACTGGAAATGAAAAGCATCCTTAGGCCTACCCATCATAATAAAGTTGAAAATAACATTCTTTGAACAACTTTTGTTATGGTTACCTGCGAAGTGTGCCGCGGCAGAAGATTTTAGTTCTTTGCTTAAAAAGTTTGAGAACCACTGCTCTAGCCTATGCCTTGCCATATAATGGTAAATGCTTGGTGACCAGCAGACTCGGTATAACACCTTTAATAGGCCTGGCATACTGTGATTTATATATGAGTGTGTCGTGAGCACTGGTCTGCATAGACGCTTCACGGCTGATCCCAGTTGTGAATTAATGTTCATGTATACAAAAAAGAGGCTATGAATTAAAGAGATTTTATGTAAATTTCAAATAAAAGCTACCATGTGATACAATGAACATGAGCCATACAAAATTAAATTACTTGAAAATATTTCAAAATGGGATGAATTAAATTCCATCGAGATTAAGCTGCTGTGAAATTTGTTTTAATTATTTGCTTTGTTTTTAGTTGGACCGTCTTGATATGAGTCTGAATGAAATTGGAGTTGAAGGAGCAAAGAAACTGTTCCATGCAGTTGGCAAAGTTAAGGAGCTTGGCTTGGAGGAATGTGGTGTGAACTTCCAGGCAATTTCATCCCTTGCAAGCAAAGCGAAGAACCTCCCAGTCCCTGTAAGTAACAACCTCGGCCAATGGTGGCAAATTTTGACATACATTTAAATGGATGGATTAGTATATTGAGTAATTATACAAATATAGGCTTAAATTATATGCAGTAAAACTGTGTTGTATTTATGATGTGAATCACGGCAGGGGTCGCGGAACCAATGTCTGTAGCGGAATTGTAAATGGGGTGGACATTGTAAACCTCATCAGGTATTTCGACAAAAAATGTCAATTTTAGGTTCTGGGTGGCAAGTGTTCCCTTTTGTACTTGCCCATAGCCTCAGCTGCCAATACATTTTTTTTGATTGGTTATTTATTATTGGTCCCCTTCCCTGAAGGAGCCACATATTGTTTTTGTCCGAATTTTTTTTGTCCAACACTGCTTTGTAACCCTTGTTTGGTTAGGAAAGAATGCTTCAAATGTATTCAAATTTGGACAGATGTTAGTTGGTAAATAGGATATAGAATATATAAAATGAAAGTATATCAGAAAGCCACCTTTCTAGTTAACTTTTTGTGTATGCAGCTTGATGAACTTCGTCTAAGCGGAAATGATCTCGGTGATCAGAGTGTTTCTTCTTTTATTCAATGTCTCCACAACATTTCCACTCTTCATGTGAGAGATTGCCAAATCACATCACAAGGGAAACAGAAGCTGACCAGAAAACTACAGCAGTTGGTGGGAAAAAGTTTTTTCAGTAACTGGCTTGACCGTATTTTTTGTTAGGCTGTGGCAGCCCTATGTAAGAAAAAGTAAAAATAATTTTTAGTCAAAAAAGGTCATAATTGTTGCAGAACTTTGGTCTGTTTTTTACTAAAGTGATGTTTGTTTTGTGGGTTGTAACTTAGTAATGCCTTCACTCATGTACAATAGTATAAGACACAATTCGAAACAAATACCTCCATAGTTTGTAATAAGTTTCATGTTTGACAGAATTCTGGACGAAATCACGGCGCTCATACCATTGTCGGCATTGAGTGAAATATGCTATCCAAAGTTAGAAGAAAAAAAGAGCCGTAGATCTTACTGTTGTGTTGATTATCTGTCACATGATTGTGTTTTTTATACTTTGTTTGATGATAATATTAAAAAGCCATTTTTAGCGACTGTATGTATGTTGATGATAGTTAATATATTATAAATATATGTTGTAGGTGCAATAGTTTATGGTGGGCCTATGTTTCAAAAAAACTGTCTTTTAACAAGTTTACAAATCAGTTATCCGTTTTATATTTATGTATGAGGAGTGCACTTAATTTTTGGTGACTATAATTATTGTTGCATGTGCTGTTTTTAAAAACTAATATTATCCAAAAGTTCAAAGTAGGTTTCACTGTATTTGCTTTTTTATAATCTGCCAATTTTGATGCTTTGTTTTTGTGCTATTATCTTGTGCATGTATATTGCCTAACTTGCAAATACCAAGATTTTTTGTATTTAGATGCAGGACAATTAGGTTTAACATTAAATTAGGTCTGAAACAATGTCTCGATATTTTGAGAACACGTTCAGTGATGAAGGTGTCGTCGATATTTCTCCGGAACTTTTCAAATCCAGAATTTTTACTCACATCAAGAAAATATTGAAAAACTTTAAACCAGATGAAAAAAATTGCGATGGAGGTTAGTGAAAAAAAATGTCTTCTTTTTGTTGCTACCTTTAGACAATTTTAGCATTGGGTAATAAAAAATACTACTTTGTTGAAATTTGATTATTTTGAAAGTTGTATAAACCATTTCCTGGGACAACATAAATAGTATTTTTGTTGCAGGTTTATATTTAGGCTGTGCCGGGGTAGCATACGCTCTCTACTATCTCGTCAAGTGTGGGCATTTCCCAGAACAATCACAAAGTTTCCTCGAATCAGCAAAGTCCTACATTTCTGCTGCACTTCACCACTGCTCACGAAAGAACACAAGGTTACAGTTGTTGGTTATTTGGAAATAACTTTGATTCAATAAAGTGCGTTCATTAAATGACCGACAAACTGCATATATTTCACTGGAAACAAGGTTTTGTTCAAACCACCTTTAATGTCTGTGTGTAGTTTTTCGAAGCTTGTGCATAAATAACATGACAAGTTTGTGTTATTTGTCAATAAGCTGTTCATTCCTGACATTAAACTAAACATGACCTTTATTGGTTTAAACTGGGGATTTTATATTTTCGTGAATAAAATGTGTAAATCCACTACATTACAACTATCACAGTTGTTACAAGGCCACTGCTTATCAACTAGTAATCATGGATAATTAACAAACCCGGTTTATGTTTGTATAAATTTGTCAACAAATTTTGCAGTAATGACAAATTATCTAAATTTGCAGACCAAGGAATCAAGTGTCATTTCTGTTGCAAAATGGAGGAGTTTATGCTGTTGCAGCACTTATTTACAAGAAAACTGGAGAACCACAGGTGATATTGTTCATAGTTATAGTAACAGGATTGCAGGCGCTGAATAGGCAGTGGCAGGTAGCACCACCGTATTTCAAAAATTCTATTTTTTAAGATTTTGATGAACATTGCATTTTATTGGAAGTTTTTTGGGCTTTGAGTGAGCTCTTATGGTTGCTCACATTAGTGACTGCATATTTTACGTCCAGCACATTGCATTATTGTAAAACTCAGCGCCTGTAATAAGGATTACTGTATTTTAAATCAGGTAAATTTATACCTCAAACTCAAATTAATTCCTAAATTAAAGTGCAACTTACAATTTAACAACAATTTGTTTGGCAATAACTTTTAAATAATTTATAGAAATCAGAGGAATACTTGCAAGCTTATAGGGCTTTGGCATCCCAGTGTGAAATTGTGGATTTTCTTGAAAATGGATGCGACGAATTATTTGTAGGAAGGTACAAAATGTTTTCAGAAAAATGTAGCTTGTGACAAATTGAATTTGTCAAGCAAAAGCACGTGACTGCCCAAGGGTTTGGAATCAACATGTTGAATTACTTTTACAATTATAGGACTTGATAGCTTAGCTGCCAAAATACTAATTTTGCTGAAAATGCACATGGGTATTTATTCAAATTTCTTAAAACTTTGATATAAAATATTTTACATTTTTTTTCTCTGGCTTCTGCAATGTTAACAGAATATCAAAGCTGTTTACATGTTTTCAGCAGATTTGTTAAGTCCTTTTTTAATTCAAGTCTTAATATTGTTTAGAGCTGGTTACTTGATTGGAGTTTTGCTTTTGGAACGAGATCTTCAAACTGAAATTCTTCCACCAAAACAACTCCAACATATATTTGAAAAAACTTTGGAATCTGGAGTGAGGCTTCGATCTCGGTTGCAGTTCGATGGAAATATTCCACTGATGTATTCCTACTATGGAACACAGTGTTTGGGTATAAGCAATGTAAAAATTAGCTGAAAATCATGATGAGTTTTTATGCATTTATAATAAGGATTGGCCAAGTCAGAACCTGAGTACTCGGTACCGAGCATCGCTGTTTTTGATGCTCAGTACTTGACCGAGCAGTTGCACAAACAGACCCGAGTAGTGCATTTGCATATTCAGTGTTCCAAACAGTATCCCAGAACCAAAATGATTGTTTATTAAAAGTATTAGATGGTGAAAAACATGTATTTCTGGGGTGTTTACAGCTTTATAAACCAGTGTTGACGTAAGGGACCTTGGCAAGCTACAAAACTAGCATGGAGTTGAGCGTGCTCTGCCAAGCACCGAGCATTAATGTGGAATGCTTACGGCTCAACCAAACAGATCATTTGCAGTTTTGGCCCTTCCCTAGTTTATAGTAGATTCAAGAAAAGATGCATTGAATTAACAAACTGAGAGTAACACTTGTCCCTCACAATAACATCAAAATTTTACCCCAATTCATTACAAGTCACTACAATAACATATAGTTTTACTGTTGCTCGCTTAATCTAAAACATACAATAACAAATAAAGGGTGGTTATAAGCTTCAACTGTTTGGGTGGTCATAAGCTATTTTTATTTTTTTCCAGGCTCTGGTCATGGCATTGCTGGGATTCTTCAGGTTCTGTTGAGTTTCCCTTCACTTCTGCACAGAAACCCTAGTGCTCAGGATTTAATCAAAACCTCTGTGGATTTTTTGCTTGATCATTGTTTGAAGGAAGGAAACATTGCAACTGATTTAGAAGAAGCTCTTACACCTTCCAGTCATGAAAAGTATCTTGTACATTGGTGCCACGGTGCTGCAGGTCAGTTAAATTAACTTCTTTATTTCGTCAACCGATGCATCAGATTTGGGTTTATTTCTCCTGGTGAAAGAACACATAGCAACGCAATTGTTGTATTCAATTTCTGTACTCAATTTCTCCTACAAAAAATCTTACTAAACTTTTGTAGAGCCTAATTAAAAACATAGCTTCCAGGGAGCTTGTGTGTGTAGAATATGTCTCATTTAAAAGTTTCATTACCATTGTGATCATCAGTGCAGGTTGACAACACAAGTTGCATTTACACATGGTTCTCTGACAGTTATTTTTTGGATTAAAGTTCTTTTTGAATCCATGTATAGTGACCTAAGTTAGTAGAGTTTGTTTAGATAATGTTGTTGTGTACCTGTAGTTGGTATTTGACAAAATTTCACCAGAGATTAAACCTCTGATTTACAAAGAGTCTGTTTTGTTTCCAGGTGTTATTTACATGTTCGCTCGAGCCTACATAACATTTGGAAGGAATGAAAAATATCTGAATGTGTGCAAACTCCTTGCTGACACCGTGTGGAGAAAAGGATTGTTAAAGAAAGGTCCGGGAATTTGCCATGGTGTAGCTGGAAGTGGTTATGTCTTCATATTGATGTTCAGATTGACTGGGGAAGCAAAATATCTGTACAGAGCGGAAAGGTTTGTGTTTCATCCACAACTTCTGATAGTGCTGTAGGTTTAAAGCAGGGGCCACCAAACTACAGCGAGGTCATTTCATCCGGCCCACGATCAAATTTTTTGCTTTGCCAAATCTTATTGATAACTTTGTAATGTTCAAAAATTAATCTACTCATCACGAAAGTTTTCCTGTCGCGATATGTAGACTAATATTACCTAGTTTTATAAGATTACAATGCCCAGGATTGATCCAAGGCCAGTTTGTCACAGACGAGACTCGTTAGTTGATACTAACTGTACAATTCAACAGTCGTATCAGATATTAAATGGAATTGTAGAAAGACCATATCTTGACGCTTCTATAAAAATCGCGTTGGGGGCTAAGTTTAGAAAGACAACGCCAGGCCATGTTAACTATGCGGGCCGCGCGAATATTAAATGTTTTATTTTCATGCAGATTTGCCAGTTTTATGTTCACGGAACAGTTCCAGGGGGGCGCACGGACCCCTGACTGCCCCTGGAGTTTGTTTGAGGGACTTTCCGGGACAACTTGTTTTCTGAATGATATGCTCAACCCTGAAACTGGGGAATTCCCCCTCATGGACGTATTTGTGAATGAACTGTCAATCAAATCTGACTGAAGTTGAACAACTGAAATGGTGAAGACAGGAACAAGAGTTGTAGGTGGCAATGTCGTAGACAAAACGTAGACAGACGAAAAACCGCGTCAAGGTCAAACTGTTATTGTCTTTTCCACCGTACTGCAAAAGGTTTCTGCAGAACTACAATGGTGCTTTAATACATCAGAATTTTGTGACTGAATTAACAGCCAATTTTGTCTTTTTATTTGGAGTATAGAAATGTTCGCATTATATTAATACTGTTATTTATTTTCACTCTATAGTTTGTAATAAGTTTTCATGTTTGACAGAATTCTGGACAAAACCACGGCGCTCATACCATTGTCGGTATTGAGTGAAATATGCTGCCCAAAGTTGAAGAAATAAAGCCATGGACCTTACTGACTGTCAGAGATTGTGCATATGTTGATACAATGATAGTTAATATATTGTAATATATTTTATAGGTGCAATGAATTGTAAATGTAACAATTTAAAAAAACAATTATCCGTTTTATATTTATGTATGAGGTGTGCAATTAATTTTTGGTGACTATAATTATTGTTACATGTGCTATTTTCTAATACTATCGAACATTTCAAAGTAGGTTTCACTGTATTTGCTCTTTCATAATGTTTCTTCAAATGTTTATGCTTTTCGTTTTGTTGGTTTCAGGCTATTTTATGCAATTGTCTGTAATTTTTGTAATTAAGGATTTTTTTGTTAGTAGATCGTAGACAATTAGGTTTAACATTAAATTAGGTCTGAAACAATGTCTCGATATTTTGAGAACATGTTCAGTGATGAAGGTGTCGTCGATATTTCTCCAGAACTGTTTAAATCAAGAATTTTTACTCACATCAAGAAAATATTAAAAAACTTTAAACCAGATGAAAAAAATTGCGATGGAGGTTGGTAAAAATAATTGCTATATTTTTGTTAAAAACCTTATTTGAATGCAATAATTTTAGCATTGGGTAATAAAAAATCAAAAAAATTGAGTAGTTCTGAAGTTGTATAAACCATTTCCCATTCTTCTCTGTTGTCAATAGTTTATCTGTGACAACAGAAATTGCATTTTTATGGCAGGTTTATATGTTGGCTGTGCTGGGGTAGCATACGCTCTCTACTATCTCGTCAAGTGTGGCCATTTCCCTGAACAATCGCAAAGTTTCCTTGAATCAGCAAAGTCTTACATATCGGCTGCACTTCACCACTGCTCACGAAAGAACACAAGGTTAAGATTTTTGGTTTGGAAATAACTTTGATTCAATAAAGTGAACACATTAAATTGCAAGTGTTTTAACAATGGCTGAAACTGCATTGTACTGGTAACTCTGTTTTTGTTCAATCTATCTCTGAAATTTGTGTAGTTTTCGAAACATACAGTATGCATAAATAGCATGACTATTTTATGCCATTGTGAGTCATTTTTTGACCAATTAGTTGTTTATTTGTGATATTTAAACACTGAAGATGACCTCCAGTGGTTTGCACTGGATTTCGACAAAAAATGGCATTGCTGTCAGACATAATGTATTGCTTTTCCAACAGTTTTATTGCAAACATCTGATGTTTCGACGTCCCAAATGTGTATATTTACTACATTATTACTATCAACGACCATTCTTTACCTATCAGTAATCATGAACGCTTATATTCTCTTATTATGTTATATTATATCAAGCTACTTTACTCTAATGGCAAATTTGTTTCAATTTGCAGACCGAGAAATCAAGTGTCGTTTCTGTTGGAAAACGGGGGAGTTTATGCTGTTGCAGCGCTAATATACAAACAAACTGGTGAACTGCAGGTAAAATTATTGCTTTTCAAAGTAACAGGATTAACATTAAAACAGTTAAATTTATACACCCATCAGAAATTACCTGTGTTGAGTTTATTTCGCTTGGTGCAAGAACACATAGCGACACAATTGCACTAAAACAATCACCAACCTGGAAATGGCTGCGCAAAGTTGAAACGTTATGGTGCACATAAAAGTGTTGGGCACAATTGATTAGAGCCAAAACGCGCTGCAGCTACACCGTCATACAACCTCATAAATTAATATGCAATTATTGATGACAACTTTTAAATTTTAACACAATCTGTTTGGCAATCATTTATAGAAATCAGAGGAATACTTGCAAGCTTACAGGGAATTGGCATCTCAGTGTGAAGTTGTGGATTTTCTTGAACATGGATCAGATGAATTATTTGTGGGAAGGTGAATTACACGTATCGCAAAAAACACAGCTAAGAACGGTTTGCTAAAGATTGATGTAAAAAGATTATGAGTATGTTTAAATTTGGACTGATGCTTTCTACTAATTTGTCCTTTGGAACATAAAAATAATCACACCATTTTTCTACTTTAACCAATTCACATGAGCCATTTATTTCTTCTCGTAAAAACTATTATGTTAATAATTTAAATGATGTGTATAGTACAGTTGTGAAATAGGATATAGACAGTGGTGGGATTCAATTTTTTTCAGCCGGTTCTATCACAAAATTCATTTTTTCAGCCGGTTCTGTTACAAAAAGTCCATTGGCAGTAACCAGTAATGCTAACCGGTTCGATGATCTCATAAAATTTCGTGAGACGGTTCTACAAAAACGGTGCGAACCAGCTGAATTAAAATGGCAATGTAGGAAAAAGGAAAAAAATGTAAGAAAACCACCTTTTAATTCAAGTCTTAATATTGTTTAGAGCTGGTTACTTGATGGGAGTTTTACTTTTGCAACGAGATCTACAAACTGAAATTCTTCCACCAAAACAACTCCAACATATATTTGAGAAAACTTTGGAATCTGGAGTGAGGCTTCGATCTCGGTTGCAGTTCGATGGAAATATTCCACTGATGTATTCCTACTATGGAACACTTTATCTGGGTGAGACCAATGACAGTGTTAGCTGACATATCAGTATGGGTTATTCAGTATAGTGTTGTTTGCATGACTTTTTATGTGCTTATACTTTAAGCTAGAACACTAAACTAGCAAATTGAGAGTAACATTACAATCTAAAACCACGGTCCATCAATGGAACAGCACTACAGAATGCTGCAATGCTTTTTTAGTGTATACTATTGCAGGGGTCGGCAACCTTTTAGGTGAAGCATGCCAATTTACTTGTTATTTCCGTGTGTTAATGACCTCGCATGCCAACGTTTTTTCTAAATAATAGTGGGTTCGTGCCAGCAGATATCAATAATAAAGAGAAAGCAGAGTGTTTTGTGCATGTAAGGCTGAATTTTAAGACAATGGCATGATAAAAACTATAAACAAGCAGTGTAACAGGTTAAATCGTTACTTCAATTTAAACAAGCAAATTGGTTGGCATGCCATGAAAAATCACCTTGTGTGTCAACCTTGGCACGAGTGCCAGAGGTTGCCGACCCTTGAACTATTGCTTACACTAAAAACTAAATATAATAGCAAAAATTGTAAAATACAATGGTTTTCTTTCCAGGTCTTCAAATATATTTAAACATTTCAGTTATCATGCTAGACTTACAAAGTATGACTATAAAGCAATTAAATTAATATCTTGCTTTACAATTTTAAGTTTTACTGAAAGTGTTTGAACCAAACAATATCAATCCTCTATTTCTTGAAAGCGATTTTTGATTTTTAGATGTTACTGCATTTTTTCCAGGTTCTGGTCATGGCATTGCTGGCATTCTTCAGGTTCTGTTGAGTTTCCCTTCACTTCTGCACAGAAACCCTAGTGCTCAGGATTTAATCAAAACCTCTGTGGATTTTTTGCTTGATCTTTGTTTGCAAGAAGGAAACATTGCAACTGATTTGGAGGAAGCTCTCACATCATCAGGTCGTGGAAAGTATCTCGTACATTGGTGCCACGGTGCTGCAGGTCAGTAAAAGTTACTTCTTTGTGTTTTTCAATTAATTAAATTCAGTTGGGTTTGTTTCTCCTGGTGAATAAACAATGCAATTGCACTAAAACAATCTGTAATGACTTAGCAACGTTGGGACTACATGGACTTAAAATAGTGGACTTGTGAAAAGATAATTTAATTGCACACAATTGCACTAAAACAATCACCAAGCCGGAAATAGCTGCGCAACGTTAAAACCTTATGTAGCGCAAAATAGTGAAGGGCACAATTGGTGGATAATGGCTGAATGCGATGCAGCTATACCTTATTATAAAGCGTTATGTGACTAGGGCTCACAAGAAAGTGAGGTTGGTGCATTGTGGGTAAACACGACTGGGGTGCAGATTTAAGGAGAAAATGTTGCTTAAAACAACATTTCATTGATAATTCAAATTACAACATTCACGAGAGAATAAACCTCTGATTTACAAAAAGTCTGTCTTGTGTTCAGGTGTTATTTACATGTTCGCTCGAGCCTACATAATGTTTGGAAGGAATGAAAAATATCTCAATGTGTGCAAACTCCTTGCTGACACCGTGTGGAGAAAAGGATTGTTAAAGAAAGGTCCGGGGATTTGCCACGGTGTAGCTGGAAGTGGTTATGTCTTCATATTGATGTTCAGATTGACTGGGGAAGCAAAATATCTGTACCGAGCAGAAAGGTTTGTGTTTGTGCTTCATGTTTTTTTATCAATTACTCTCCACTATATTGTACACTGTAGTTTAATTTCTTTTTTTAATTTGATTTGTATTCAAATCTATTTGGCAAAAAAATATGTGGCAACATATTGTCGACTACTCCTAGTCTGGAGTTAATCGACAATTCGAATTGTATTCGTAAAAATGTAGTCATGTATTCGATTTTACGAATCTTACGTTGCCAAAGGCCGACAACAATTCGAATTGTATTCAAAAAAATATCGTGTACTCGAATTAAAAAATTCTTAGGTTGGCAAGGACCTACAACAATTCGAATTGTATTCAAAAAAATATCGTGTACTCGAATTAAAAAATTCTTAGGTTGGCAAAAACCTACAACAATTCGAATTGTATTCAAAAAAATATCGTGTACTCGAATTAAAAAATTCTTAGGTTGGCAAGGACCTACAACAATTCGAATTGTATTCAAAAAAATATCGTGTACTCGAATTAAAAAATTCTTAGGTTGGCAAGGACCTACAACAATTCGAATTGTATTCGAATGAATGTACTCAAGCTTTTGTATTCGTGAATTGTTAGTTCAAAAGCGCTATCGAACGAAAGCCAAAATCATTCGAATACGGTACGAAGGTGGCAAAACCTGTATCCGAATGTATTCGAATACGAATACGAATTGCCCCATGTCTGGTCATTGTCACAAGAAATGGTATACATGCGTAAATTTATTGTAGAAACATCATTCACATGTGTGGGCTATACCCATCAAGGGGTCACATAGAAATGTCTTTTTCAAAATGGGGTCGCAGAGCAAGAAAGTTTAAGAAGCCCTGCCCAAGTCAATCACTGCGCTGTTCCTCTTTAATTTAGGGTATCAACTGACCTCTTTACTTTAAAATAGCTGTTGTAGGCTGTTTGCATTTTTTCCAACTCATTAAACTACTGTATATTCAAAAATTATTATTTTTTGCAAAATTTTCTTTATGTTTAAGTTAGTCAAATACTTTTTTATGTAGATTTGCCAGTTTCATGTTCACCGAACAGTTCCAGGGGGGCGCACGGACCCCCGACTGCCCCTGGAGTTTGTTCGAGGGACTTTCCGGGACAATTTGTTTTCTGAATGACTTGCTCAACCCTGAAACTGGGGAATTCCCCCTCCTGGACGTATTTGTGAATGAACTGTCAATCTGAAATGAACTGAAATGTTAAAGACGAGAACAAGAGCAGCTGGCTTACAAAGACACCAGACACTGTGTTTTTGTTGGAGTTGGGTTCACCCAATTGTTTCAATTACTTTTTCTGTTACACAAACACGTATTTGGGTTCGAACGTTCTAGGGTAGAGTTTCTGGCTCAAACCAAAGTTCGATGGCAAAACTGGTTCCATCAGAGGTCGTTGTCTCCCACTGCCTTACAACATACAAAATATGAACTCTGCGTAGACGCTTCAGGGCTGATCCCAGTTATGAATTTATGTTCATCTTAACTGATACTGGTCAATCTGGCGATCCCCTACTACGAAGCTGACATGTGCAGCATACGAGGCAGGCAACGGTGCTTGTGATTCCACTTTCGGCGGATTCTCTACTGAGCCTGCGTAGCTCAGTTGGTAGAGCGCGAGTCCCGAAAAAACTCCTGTTGTGGGTTCGAATCCCACTGCAGGATCCTGCAATATAACGTGGCTATGAGCTTTTCAACAGTGGTTATTACAAAATCGGACACTATATTTTTGAATTTCTCAATTTTCTGAACGAATTTCTGGATGAAATGTGCACTTTTGCCGTCTGAGGGCAGCATGGAGACGGACTCTAAGGTTGAACGCACGGAGGTGGGAAACAGTAATGTCAGAAGGTGGACAAATGTTTGCAAGCACGCAAGGAATTGTAAATATACTGGTGGAGGTGGTTATTTATTTTGCGTACTTTTGGCGACAGAACCTTTTCATTTTTCGCAAAACCACCCACTTCACTTGCACGATGAGATTTTACCACTGACATTGTGTAGAAGCATGTCCTGATACAAAACAACTTCTATTTCGGCATGACAAACTCGAAACCATGTATTATGGTTATGCACGTAGCCAATTATTTATTAGGCAAATTTGCCTAAATGTAAATGTTTAAAATCAAAAACATTTTGCCCTGAAGCTAAAACGCCATCTAACACAATAACCTGCATGATTTTAGCTTACCGCAATAAAATTAGGCTTGGTGGCTTTTACGCGCAACCAGTGACAAAACGACGAAAATCGAGTGACACCTTTCAGGATTAGAAACCGTGTTGCAAAATCTATTAAAACATGAAAATTTTGTTATTAGTGCTTGGAGTCGAAGAGTTAAATTTGCGGTGCAAGGGCAAAAAACGCGCGCCATGCTCTTACACAATGAACTATGCACGATATCGACAGAGGTGTATAAGGCGTTCATGAACTTGTGATCCTGGTGTCACATTGAGGTTACATTGTCATCACTTTTATCTTTTGCTTTACTTGGGTGCGTCGGTTTCTGCAGAAACTAGTGTTTTATAATTTGGGAAGTGTTATTATGGTCGATAAGATTGAGGGGTTGTCACAATCCTGGTTTGCTGCAAACAGAATCCTGGTTTGCTGCAAAACTCCAAAATATTCATTGCAAATAACAATGAAAAGGTGTAAATAATGTGAACACGAACAAAAATGTATTTTTATGCAACAATAAGACCTGGTATATTTGGCAGTCGCATACCTATACTTAAGGGATGCATTTGAGTATCGAAAATCAATTGTCCAAAATTTTTTTCGCAGCAAAAAAAAAGTTTTTTCGCATGATTTTGGCGCTGGCCCAACATTCGTGTTAAGTTGTGCGTGACGATAGTTAAGCGCCAACAAAAAAGTCTTCTATATTTAATTCGTGTCCGCTTAAGATTCGTGACGATTGCAAACTTTTTGCAGTTTGATCACGCGACTTCGCACGCTTAGTAGGTGAAAGTTCACTAGTTGCAATTTAATGCTGTGTACCATTTAAAAAAAAAACTTCGGTTGATTTCAAACGAACGCAGTTAAACGGGGCAGAGCATTGTAAAGTGTGGAAGTCTAGTTGGAAAGAAGTAAAGCCTTGCGTTACTGCCGTTATTGCGGTAAATTTTGTTAAATCAGGGTTGCGCAGCCAAATGAAAAATGCATTAAAGTCGTTTGCCAGAAATTTGGGTAAAAAAAGTTTTTGGACCAAATCGATACTGATTTTTTTGACATTCGCGTCCAATTGCTAGGCTTTTATTTAAGCTCAGTGGACACACTGGCGGCGGTTGTGATTCAAAACTTTGATGTCACCCGAGTAATAATAACAAGGATTTGTATCTGTTTGACCGGTTAATAAAATAACACACTCATAAAACTTTAAATAAATCTAACTAGAAAACAGTTTTTCCATTGCATGTAAAGTTTACGCTGACTTCACTGACATGGCTTCAATATTGCGCATTTTGTTTATCAATTTGACCTTGATGATAGGATGCCAAGGTCAAACCCCGAGTCAATCTTATTCCAACAACAGACAACTTGACACGGCTGGAAATGTTTTTCTCTACTGGGATTTTAACACAACACACATCACCCTGGAGGTAAAAGGGATTATAAAATACAAAATAAACTATTTTTGGCAATTATATATTTTGTCATTTTTCCTCAAATTTTTTGTTTCTCAGGTTCACGGCCAAACAGCGGGATGGGTCGGTTTCGGTGTTTCCCCGGGCGGAGGTATGACTGGGGCTGATATAATTGTCGGTTGGGTCAAGAACGGTCAGGTCACAATCAATGTAAGTGCAACTTATATCATCTATTGGCCTTTACATTGATACTGTGACACTGAGACAACTTTACTTTGGTTCCCATCCAGTTGCTTGGCCATTTTGAGCCAGTTTCCTCTGTGGTTTATGCCCGGTTGTGGCATCGAACAGAATAGGTAACAAAAACATTTCGTTATAAATAGCGTTGAATGAATTGAATTTACCGAATTTGTTTCCAGGGCCGGCATGCAATCAGCAATTTCGTTTAAGATGTTTCATTTCGCTGTCAAGTTTGCATTGCAATCAATCTGTAATATGAACAAACACTAGCACTGTATTACTGTAATAATTTTTGTACTAAGATTTAACCTTTTTTTCCCCAGGACCGGCATGCAACCAGCAATTCGTTCCCACCACTGGACGCTGAACAAAACATCGATGATTTATCTGGAGGCGAAAGTGACGGGTGGACTTGGATCAAATTTACTCGACAATTTGCGACTTGTGCTTCTACACAAGATCTCGCCATAACTGTGAGTATTTGAAATTTTTAGCAGTAAAACAGACTAAGCGTTAAATTTATATAAGCTATTGCTGCCAGGCATGATTTCAACTTTATAAAGCTCTTCTGGCAAATATGATTTTATTCCCACGTTTCGACGTCTTATACAGGTCGTCTACATCTGGGTAAATAACACTGCGTAGTACAGTGCACGATAAAACGAAAAATAATTAAGTGTTAAATTATTTGTTTCATCAACGACAAATCGATCATTTTTCTTTGTGGTTTAAACAGATTTGCAATGCTTAGTGGTAAACCTCGATTTAAAATGGAATGAATGACATTCTTCTTTGGTAGTATAAGGTAGCATAAAAAAATTCGGTAAAATTATTGCCACCATAGAATGTACGTTCGTCAAATAGTTTGTTAAACTTATTGGCAGAAAATAAAACACTACATTGTTTGCAGCTTCTGTGTAAATGTTACAGGGTCACTGTGGCAAACCGGTGCAGACTTGAGTTAAACCGACCCCTAAATGTTGCGACCTAACACGTTCCAGTGTCAGTCTTCTGTTACAGCTAATCTTACGTGCAGCAGGCGACGAGGGTGTTTGGCAGCACGACAACATGTTGTTTAAACCAGGGGTCGACAACCTTTTTTGTACCTCGGATCGTTTTTGAAACTGAAGTTTTATCGCGGAAAATGTTTCAAAGCATTAAGCCTAAAAAGTATACGGCCCGATAACGAACTACTCGCGGACCGACGGTTGCCGACCACTGGTTTCCGTGATTTCCGAAAGAGTGCCGCGACAAAAAGTTTTTGAAGGCGTTAACTTCAATCTACGATTTGGGTTCGATCACAAACGTGGTTGCGCTTGACAACGCCCGAAACCTCATTTTGATCTAATTTGTTACCAAAAGCCCTCTAAGTCATCACCCTGAAGATTGAAACATTTTTTGGGAAAACAAAAGTCTGCTGAACGTTTCAGAACCCCCAAAAATGTTTATTCTATGCCACGGGTTAGTTTAATTGTAAGATGCACATTTACAATTGTGACGTACAACCAGCACATTATGACGTACAACCACAGTACATTATGACGTATACAAATGGTACACCGCTGTCCGCATTCGAAGCTGTCATTTTGTAAGATGACGCTTCAACTTTCACATAAGGTCAAACGTGATCAGAAATGTGAAACCCAAATAATCCTTCGCGTAACTTGTATGGCCGAAATCCTTTGCGTCGTAAAATCTCCTCCATTTCACTAAAAACATGACGTTAAAATTGTGTTGTTTATCAAAAAATGCAAAATAATAAAAATGAAAAAATATTAGGCTACATTATTATGCACAATTCTGGAAAGCGAGGAAATTTATTGTAAATTTATTTATTTGTTGATGTTTTACAGGACAACACAATGAAAACAATTTACGCTTACGGTTCAAATGACCCAACTGGCGAAGATATCGTACCTGGAGACTATCATGGAACCAACAGAGGTACGATTATTTTATGTGACTGACTTTTTTGGTCCGAACAAAAATACGACTTCGACCCTAACAACATATATGTTTTCGTGGAAAATCAAAATTTCAGCAAATAATGTTTCCAGGTAGTAGAGATCTGATTTTTACCTCATCGGCGAGCTACGTGGCTCCACCTACCGGTGATTCTGTTGAAACTTTTACGCTGACGACAGGAGGTTTCGAGATTCCAGCACAAGATACTTATTACAGCTGCCATCTGCTGAAAATCCCCGAAGTTCCATCAAAGAGACATATTATTAAGGTAATTATCAAAAATACTTTTCTTCGAGAAATCCATATAGTGTTTTTCTCGTATTGTACAAGTCCTGACTTGCAGAGCTGCCTTTGTAGAGAACCAAACGTTTTCATCTTGTAATAAAGATTGGACAAAACTTTTGTCATCATTAGTAACAAGCCCAAACTTCTTGTTAAAATATAGAAGTAAAGAACGCCACTTAAACAAATAACTTGTTAGAAAAATACGCCTTCTCTGAGTTTTCGGCGCTTTCTGTAGAAAACCTAATCACCAACCCACTTTCCCTCTTGTTCTCGTCATGTACCTGATTCTAATAAATCTTTTCTTAAACCAGTGGTGGAATTCAACCGGTTCGCACCGGTTCTATAGAACCGTCTCACGAAATTTTATGAGATCAGCAAACCGGTTAGCATTACTGGTTACTGTCAATGGATTTTTTGTTACAGAACCAGCTGAAAAATATGACTTTTGTGACAGAACCGGCTGACAAAAAATTAAATCCCACCACTGTCTGGACCCCCCAAATAAAGTCCCACTTTCTGCAGTTGAGTGTTGCTTCAAGCTTGGAAACTCTAAACATTTTTTTGTTTAGATTTCTCCAGTGATACAGAAAGGGAACGAACTTTACGTTCATCACATCATTATCTTGCAGTGCGCTGACAAACTTCCGGTAGGTGTCAAGTGCATTGCGCATGGAACAGACAGAGTGAAATTTAAATGTGTGCCTAAATTTGTCTCACCAAACCTAAATCAAAAGTGATCTGAATTATCACAAACTTATCAACTAGAAGACCTGTGCTCGATAGTTGGGTATTTATGGCATCCTTCTAGTTTTTCGTTTTTTCAACAATACGTATGAGAGCGAAATATTTTCAATGATGTTGTTTTCAGAACGGCACCGTTGTTGGATCGAGCGGTGAATGTCAAACCAAAAACATGCCCGTGGAACGAAGTTATTGTACGCAAGCATTCGTAGCGTGGGCTGTGGGTGGAGATGTGAGTAAAATCCGAATAAAAATCAGATGGTAGCAATTTTGCAAAAGTCCGACTATAGTCTACATAACATTATGCTAGAATCCTAAAGCAGTGATTTTGCCAATTTGGTGTTAAAATTCGCGCGTGTATTTTGCTGTTGTTTTTTGGAGGGTTCACTGGTGCGGGCATAAACTCGTGACCCCTAAACATTACCTCGCGACCCACAGGGGGTGCCAGAGGTCCCCGGGTTGGGAAAAGCTTCTTTAAAATCATCTCGTGTTTCAGGACGTCATATTTCCTGCTGACGTAGGTTTTCCGTTCGGTGAACTCGGTGACCCCAAGTTTGTGATGCTGCAAATGCATTACGACAATCCACATCTTGATAAAGGTTAGTCATCAGCACTGATGATGACAACAGCAGTTGTTGAAACGTCTGTACTATGTTTTTGTACAAAAGTCCGATCGCAGTTAAAGATTTTGAATGAATTACTCTTTTAAGACCGTATAGAGCAGCGGTTCTCAAACTGGGGTCCGCGGTCCTTTAGGGGTCCGTAAGGCAATTTTTAGGGGACCGCGAAAAGGTTGAAGTACTTCTATTTAATTCTATATCAGTTTGTGACACTAAATACGTTAAAATCAAAGTAGAATCGACTGTCTCCATCGCTAAACAATAGCCTTTATTCCATGAAACTGACAAAAATGCAATTGTTTGTGCACAATCGTAAGTGTTATGAGCAATTTTGCATAACGAGCAAAAATCCTGCAATCAACTTTCGTTTTTATGAAATACACATTTAGGCTTAAGGACCGCGAGCTCTCGTAATAATGCAAAGGGACCGTTTTGAAAAAAATATGAAAAAGTTTGAGAGCCACTGGTATAGAGTGTTGCTATGATACGACACTATTTGTGGAGTTCGTTACCGGGCCGTACAGACAAGCTCAAGGTTGTCATTGAATCAAAGTTGTAATAACTTATATGAGCTGTAATAAACTTTCAGCGCTGAACGTTTGTTGTTTTTTAAAGGCCGGTCTGTGATCAAAATTTCCGTTTGAAAACTGGTCCGCAGTGCAAAAAAGGTTGCCGACCACTGGTTTAACCCACTTTTAAAACTCTAAAAATGACAAGTAAATAGGGCAATTAGCGCAACTCTTCGCTCTTGATATTTTGTCTGCAAAACCAAACACATGTAAAATTCCCATGCAGGTGTTGTGGACGATTCTGGTATAATGTTTACTTACACGAGTGAGATTCGAACCCACGACGCTGCAATGATGAAAACCGGCCACGTCACATATCCTTTCCTTCAAGTGATTCCACCCAATGCGTCATCCTTTCTCACATACGGGGATTGCCCTGCAAATTGCCTGGAAAAAGTAAATGTCAATCTGCTGGCTGCAATATTTTATTGATGTTTTGTTATTTCTCTGCAACAGCCTCTTTGCTTTTTATGAATCGATTATAGTCGGTGCCTTGTTTGAAGAGGATTGAAACCATTATAACCATTTTAAAAGTTTCATGATGAAAATAACGGCCCAAATAGATGTTTAAAGCGACGTGCTTTATTGTTCAAACGTTTTGGCAAATGCTCATGCCATCATCAGTGATATGAAGTGACACATTTTAAAAGTGCTTTTAAATACAACAAACGGTCACAAGACCAAAATTATATTTTTAAGTTTTAGATTTTAACATTTATGAGCGTGTTACCAAGAACGTATAAATAATGCAAAAAAATACTCCTAAACGCCTTTAACAATTTTAATTAATCGTTGTGGGAAACATTGAGCTGTGGATTTGTATTTTTTGCAACTGTTTGTTTTTGAGTAAATCAAAGTCAATAGTTTACTTGCATAGTAACTTCATCATCACATTTCCATTATTGTTGAACGGTTAAGTAAACAGCAAGCACATCGAAAAAATAACATAGGTTATCTTCGTTTAATTTACAGCTTAACCTCTTTTTCAGGCAATGGATTACTCCAACATGACAAGCATCAACATATTCTCGGTGCTACTCCACACTCACGTGATAGGCAAGAAAATCACTTTTCGACATTTCAGGTTTAAAGAGTTTTTTACAGAAGTGTTTAACAACTGCAGTTGCGGTTTGAAACAGAATTTATTCGTTTCAGAGAGGGTGTAGAATTGCCTTACATCGCGAAAGACGACGCGTATGATTTCGACTTCCAAGCTTACAGATATGTGAAGCCTGAACGCACCGTGCTGCCTGGAGACAGCATGCAAGTTCTGTGTGATTATGACAGCTCGAAGAGAAGTGGTGTAACTTATGTGAGTGTATGCGTCATGATTTCAAATTATGCTTTAATTTAATTGATAGATTCGGGCAAATTCAATTCTTCTTGCCGTTAGTCCAATTTAACGTGCCGGTATTTTTTCCGTAAAAAACTGCTACAAACTGCTAGGCAAGCAGGAACAACTAGTAATAACAAACAAAATGTATATGCCATTTAAGCACTATTACTTCTTGGTGGAAGCATTTCATGATGACAAAATAACTCAATGCCAAATAAATATTTTTATTGGTGTTTAATTTAAAGCCTGGTCTAAACCAACGGTCTGCAACCTGCGGTATGCGGGTCAATTGCCCGTTGGTTAAAAGTTGTGCGGTCCGCAGAGACGCCTGGATTTCAAATGTACTGGCAAACGAGCCCAGTTAATATATTTTTGAGCAGATTAATGCGCCCGGTGCTATTTTTATGCGACCTGGCAATACGCGGCTAGAATCGAATGCGAATTTACTTGTAGTTAAGCATATTTGGTATGCAAAAGTAAAATCGTCTTGTTTTATATAAATGTGCGGCCCGCTATCTGGCCTTGGCAATTGTATTTGGCCCCACAGTGAAAAAGGTTGTCTAAACCAGGGGTCCGCAAATACTTTTTGGCGGACCCTAAAAAAATTGCTCTAAATTCTCGGGACCCAAGTATTTTAGCATGTACTTTTGTGGAAAATGCTAATCAACTAAATATCAATATTAAGAATGCTATTATGCTATTGTCAGTTGCTATTTTCACATAAAACAGGAGGTAAACGAACGTATTTATTCTAACAAATGAGAACTGTGGGCTCTGTGTTGAGAATAGAGATGTACCGAATATTCGGTTTGCCGAATTTATTCGGCCGAATCGGCCACTTTTGCAAAGATTCGGTTTCGGCCGAATAATTTGTTGCGATTCGGCCGAAACCGAATCTTTTATGAACACATATTTAAAGCGTTAAGCGTGTCTTTCCTGCTTAGTACCAACGAAAATCCTGTCAGTTATTATATTTTTTATCACATCATCGTTTTCCCCACTGCAGACAACTAAATAGCAATTCATTGCCGGGTTGGAAATCATGCTTGAGGCAATGTTAAACCCCACAGAACTGAAATAAGGACGAAACACAACCATTCTGCACTAATTGCCTGGTAGATAAACTTATGTTTTCATGTCAAACGCGTACCGTACGACTTCGTGTGACGTCATAAATGATTCGGTTGATTCGGCCGAATTTATTCGGCAAAACCGCCGAATATTCGGTTTCGGCCGAATCGAAATTTCGCCGATTCGGTACATCACTAGTTGAGAACGCAGCTAATCAGAAAACGCATGCTTGCATAGGTGCGCTTAACTTTTTGCATTGTTACATATACTTTATGTCATAGTTACGTAGTCATACGTAACAATGCAATAATAATGAAATAGTTAAAAAAGCCGAAATTCATTAATACTGTAGATGCGATGCTTATATTCATGGGAGATTTAATACATTTCGCGACCCAGACTGGAAGGTCTCGCGACCCAAATTTGGGTCGCGACCCACTATTTGCGGACCCCTGGTCTAAACTGCAGCAAAGTGTTCCTGAACCTGGGGCGCAAGCCCCAAAGGGGTGGCTAAGCACCTTTAAGGGGGTCGCAAAGACGTATCATATGTATAATATTGTAGTAAAACTTGTTAAATGTGTTTAAGGGGTCGTGCTGTCTTAGAAACCTCCCAAAGGATGTCACAAAGTCAAAAAAAGGTTGAGAATCATAACTGCTGTAGCGTTTTTGTGAAATAAGAAAACTTGCTTCAAATTGCTGAAATGGCAAAACATATCAAACTTTTGAGTTTGTTTTTTCTTGGATTTTCAGGGCGGATTGCCGACCACCAGAGAGATGTGTCTTGCATTCATGTATTATTACCCAAGACTCCCCATCGCGAACTGTGAGTCAGGACCTGTCAGGAATCCATATTTGTACAACGCTATGGGGCTGACTGCGGAGAACATATCAGACATCAGGTAAAATTACTTCCTTATCAGTTTGAAACCTAACAAAAAACGTTACCAGTTTTTAACAAAATGTTGCAAATAATCGGATATTCAACATCAGGTCAGTTATGTTCCGTCGTTATGTTTTACACAAATATACTGGCTCTGATATTTTTGCTCGTATTGCAAATAAGTTTTGTAAAAATGGCAACATGTCTAATATTGACGAAGCATTTTTGCTAAGTTTACTTCGTGCATGTACAGCATGTTTTCATATTGGCACAGCACAACAAACTAAAGTTGTAAGTTGGTTGGGGTTTCTAATTCGGTGTTAAGTTTGAATAAACAGGACTTGATTCTGGCCTTACTTCACACTATAGGCCTCATTTGAGCCGAAATTTTACCAACTTTTGGACGAATTTCTGGCCTTGTGTGAAATTCGGGCCAGTAGGCTACTTTGTTTTTCTTGGCCCGATTTCAGGCCTCTGCAGCAAACACAAAAGAAAGATTCTAGTCCAAAAAATATAACATTAACCGCTGTATTGATTTGTGTATTTACCTCAACATATCTGTGCAACATTTATTCAGGTCTTCGATTGCAGAACTGGGTGTGTACGATTCTTATGCTGACATGTACTTCGAGAGCACTGGAATCACTGTGGAGCAATATCTAAATAATGTGAGTAAAAAAATTATGTACAACAAATCTTGTTTTCTGGGACAAAAACACCAAAAGTTGGATTCGATTTTGTGCTCCCATCTTTCTTAGTTAAAAGACACAAATGATTTCTTGGCGACTGGCTGATTCGGTATAAAGCCTTTAATCTGTGGGCCTGGCGTGCTATGACCACCTTAATACGAATATTATTGTGGTTGTCAAGGTGATTTTTGTTTTCGCGTGTGTGTGGTTTTACATCCACGTAACATTTTAATTCAAAGGTATTAAGTCTTTACAAACCTTGTCTTACTAAGTACGTTGGTTGGAAACAAGCCGCCCTCCTTCATTTGCTTTAAACTATACATATATGCTACCGACTTTTATTGGTTTACGACTTTTGTAAAAGTGTGTTGTCACTGGAATGCATAAACACTTGAGGTGAAAAAAGTATTTCTGCAAATAAAATAGTAAATATATATATATATAGAGAGAGTATATCGTATATATTTGATAAGTGACGACAGATCCGTCGGTCACCACCCAGTTACACAAGATGACTCCTGTAGTCTGTTATGGCATTACAGTTACATATCAACTGATGTTGATTTTTCAGCTTCCCTGGAACCAGCAGTTAGCTGAAAAGTTCAGTGACGCAGTGAACCGGATTCCTAAAGTGCAATTCTGCTCAAACAACAACTTCAGACTTCCAGGGGTAAGTAATACAAGATTCATGAGTTTAAATCAGTGATGCAGCGAAGTTTCGGTCGGTCGACTAACTTGGGTGACATTCACCAATGTTTTAAAACTGTATGTGAAAATTCGGCCGAAACCGAACTTTTTATTATTGAAGTTATTAATCGCCGTTTTGAAACATCAGGCATTCACTAAAACAATTGTTCATAACCTTTTCCTTGCTGCACCCCTTTCAAATTACCAACCAATTTTCGCACCCCCATGGGTTTTTGTATTTATATAGAATAGACCTAACCAACCTTAGTGATTCAGCATCCCCGCACCCCCTAGGAACAGTTCTCGCACCCCTTGGGCTTGCGTGCACCCCAGGTTAAGAACCCCTGAACTAAATGTTGAATTTGAAAAAAGACGAGCCAAGTGATCTACAAAATATTAGATGTTGTGTTCAGCTTAGGATATTGCAAAAGTTGTTAAAAAAGTTGAAAACACTGTTTTTGAGTTAAAAAAGTCATCATTATCCGGTTCATTATTAGTTTAAAGCAGCATTTGTTTTTATTCACAGATAAAACGAATCGCTCCTCCGCTTAACATCACGAAACCTTACGTGGAGGAAATTCGAACTTGTGTGAGGTCACAAACAACAACTGTTGCCATGACGACCACTTCCGGTCAAGTTGGTCTCACTGTGACGTCACAAAAACAATTGTTTATCTTGGCACTTGCTCTTTACTTCAACTTTCACTTTGTTTGAACCTAACTTCACGCACATTAGAAAAATATGCACGTTTGAAATATGTTCACTTTAAACTTACCTTACAATCACTTGTATTGCATTTAAATATTTCGAAAATATGTTTAATGTTTTAGCAAACTTATGTATGTAGGTGAGATTGAATGGGTCATAAATGTAGATCTACACAAAACATTGCAATTATAACAACAGTATTAAGTTCTATATTGTGCAGTAAGTCAAGGGCTCCTGCGAATTTTTGCAGCTTTACTGCCGAGCCTTTGTAGCTCACTTAAAAAAGCACTAGACCTGGAACGGCTTTATTCGTGGGCTCGAATTCCACCGCAGGCTAGGTTTTTCGAGCCTACGCCTTGCCGTATGGGAATGCTTGGGAGACCGGCTGATTCGGTATAGCGCCTTCAATAGGCCTGGTGTACTATGATTTATAAATGAGTGTGCCGTGATCGCTGTTCTGCATGGACGCTTCAGGGCTGATCCCAGTCATGAATTTATGCTCATCTTAACTGATACTGGTCAATCTGGCGATCCCCTACTACGAAGCTGACATGTGCAGCATACGAGGCAGGCAACGGTGCTTGTGATTCGACTTTCAGCGGATTCTCCACTGGGCCTGTGTAGCTCAGTTGGTAGAGCGCGAGTCCCGGAAAAACTCCAGTCGTGGGTTGGAATCCCACCACAGGCTAGATTTTTCCAGCCTACGCCTAGTCATATGTAGGAATGCTTGGGGGACCAGCTGATTCGGTCCTACATTTCCTGCAGACTTGGTCTATTCTTGTTACATGTGCATTAGCGAACCTTCGGCGACTATGTGTAGAAAATTAGTTTCAATTATACCTGCCTTGAAATAGAATTCGTGACATTTGTGGCAAGCCTTTGGTTTTTAGGGTAAAGGTTATGACGATGTAAACTTAGCTTTGTATGATTAGCTGATCCTCTCATGGAAGTTTTCACAACATCCCACAGACATGCCATCACAAAAGATTTAATTGTCACATGTTTGACTTATTGTTCCGACTCTTGTGATGGAAATATCAAGTTACAAACCAAGGCGCGTTAAAAGAATTTTATCATAGGGTTCCACTAAATACATTCGCTTTTGTTGAATTACATGAAACAGTTTGTGTATTTAGTAATATTAGCCGACAAAAATGTAATACAAGTAACATACGTTACCAAATGTGACATTTTAGGATAGATATCAACAGAAAATGACTATCATACTCTGGTGACTTACTGACACGACCCTGACGTGCCCATGTGATGTGTTGGGATTTCAATAAACTGGTATTGTGTCGTAATAACAGCTTCAGTTTATGAGCTGAGTTGAAATCTAAATTACAGGTTGTTGGCGGGTTAGGGTTAGGGTTGACAATACAATGAAACCAGAAATTTGATCCTACGTGAAAGAAGAATAGACAACATGCGGGGATCACTTACAGTTGTTCATTGCGATGACACAACCTTTTATAGTTCTGTGCGGTATTGCCATGTTAAGATTAGTTAGGATAGCCAGGACAATTTAGTTGTGGTTTTGTTTGTTGAATTTTAAATTTTAGTGAGCTTGTTTTGGTTGATCAAATCGATTTAATAGTCGTTGTGTTTTGGAATTGTAAAATAATGTGAAATAAATGATTGTTACTTCGAAATATCTAACTCGCTCAAGCTCGATAGCACCACATGATAAAAGCAATAGCTTAAACAAGTCAACGTTATCTCTCGCTATAATAATTGCATTGGAATAGTAGGACATTTTTGGTCAGGTAGTAAAAATTGGGTTGGCTATGGAGCCATTATGTGTTTTATTTATCGGTTTGACCTTGATGTTGGGATGCCAAGGTCAAACCCCAAGTCGTACTTATCCTTACTCGAGACAACTGGACACAGCTGGAAACGTTTTCCTTTACTGGGATTTCAACACAACTCACATCATACTAGAAGTAAAAGGGGATTTTGAAAATTGTAACTTATTCTGGTTTGGAAATAACCGCCATATTTTGTTTTCACAGCTTCACGGCCAAACAGCGGGATGGGTCGGTTTCGGTATTTCCCCGGGTGGGGGTATGACTGGGGCTGATATAATCGTCGGTTGGGTCAAGAACGGTCAGGTCACAATCAATGTAAGTTCAACGTATACGTGTTTTAACATTTTAAACCAGATCGAACAATTGTACTTGTTATGAGACGTACCTTACTTGGTTTTCCTTTCAATATTTTTTTTTCATTTTTATCCTCGGTGGACGGGTAACGCTTGAATGTGTTATGGATACAACACTCGCAATAGGTCCGCCGTTGAGCTGCCTTGAGACACAAGCTACCGAGATAGGATTAGAACCCACAGCCTTGTGAACACAATGCGATTGCCTAAACATTGTACCGTCTTTGGCTAATTCTAATGCAGTCGCAGCATTACATGGCACATCAAAACAAACAAAATATCCCGGATGTTTCATGGACTTTATTGCCCCCCATGACCAGTTTTAATCTATTGGTTACATCAGTTGCCTGACTCAGGTGTGCTTGTGTAACCCAGGACTAAATCAGTGGTGGGATTCAGCCAGTTCACACCGGTTCTGTAGAAACTTCTTACGAAATTTTATGAGATCAGCGAACCGGTTAGCATTACTGGTTACTGTAAATGTATTTTGTAACATAACGGGCTGAAAAATATGACTTTTGTGATAGAACCAGCTTACAAAAAATTTGAACTCCACCACTGACTAAAATTGGATTGGAAATTCGTTTGGGATGAGTTTAAGATTTAAAATTTTTCATTCCGTTCTCAACGTCTTCACATTGTGGTTATATTTCTAACATGAATAAACACAATATTCCCAGGACCGTCATGCAACCAGTAATTCGTTCCCACCACTGGACGCTGAACAAAACATCGATGATTTATCTGGAGGCGAAAGTGACGGGTGGACTTGGATCAAATTTACTCGACAATTTGCGACTTGTGCTTCTACACAAGATCTCGCCATAACTGTGAGTAATTATGTTGTGTATAATAAGTAGTACTGGGCCAACATACGATAGGTGTAGTCCGATTACTTTAATCCCTGAAAAACTATAAAATAAATAAATTGCAACCGCAATAACTGCATTTTTTACTGCAAAACAACTCACTGTGTACAATACAAGGTCTCCGGTTAAAAAAGACATTTTTTTTTATCAAACTTAAACAAAACAGAAAGGTTTTTATACTACTAGGTGTTAGATCAGTGGTTCCCAAACTGGGGTCCGCGGTCCTTTAGGGGTCCGTGAGGCAATTTTTGGGGGACCGCGAAGCGGTTGAAGTAATGCTATAATCTTATTTGGCGTCAGTTTGTGCCACTAAATAAGTTTAAATCAAAGTAGAATTGAGAATCGACTGTCTCCATTGCTAAACAATGGCCTTTATTGAATGACAACTAAAAAAATGCAATTGTTCGCGCACAATCGTTTTTGTCCTGTTTAATGTTTTTGTCCTGTTTGTGATGTCACATGCTGTCTTTGGATGACTATTATGCGCAATTTTGCACAACTAGCTAAAATCCTGCAATAAACTTTCGTTTTTATGAAATACACATTTAGGCTTAAGGACCGCGAGCCCTTGAAATAATGGCAAGGGGACCGTTTAGAAAAAAATATGAAAAAGTTTGGGAACCACTGTGTTAGATAATAAAAATGTTGGTTTTGATGTAAAATTTTGCAAATTCCAAACCTAATTTAAGTTTACAACCGTCATGGCGGTAACTTGTATTAGACTGCTTTGTGAAATCTTGTTACCAACAAAGAATTTTAGAAATTTGACACCGGTCTTATGAAACAACTTCACAGGTGGCTTTCGTTGTCATTTGTCACTAGAATATCATTTACAGTCAGGTGACACGTTGTAAAGTGACACAAACGTTTGAACCTTTGATGAGTCATCAACTTTTGTTTGCTTCCATGGCGACGGTGTAAGGGAATATTGTGACAAAAATAATTGCCTTCAATCCATCGTGTATAGCCTCTGACAGGCGACTTTCAATAGATCGTATGTAATTCGATGTGGTTTTATTTTTAGGACAACACAATGAATGTAATTTACGCTTTTGGTTCTACTGACCCAACTGGCGACGACATCGTGGCTGGAGACTATCACGGAACCAACAGAGGTGCGATTAATTTTTCACGGAACCAACAGAGGCACAATTATTATTTTTCACCAACAAACCAGCTTCGGTTTTGCGCTTTGTTCATTGTTATTCGTCAACAAATTTTGGAACTCATATAGCAGATTTGTTGGAAGAAATTGGGTTCCCCAAACTGTTTTTTTTTTTATATAATGCAGCGGTAGTTAACACAGTAAAATTGCAAACGCGGCTGAGAGCCCTGTCCGGTCACGTTAAGACAGCCAAGTGTTGAGACCTGAACCAAACAAACATTTATTTTTTGCAGGAAGCCGAGACATTATTTTCACACAGACGGCCTCCAGAAGCTCTGTGACGCCCCCTGATGGCGAGACAGTTCAAACTTTTACTCTGAGGACAGGAAATGTTACGATTCCGACACAAAACACTTACTACAGTTGCCATCTGCTACAGTTGCCTGAAGTTACAGCTAAACATCATATCGTCAAGGTAGATTGTAATTACATGTTTTCATCACCTCTAAATGCACGACATTCTTGTAATATAAGCCATATATTATAAGCTGTAACCAGTGGTGGGATTCAGCCGGTTTGCACCGGTTCCATAGAACCGTCTCACGAAGTTTTATGAGATCAGCGAACCGGTTAGCATTACTAGTTACTGTTAATAAACCGGCTAAAAATATGACTTTTGTGATAGAACCCACTGACAAAAAAATTGAATCCCACCACTGCTGGGTGTATCATAATAACTGCCTTGTATTCAAACAATAAAAATATAGATTTGTCAAACTTGAGACTGCTAAAAGTCAAAAATAAACATATTGCCAATGTTCATATATCTCGTGTGACTCCGACTGAGGATATATTTTAAAGCTTGTTTTACTTGTTGTTAACTTATTCAGATTGCTCCTGTGATCGATGCTGGAAACGAACTCTACGTTCATCACATTGTTGTTTACCAGTGCGTCGACCCGCTGCCGGTGAGATACCGTAAACATATAAACTACGCCAGTCAACCAGAAAAAAATTTCAAAAAATATGAGTAATAAGATCTGTCGAAATGTTTGCATATCATTCCTTGACTTGATTTTAAGTCTTCGACAAAGCTTTACTTGAAATAAAAAATTAAACCTGTCGACTTCCGTAATATATAGCATTGTTTTACAGGAGGTTAGGCTGAAGTGTTAAAACGGCTCTCGGGCTTTTCTTCGCGTAAAGTGGCATTTTAAATTTAGCCACACAGTGTCGTGTGCTTCGTGTGAAAAACGAATCCGCCTGTGTTTGCCCAACTTGTAGAATGTTAACCAGCCAGAGTTGCAAGTTGGGCTGGGCTATTCGGCCCTGATTCGAACGCAAATTTGAATAAAAACCGACTAAATTTGGGCCTGACTTCACACACTGTCATAATTCACTTCACTTAAATCTAACTTTTTGGCCTAAATTAGGCTCAATTAGATTTTCACTTTTCATGAAATTTTTTTTTATTCCAGGCCGGTGTCACTGTTGGAACGGAAGGTGAATGTTACACAGCGGCAGCCCCTATCTCCTCGGCCATGTGTAGTCACGTCATCACAGCATGGGCTGTAGGTGGAGAGGTAAGTTGACATCTGTCAAACATGATTGACAAGTGGATGCTGTCAATCAAAAAAACTTTATTTGTAAATCAATAAACAAAACGCCCAGAGAATCGAGTTGTTTAGAAATTTTCGCCATACCATGATTGCATGTTGTCGAAAAATGTTGTTCAGCCATTATCCACCAACTGTGCCATTTACTGTTTTACACTCCATAACGTCTTAACGTTGCGCAGCTATTTCCGGCTTGGTGATTGTTTTTAGTGCAATTGTGTCGCTATGTTGTCTTTCACCAAGCGAAATAAACTCAACTCAACTCAATTAAAAAGTGAAATTTAAACTTTACGTTTTTTTAACTTTCCCTAGCAATAAAGTTTGTGTACATATACAGATAAGTTTTTTGTTTTCACAGGACATCGAGTTTCCTACCAACGTTGGTCTTCCATTCGGCGAGGCAGGCGACCCGAATTTTGTTGTGCTTGAAATGCATTACGATAATCCCGATTCAACTGTAGGTCAGTACCGAAAAGAGATTTTAAGCTTCAAGTTTTATTGTAAGAGAGTAAAGTTAGTTTATGTGCAATTTTGCTCAAAGTTGAAAAGAAAACTTAATTTATAACCAATTGTCGTGGGTTAATATGTTTTGTATAACTCGCTATTGCAAAGAAAATTTTGAAGTTTCAGTTCATTCTGCTGACATATTAAAATATTTATGTTTCAAAACGCGAAACCACTTACATCGCGCACAATGTTTTTTCTAAAAAAAAATCTTGATGTAAATATTTGTGAAAACAAATCATCTCAAATCAAATTCAAAATTACAAGTAACAAACTTAACAACCATATAGAGCTCTTCTGGCAAATGTATTTTTATTCCGACGTTTCGACGTCCTATCTACAGGTCGCCTTGATCAAGGGTAAGTGACGTGCATTGTACTAATCACATTCAGTGTTATTTACCCTAATGAAGACGACCTGTATTGGACGTCGAAACGTCTGAATAAAATTACGTTTGCCAGAAGAGCTCTATAAACTTGATTTTATGCCTGGCAGCAACAGCTTAAATAACAAACTAAACACTTTCAATAAATTTCGTTACTCACAGGAGTCGTGGATAATTCGGGTTTGATGTTCTCCTACACTGCTCAGGTTCGAACCCACGACGCTGGGACTTTGCAAACCGGTCAGTCAGTCAATCCTTTCTCTCACACAATTCCTCCACAAGCTTCGTCCTTTCTCACTTACGGGGATTGCCCAGGGGACTGTTTGCAGAATGTAAATTTTGTGAATGGAGAAATGAAATGGTTAAAATTTGTTGATTGTGTATTTTCATTGTAATTACGTAAATTATTTTAATCATAAACATTACTGCCAAAGTACCGGTGTATATATAGAATACAGCACTGATGATGACAACAGATTGTTGAAACGTCTGCATGATGTATTCCTCACACACAACGACTCTGGCAGTAATGTTTATGATTAAATTACTTTTCAAGTCCGTGTAACAACCATACACGTAAATTATTATACGCATGGTACTTTCGGTCCGCTCGGTGCGAAGCAAGAACGTGGTCAAAAAAATAAGTTTTCTGTGTTTCTCTGCTCTGCCCAGAACAGCAACATATTATAACAAGTTAAAAACATATTTTAGGCAATGGCCGCATCAAACGGCGTCACAAGCATCAACATATTTTCTGTGATGCTCCACACTCATTTGACGGGAAGAAAGATCACACTACGCCACGTCAGGTAACAGAGCTCGGTGCATTGTGACTTTTGTAGGAAATGTAAAGTATGGCCTTGAAACAATGATAAACTGGAGCAAAAATAAACCAACCAGTATTTGGTTGTAAAGGTCACAACGTTTCGACAGTTTTTGTTGTCACCGTCAGGAAATAAAATTAACAGAATAGTAAGCTTATTTGGACGCACATGCAAAGTTAAAATAAGTTTTAGAATGTTATAGAAACAAAATGTTTTCTAATGGAGTGTAAATTGAAGATTTTTTTTGCGCAGTGGTGGGATTCAATTTTTTTGTCGGCAGGTTCTATCACAAAAGTCATATTTTTCAGCCGGTTCTGTTACAAAAAGTCCATTGACAGTAACCAGTAATGTTAACCGGTTCGCTGGTCTCATAAAATTGCGGGAGACGGTTCTATAAAACCGGTGCAAATCGTCTGAATCCCACCACTGATATAATATGTAACACGACAGGTAATAGCAATAACTCGAGCACCAAAACAAGCAAATACCAACCCACACTGAACCATCACTTCTTTACACAGAGACGGAGTTGAACTTCCCTTTATAGCGAAGGACGACGCTTACAATTTCAATTTCCAAACTTACCGGTTTATTTCCCCCGAACGCGAAATACTTCCCGGTGACGACCTCCAGGTTTTATGTGATTACGACACAACGTCTAAAACAGGATTCTCATATGTAAGAATCTATAGAAATCTTCTATTAACAAATTTGTGTTTTCAATTTATGTCACTACCCTGTTGATTGTGTTTTGAATGGGACATCAAAACGTCGGCATATTATAATAAAGAAAGAGCTAAAAAATTTGATACATTATGTCTGACAACAGTTTATTCAAAAATCAACAGTTTATTCAAAAATCTTCTATGTTTTAAACATTACCTGCCGACTTCACTTTGGTTCCCGAACAGCTGCTTAGCCATTGTGAGCCAGTAAACTCTGTGGTGTATGTCCAGTTGTGGCATCGAACAGAATAGGTGAGACATGGCTTTTTACCCTGTTACTCCCAACACTAGCCAATACGGCCGATCTTTCGTCACCATCTGCACTGATGAGACCTTACAGGTCGAAACAATGTGCAATGTCACTCAAAAATTCAGGGTATTCGAACCACATAATATTTTTCCAGGGTGGACTTTCAACAGACAGGGAAATGTGTTTAGCATTCATCACATATTATCCTCGCATCACAATCAGTCAATGCGAAAGCGGGATTATTGTTGACCCGAATTGGTGGAATGTGATCGATCTTACGGATGCGCAAGTCGCAGATCTCACGTAAGTTCCTGAATCGTTGTGTAAATTTGAACCGAACGGCATAACTTCGTTATTTTTTTGATTGTTTTCTTCAAAACAAAAATTTTCTGCAGTAAACTCTTGTAAGCGTGTCGTGCCGTAACAATGTGCCTCTTTAAGTTTGATTCAAATGTAATTAAATAATAATTTAGCTTTACTATATTTCTTCCCAAAACAAACATTTTGCTGAGCAATATGACATTTAAAAAAATCAGTTTAATTTTCACAACAACAACCGCAAAATATCCTAAAAAACTTTGCGTCTTTGGAAAGTGACACAAATTTATTCCGACATTTTGTTTTTGTTCCAGAACCTCATTGGCGTTTGATGGTGTCTACGACTCGTGGAGAGATTATACGTTTCAAGCTACAGGACAGACTTTGGAAGCATATCTTAACGGTGTAAGTTGGATGGAACTTCGCTGTTTTCAAACAACGGCAATTAATTTTAAAAGAAGACGTTTAAGATTAGCTACTAAAACTGTAACTGTCATTGGTTTTAATTATAATTGAGTATTACTCATCCAGCAGTTTTGTTATAAACAACCGTCGTTGCGACGTCCCATACAAGACGCCTTCATCAGGATAAAACTTAATTGTTTTAACCAAAGTTTCGGCATGTCCCGTTGATCACCTCTTTGTAAAGTTTAACTTGTAGAAAAGGCATGAAAATTACGGGAAGAACTGTATTTATTTAATAAACAATGAACAAGATTTACAGAAACAATTTACTATTTAATAAACGATATCCTTTGCGAGCTAAACTTAAGCGAATATACGTTCTAATGTAAATGTTGTTTACCAGCTAAATTGGGATCAAACACGAGCGGCTGATTACAGTGCAGCGATCAACGAACTACCGAAATTCCAAGTTTGCAACAGAAACGGTGTTTCGCCCACTGGAGTAAGCAAAACAAGTTGATAACTTTATAAATGAACTTACTGTATTACTGAGATTTAAACATATATGCCTCATGATATGTGATTGAAAGATTTCATGTGAGATTCATTGCCAAGTAATTCGTAACGTAGATGTATAAAAGTTGCTCATAGTAGTTGGCTCATAGTTTTCTTCCTGAGATGAACAGACATTCATAACTGGGATCAGCCCTGAAGCGTTGATGCAGACCAGCGATCACAGCACACTTATGTGTAAATCATATTACACCAGGCCTATTAAAGGCGGTTAAAGGGCTACCCAAGACAACTGCAGTTATTTTTTGTCATATTTACCAATTTTACTTGCTATTTTTGCAGCTGCTCAGCAGTGTTCCGGCACTGAGGGTCACTCAACCTTATGTTGAAGTTTCACAAACTTGCGTCACAACCACCACCACAACCACCACGACCGCATCTACTTCAACCTCTACTACAACACAATCCACCACACAAGCAACAACAACTACAACATCTGGTCAAGCTGGGCTTGCATCACTCAAATCCGTACACCTTGTACTCGTATCAGTTCTTGTCTACTTTATCGGTGCTTTTTAAACTGGATGTTTCACGAATCATATGTTTATGTTTGGATATATGTGGCCACCAGTTAGCACCTTTTGTACTTTGTTTATAGATTTGTTTTGTTTAATCCAACATTCACTGTAACTCATTCTCTAGATTGTTTAATTATGTGTCGTTTCTAGAACGTCTTTAAACAATGCCAATGAACTATTACTCTAAAGTTTAGCGCTCTAAACCACAACAATGAAGACTTTGTTCAGATTTGCACTTTTTTGTTTGTCTATACTTTGTACATATTACTATCTATCAAAGAAAAATTGTAATGTTTTTTTTTTCATTAACGATTCCAGAAATTTGTATATAACCCAGTTACATTATGTCGTCACAAGGAATTTCGTAACAAAGCAATTTTCAAATAAAGGTAAAGTTTTAGCTCAAATATGTTTTCTTATCCGATGGAATGCGCTGAAAAACATAAAGAACTCGTTATATTCGTTCTTCTTACGTCAGCCTACGTCACGCTATCATATTGCGTCATCACTTATCTCGAAAACATCGGTGATTTGGGGACAAGTAAGCAGAAACATATTAAGCGGAATTTGTATGTTGTACCACCTGTATAAAACTAGTTACTGAAGTTTATAATTATTAAATGCAATGCAAGTCAGGTATTTTATTGGAAGTGGTTGCAGCACTGCGTCAAAATTTATTTAATTTGTTGCAATGCCTTGTCAAAATACCGAACAAGCGTTTCGTCCACCAGGTTGCATATTTAACAAATTTGTCGTTCAAATGGTGTAATGCTAAACAAAATACTGGTTGTTTTTATCAAGAACTTGTATTTTTGCTAACGTTTCGCCCACCAAAACGGTAGGGCTTCATCAGAGCAATGAATTGTGTATTGCGAGCAACAAGCGAAAAAGCGCAAGAACAGCGGGATACGATAAAAAATAATTACACAATAACAAAGGCGATCCGAACAGTTACATAACGATTTGTAATAAAGGTGTCATCCTACTAATTTAGCCGTTACACCACCAATTGTGGCCCCCACTATTTTGCACAATATAGTTTTATATTCTGGTTTGGTAATTGTTTTAGTGGGGTCCAACCGTGTATATCGCACTGCAAGTTATCTGCGTATATTTTTAGGTTTAAAAATCGTGATAGCTTGTTGCGGATATGTTCTGTTGTTGATCATCATTCTACCGTCGAGAGCACTCTACAAGAATGGATTCTGCGACAAAAATTTTGGCCAAATCAGCGTTTTGTGGACTCACAACACTTCGTCGCATGAGTTGCCGAACGGCGATTGAAATTTGACCGTTTTGTTGTGTTTGAAAATCGACATCGAGTTTTACAATGATTTTTTACAATTTCCGCTAACATCGAGATTTACAATGCATGCAAATATAAGTGTTCACTGTGCAACTAAAATAAATTCTGTTTTTGATAAAATGGACCGGATTTTTCGAGATATTAACTGTTTGTACAAAGTCTAAAAACACCAAAAATTTAATTTCAATTAAATTTAATGAACTATTTAGGGAATTTCCCACATGGTACTTCATTTTTGAACAAAAAATTGAATTCTTTCGATGTGGAAAAACATTCAAATGAAAAGCTGTCGAATTCGAAATTCGAATACCTATAAATTGTGACTATAAAAACAATAAAAAGTGTTGTGGGTTTCAACGCTGATATTATTCCAATCTTTCCACAAGTGTTTAAACTTCTTTCTTGTACAAGCAGCGCCGTAACCATGGAAACTAATTACACAAGCCACTTGAAAGTTAATCTCAATGTGCTCGAGGCTTAATTTTACAAAAGCCAAAGAAGTTTCAATGAGCTTAAGTCGGCGTTTATATTGTTTAATTACAGCCACAAAAAGCTTGACTATGGCTATACTAGCTGTTACATGTATTTCAGCATATCTCATTTAGGATTTCTTTCTTGCTTTATTATAACAATTTAAAGTTTTACAAAATCGACGTTTGGAAGTCTAAAACAATTTGTTTTTGCAGAAATTAGGTTGCTTTACTTCTACTGTGCCAAATGGCTGAGTGCAATTATTTAACTACAAATGAAGATTTAAATGAAACCTTAACTGAACTGGAAAAACTTCATTTGGCAAACAAATATGCAAACCAGTTGCTGGAAAGAGATGGGAATCACTTTTCACACCTAACTTCATTGGGTAAGACACTTAATACATTATATTTAAAAAAAACAGGCTAGTGTAGTTTTTATGGTCTTCATGGCAGCTTTACAGTATTGTTGTGTTTAAGGTTCAATGAAGCCAAGTTATTTGTGATATGTTTTACTGCTAGGCCATTAGGTGAATATAAGCTTAAGTAAGTCTCTACGAAATCAGCAAGTAACATATTCAAACACAGAACGTTCAATACAATGTATTAGAACTATAGTTGTTATATTTTGTGTGTAAACTAAGTATGATTCCAAGACCATTTAAGACATTTGTTTGACCATTTATTGTGTGATCACTTGTTTACTAATTAATATCTTTTAAATTTAGAATCAAAGGATGATAACCTGGAGGGTAAAAACATCAACCAACAACCAACATCACCCACAGATTTTCTGTCAGATCATTGGGGAGCAAACCGATACCTGAATGCAAAAAAATTTGACTTTGTGAAAGATTATTTGCAGAGAACTGACAAACTGCTGGAGAAAAACAACCAACTGAAGACTGTAACAGCTGCAAGTACTTATGAAGTGGTTGAGTCAACTACAGATCTATTTACAAAAGTTGAACATAATCATGTTGGTGCACAAACTGTCACTGACATAACAAAAGCACATGAAGAAAAATCAAGTCAGGTTAATGGCAAAGAACTTGTGTCTATGTCAGAAATAGATGGAGAAACGTTTAATGATCGTGAACAATTATCAAGCCTGTTTAATGTCAAAGAAACCGAGTTTATGTCAGAAACAAATAGCGAAAAAAGATCAAATTTTGTCAGTAAAGAAGATCTTGTTTTCAACCCTGCTCTAGTCGAAGACAAAACTACATTTCATGCCACGGATAAAGATGTTCTGCAGGTTCCCCAGGAGGATGAGATGTTACAGATTGTGAGCAATGAAAAGAAAAATGTTATTGTCTTGTCTCCTGCACCTTTGGAAGAGAAAAGCACTTCCAGTTTTGCTATACAGTCCGACACTTTGCAAAAAGCTGACCATGATTACACAGAAGGTGGTAAATTGGAAAACTGTGTTAATGTTAATGAAACCGCCACAATTATCGACACACCTGATTCACAGACATTTAATGGAGGCATTCAATATGATGTTGACTTGTTGGACGTATCTTCCATAGAAAGCAGTTTATCTTGTGATACTGATGAAATAAGTGTGACTTTCAATTCACAAGAAAATAATGTACAGGATACTGTCATACTTTCTAAAACTGATAAACAATGCAGCAGTTTTCCACAAAATAATGTAAATTATGACCATGAGTTGGAAGAAGCCAAGGATTGTATTTTGGAAACACACCGACCACTAGAAGACACACAGCAGTTTGTTAAAGTTTTTTCAACCTCAGCAACACTTGAAGATTACCCAAAAGCTCTTCCTGCCTCATGTTGGTTCACCCCAGAACAAAGTTTCAACAAAGAAAGTCCAAAGAAAGATGAGAAGGTTAATGAAAGTTTAGCAGACACACAACGCCATGGTTCAATGTTTCATGATTGTGAACAATGTCGTAGTCACCCTCATTCAAACTACTTGACATCTGATTCCATTATTCCTCCAGCTAGTTTCTCACAATTGCTTCACAACAAAGAACCAACCAGCAAAGGTGCTGAAAAACCCAAAGAAACTTTTCTGAACAATTTACAGAACATAAACTCATCCAGTCTGATTGCTGTCACAGAAAATATTTTACCAGTAGTTGGAAATGTCATGACTGTCGCAGATTTTGCCAATGAAAAACTTGTAAATTTGCCTGAATTGACCCAAAGCTCTTTGCCTACCTCTAGTTCTTCACCACTTTTATCACTTTTAATGCAAAGCAATACAAGCACAGATTTAGCTGGGAGTGGAGATTTTAATGGAAATAGTAATCAACAGCCATGCATCATAGAAACAACAAACAAGCCCCTCACGCTTTCTACAGAAAATGTTGAAAATGCAAGTGTAACTAAAACCGGCCAGAAAAGGGACGAAAATAATTCTGTGCCAAAACTGAATTTGAAAGCAGTTGTTGGGCAAAGCACAACAAAATCTAGAGGAAAGCCCAAAGACAAGTTGCCAGTGCGTCCAAGAAGCGCAGGATTTTTGAAATCGCCTTCAAAAATAAATGCACAAAGGACAGAAAATAACAAAACAGTAAACGTTGCTGAAGATAGCAAACAAAAAACTGAACAATCCCCAATCCAGTTGAACCAAAGACCAAAGAGTGCAAGCAAAGTTATGGACATAAAAAGGTCAGTGAGTCCACAAAGAGTTTGGGAAAAGTCTAGCATTGCTTGGAGTTCGTATGGGCACAGAGAGCTTAATACTTGGTCCTCAATGAGCATTAGCCCCAAACGAAAAGTTGCATCCCCTAAAAAAGTGGTGTCACTTGCTCCCAACATTGAGTCCAGTGTTGCTAAATCACCAAGAGTGTGGATAGAACAAAATTTACGACCGGTTAACTTTTGCCAAAATTTGAAAGACTTTCCGGATGAAATAATTTTGGATATATTTTCCTATCTTCCATTTCCACAACTCACAATTGTGGCTAAAGTTTGCCAAAGGTTCAACACTCTGGCCAATGATTTTATGCTGTGGCAAAATGTGCAAGGTAATGATGTTAAAATCAGCGATGCCTGGTTGTCTTCTATAGGAGAGCGACAACCTAAATCCATAGAAATGACAAACTGTTGCGGAAAAACTGTGACAAATAGAGGTTTGCGGAACTTTTTCCGAAATTGCAAGACTCGTTTGGAGTCACTGCATGTAAGTAAGTGTACTGGATCACAGCTAGCAGGGGATTCTGTGTTACTACATGCGGCTTGTTACTGCAGATGTTTGACGAAAGTATGTGTTCCATGGACATCAACAACAGATAATGGTTTTTCTGCAATTTGCACAGCGCTTAAAACCATTACTGATGTGAATATCAATGGAAATTCATCAATAACTGATGAGTCATTCACTATACTTAGTAAACGACACAGCAAAACTGTTCAAAGTCTCGAAATGTCAGGTTGTTTTAGTGTTTCATGCACAGTTCTTTCCGGTTTGTTGAACCAAACCACAAATCTACACAAACTTAACATTGGTTTGTGCAGCAAAGTGTCAGTGGACTTCATGTTGTTGTGGTGTAAAAAGCTTACACATTTACAGCACTTGGATCTTCATGGTATTAAGTCAATCAATAATGACTGTTTACATGAAATCGCCAAGAACTGCACACAACTGACAACTTTAATTTTGGCCAACTGCCCCTCGATCACTGATGTTGGTCTTAGTTCCATCTCAAAGCATCTGCCAGCCATGCTACATCTCAGTTTAGCTGGTTGCCCCAAAATTACTGACAATGGCATTGCTGATTTCATTTTAGCAGCCACTTTATTGAAGCATCTAGATGTCAGTAGCACGTCCGCCACCAAACTGACGGTGGATATGATTTCAAACTACCGTCATGAACAGATTGAAACCCTTAAAGTGAGTTTTTGCAAAAATATTACACAATCATGTTTGTTGTCGTTGCTTGAAACTTGTGCGTCCCTTCGCTCCCTGCATGTTTATGGCTGCAAGAGGATAAACTTGCATGCTTTGATCAAAACTAACAGAAATGTTGTCATTGAAAAATGATATTTAAGTGATCAGTGATATTTTGATGGTCGCTTTCTGAGTAAAGCATTTTACGTTGTCTTCTTCATATGCTTGCATCACTCTATTACAATTCCTTATTACAGTTTTCTTACAAGTTCAACCATTTTTACATTATATTCATTCACTGATTTGCACAAGATGTTATTGCCATCATGATTATTTGTGTTTTATACATCAGTTTATAAAGTTTAACCAAGTTAAATCGAACTGTTTAGGCATTTAACGACGGCACTAACGACGTTTCACTTCAAAATAAGTCACAAGTCCTTTGCATGGCTGCTGTAGTTGACCTAGTCAGTGTAATTCTCGGAAGGCTAGTTAGATTCGCATCTACGCCTGTTGTATGACGCATGGATGGGGTAACATTCTGTTTTTTGCTTTGAATCAGTGCCGGATTAACCATTAGGCAAAGTAGGCAAGTGCCTACAGGCCAGTCAAAAAATCCAGGCCACAACAACGATCTTTGTGACAATGATTTGGCAACACTGATAATTCTACTTTTTTAGTTGGCAACCCTGATTTTCGGGCCACTTAAAAAATGTGCCTACAGTGCAGCAGACCCTTAATCCAGCACTGCTTTGAATGTTAATACTCCTGCCTTAGGTTCAAATCCCACCGAAACAGAATAGATTAAGCCGGACGCCTTGTCACATGAAGATGCTTGCTTAGAGAGCTAGGTTAAATTGGTATAAGCCTATAAACGTTCATGTATAATGATCTGCACAGCTTGAGTCGTCATTGTTGATCTACGTGGCGATGCGTATTTTGGGAGTAGCACATCAGCTTAAACGATTCAGGACTGATACCGAACATGACCTACACATTAATAGGTTAGGCTAGCCTACAAGCGAACGCAAACTGGCGACGGCCGAACGAATTGATTGTTTAACAGATGAAAGTCGCATTACTGCTTCCCTAAGCCGGCTGATGGACTTAAGTTGGTTTCAAATCGAAAATATTGTTTCAAGCGAAAAAAACAAGAAAAAAGTTGAAAGCCGCAAGGCTGGATGCGAAAGTTTCCTTCTGACGCCCGCATCAAAAAGAAACGCAAACGGCATATTTCCCCAAAGCACGAACATACACAGCTAGTAAATCTAAGTTGGAATTGGGAAAGAATATTAACTATAAACTTAATGCTTTCGCAAGTAGAAGATCAACCTGTCAAATTGTTGGTTAACAACATCCCGTGCTGTTCTAACTCAAATCCAAGCTAGGATTCGCCCGCATTTTAGATCCAATTATTTAAAATAAGATGTTAAACAAAATTACAATCAATTAAATGGTATTTGGCTAGAGTTTTAAGTGTAATTGTGTGGCTCTGTTCTCTTTTACCAAGCGAACTAAACTCAACTCATTCACACATAATTATACCATCAACACCCCAAATCATGTCCACCCACAATGGCAATGCAATTGTAGCACGTTTAAATAGGATCCAGCTTGGTGATTGTTTTAGTGCAATTATGTTGCTATGTTTTTGTTGTTTCAATTAAAAATATAAACACAACTCAAAAACATTTTAGTTTGGCTTTGGCTAAATCATCACGGTTATGGGTCACCGCGCATGACCTCCCGTGCAATTCTCTGCAAAGTGCAAAGTGACGTGCCTGATGACAAATTTGTGCTGGTTTCATTATGAATGTGTCAGACGGAAGTAAGTGTGCTGTTGCATTTATTTAGATCAGACAGCCTAACCTACTATTGAGCAATCTTTGTAAGTTGTATTTGTTATCGCTTCTCTCGGGCTAAGCAAAAAGATTAGAAAGATTTGTTCAGGACTCTTGACTTGTCAAAACTCAAAACTTTAGATGTGGGGGAACGGGAACGTATTGTGAATGAATGCTAAATCGAAAATAACCCAGATTTTCGAGTTAAAGAGCACAAAGAAAAGAATGTTTACCTATCATGCCAAACCGTGGTCAAAAAGAAAGCTCTAATACAGCTCTATCTACAAGTAATTATTTTGGACTTTGACTTGGTGTGTGAAAAATCTCAAAATTGTATGTTGATAAATTATTCCAAGTAAAGCAACATGTAGTAGCCTTGGAAGATAAAAAAACAGCCTCATGTCTTCAAAAGCTTTTGTTACTTTTGTTAGTTAGCCCAATTGTTAGTTTTAACTCAGTTGCTTTATTAAGATATTTTGCAAGTAACAGGTAAATTATGTTCAGCTAAAAGTTTTAGCTGTTTTTTTGCAAAATACTTGAATATATGAAGGGGTAAATAAATTGCATCGTGCTTTTCTTTGGACAATGTCTTCCCCTGTGTGTACTTTTAGATGTGTATTTGAATTTTGGTTAAAAAAAGGTTTTACAGCGTTTAAAAACTTTTCTTTTTTAAAAGAAAACATAGTTTTTTCATGACGTTGTCGACCTTAGTCATGTTTTTAAATCACTGCTGTACGGAATTCACTGAAGTTTGCCACACAACAGTTTGGAGGTTTTCCGACCGTGATCTCATTGTTTAAAAATCACCAAACTCCAGTTGTTTAGTGATAAAAGAAAAGTATACGGAAAAGCATGGCGAATAATTTTAACAAAGACACGATGACAGAAGAAGATGCACTTCAGAGCTTCAGGGAGGCTTGGAAAAGTGAAGTGGCTGGGAAGAAAAATGAACAAGAAGTCAAGAAAAGTTTTAATCAGCAGAGCGACCTTGATCTAGTTCAAAAAGCCAGGAAACTATTCCAAAGTGGGATTGACTGTGAACGCAACGGAAAGCTTCAGGATGCAGTGCAATGTTATCGACGAGCAATACAACTGGACCCAGAGATCGAGCAACACATGTCTGACACAATTGATTTCACTTCACCAGTTGAAATAACGGAGACAGATTCAAATACTGATGACATTGAGCACTTTGACCTAGTGAAGAAATTCTCATCATTGTCGGCTTCAGGAAACCAAGAACCTTCAACTTCCAGACAAGTAACTGTGGTGACACAATCTCTTCACATCAATCAACTTCCAGATGATGTTATGATTGAAATATTTCGATGGGTCGCTTCTTCAGACCTTGACTTGTCATCAATAGAAACCTTGTCCTTGGTCAGTCGAAAGTTTTACTTATTGGCGAGAGATCCTTCAATATGGCATGCAGCTTGTCAGAAAATATGGGGTCTGCATACCAAAGTGAAGCAGTTTAAATCGTGGCGTAGGATGTTTATTGAACGTCCACAAGTCCGTCTTGATGGTGTGTACATCAGTAAAGTGACATACTTCCGCCAGGGTGATCCCAATCTCCTGACCTACACTCCTTTTCAATGTGTGGAATATTACAGGTACGTTAAGAAACTTCAGCAATTACTGGATGTAATTTGCAACCTAAAGATATCCATGACTTTACAAAACTTTTATCATGGTATGCAATAGCTCTGTATTTAATGACAAACTAATATGTGGTTTTGTTATTGACAGGTACATCAGATTTTTCAGCAACGGACAAATGTTGTTTTACACAACCCCCGATGAACCAGCACATGTTGTGTCTACGTTAAGTTTGGAAAATAGGCAAAACTACAATTTCCGAACTGGGCAATACAAACTGACATCAAGACACAATGAAAAATCAGCAAAGATCACAGCGATCCTTATTGCAGAGAAAAGTCAATATGATGTCAAGAAAATCGCCAAAAGCAGACGAAGAAGGGATTTCAAATACATTGCAACAGATACACAGTACTTTGTGGATTTGGAAGTAGCATCATCCAGTTCTAAGAAGAGGTTCAACAAGATTTCGTGGGTTAAGTATTCTTGTAGATGTGTGTTTGGTGGAGGGGAAAACAGTTCAGTAACTGAATACGACCTTGAAGATAGTTTTCCCCCATTTTATTTAAGTCGTGTAAAATCATTCAATGAATATTCTCATGAGTCTTTGTAGATTTATATTTAAATTGTGAGAAATATTTTTGGTGGCTGTGTATATAATGCAATTGTTTGTTTTTTTAATCTCCAACTGTATTGTACATTATATTGGGTGAATTTTATTTTTATGACTGATTACTTTTATGTGTATCCATGTCGATATATAGTTCATTGTCGAGTTTGCATGCAATGAATTGTGTTTGCATTTGTACAGTTGACTTTCCTACTTAATGCAGTTTTGCATTCTTTGTAGCCTTTGCATCCTAAAGTGGGTGAAACAATTAATGGTGCACATCGATCCCAACATGGGTTTGTTCATTTTATTGTGTAATAAATTGGAAACAAAGTAAACCACAATTTTGTTACAATGCAAGTGCAGAAATAATTAGTACAAAAATACAACTTTGAGTAATTTCAATCACAGTCGTATCTGTTTCGGGTTAGTTTTAAACCCAAAACTGCACCCATGGAATATTCATAAACAATGCAACATTAAACAATTTTAACGCTAGTACCATTACGAATTGCACAAAAACCAAGATTGGCAGCACAGATTATGTTATGTTATTGCTTGTCACATTTTAAAGTCATTTTATCAGCGATAGTTGACAGTAATTTGTAAATGCTGTTTGATTCTGCATGTGAAATATCCAGCGGTTCTTCGTTGACGTAAACATGGTTTAGTACTGTTGCTCTGCTACAATATTTCACATGTGGCTTTAACATAGCTGGATCTTGTTCGAATATCCATAACATTGAGAAACATGCGGTATCTGGAGAAATCGTCAACTCAGGCAGTAAAAATCGCATCTGAAAATGTACAGACATTCCTATTATTTCTGCCATAATAGCTGTTTAGAAAGTGCACACTGTTTCAACTGAAAATATCTCAGTTGTGAACCTGGGGACTACAGATCGCTTTAGTTTGTTTGGAGTAACAGGCTAAAAAGCCAGCTTCTTATTTATTGGCTTGATGTTTGAAGTGTTGTTTTCTTATTATCTCTGTTTAAACATAATTTTGTGTGTGGTTAAATGTGAGTTGTGGATTGTTGCTTTCTTATCTTGCAAAACTGTAAACCCTTTAAAATGCTTTAAAATCAAGTTTTTTCAAACATTGGAAAATGATTTTATGGTTTTATCAGGTATGAATGTTGATACATACCAACCACATAATGGGTGTAACCAGATACCAGAACAATGGTGGTAGGATGCTTGCAGTGATGTTTGTCACAACTGTCCCTGGATCGGCCAAATGACTGCAAAATTAAAATGAATTAACAACTAAACATAAGATGTGAAATCAAAACTTGAAACCTGTATATATTCCTTGAATTTAGTTGGTTGTTCAATTCTATGTTGATTGCATTCATCATGTATTTGGAACTAGCATAGGGTTCTGTTCTGTGTGAAAAGCAACAAATAATTGGAAATATGAATTTTCTAATCATGTAGGTTTGAAGTTGTTACCCTCTCTCACACATGTAATCGCTCAGGTGGAAAGCAGCTTTGTTAGCATTTGTTGACGTCGTCCAAATCAACTGGGATTTTGTTTTTTCAAGCAATGGAATTAACTCCTGCACCTGCAAAAGAAATCTGTTGTCATAGCTGGGAAACACAAGATGCAAAAAGGATTAAAACCAACAATCCAACAAGCTATTGTGCCATCTTTTAGCTGGTTACCATTTAACTACTATGGCTATTTAAACTTTACATGTACAGCAAACAGAGTAGAAGAACCAACCAAAACAAAATGTCCCAAAACATTTGTGGCAAAGATTGATTTTATTCCTTCGTTGGTTGTTGGGTCGATCGCCGCAAAAACTCCATTTCCTGTTCGAAACATTTCAACTGCCTCCCTAAGCACAACATTAATGTTTGATTAAATCCAAATCAACCACATCAAGAAATGTTGAGCTGTTGCGTTAAGTAATTGACTGTTTTCAGGTTTTTTGGTGGTAGTTTGTATGCTGACCAACTTACAAGGCAAGCATTTTCTGACCGATATATTTCCAATTTAAATTCGACACTGGCATTATTCCAGCATTCAGAAATATGCAATCCAGCTGAGGACATCTAAAACACATCAAATTTGGTAACGCACACATACATAAATGTAATATATATATTAAAGTCTGCATTACATGGTTTTAATTTCCTTGCATCCTTGTAGAACCGAACTGATAATCCCAATATCCATTTTTACAACATGAAGCTTTAATCTTTGGTGATATTCCAACAGTTTGTTTTTCAGGTTTTGGCCTTTTTGGATATTACGGCAAGCAACAACAATGTGAAGGGTCATTGATTTTCCATATTTTTCAACAATCTGAGTAATCAAGGAAAGACCGATCCCACTGTAAGCAAAGTACAATTTTGCTTATTTGTGTACATAAGTATGTGACTATTTAATAGCCAACTCAACTACCTGGTGGCCCCAGTAATTAAGATGTGCTTCTCCATTCTACAGTGTTTTTATTTTGTTTGGTAACAGGTAATTATAAAATCTACCAAATCATTCTATATTTAGTACGTTACTCCGGTTTTCAAAGTCCTGAAATAAGACACAATTCTTATTATTGGCCGATTTTTTAAGTGTGTAAAAGAACGTGTGCCCATAAAAAGTTTGGACATGAAAAGAGACTAAATGGACCAGGAGTTCAGTCAGTATGAAATACACAAAACATGTAACACAGTGCAAGAAGTTCAAAAATATTGTCGCTGAACTGAAGATTGAGGACAAATTTCTTTTAGTCTTGTTGCGATCTTTGCTGTTCTTGTATTGATCTCGAATTTTCGCCGGGTCTCGGACCTCGAATGTTTTTCCATTCATCAAGATTTTGTTTTTCAACAACTTCTAGGTAAAGTTCTTCAACAGACTTTCTTGGTTTTCGTTCCAAACCAAACTCTTTGGCCTTTTCATCCAGTTCGGCAGCTTTTCCCTGATGTTCCTTTAAGTCGTATCTAATCTTCGCAAATTCGACCAATCCAAACCATGCAACCACCATAAACGTCAGAAACGACGATCCGTATTTGAAATGTTGGTTTGCAAACAAGCGCTTGGTTGAGTTGATCAGTTTCTCCATTGGGTTTTAGTGAATTCCGTTCAGAGCTGCGTTTATGAATCGATCGATTTTCGCGTTCAAATCTCCCTTCACTTTGTAAACATTGCGCTACAATCACGTGATAGGATAATAGTGCTGCATCATTTTTTCAGTTTTATCGTCATATTGTTTCAGTTTCAGCTAAAAAATGCCTCATTTGCGACGTCACACATCAGTGCCATTTTCCTAATTTCGCTAATGTTTAGATTTTGCACAGTAAGGTTGCCCGATGCAATGTGAGATAAAATATTTACTTAACCGGTTACATATGCAGAGTTCGTTAAATATGACTGGCCTTGATCTGCTCTGCACTGAAAGACGACCAAACTAAGCCGTAACCTTGAAGTGGATGATCATTGTGAAATGTGCCTGCGTTTCCAAACTTTGGGATTCAGACAAATCCGTACTTTGTATAAGCTGTTGCTGTCAAGCAAATATCAAACTTAGAGCTGTATAGGTTGTCGAAACAAAAATGCAAGAAGAGCTCTACAAGGTTGAATTCTTTCACTTTACTAGACAGTCTCGCACCCCCTACTGCATTTTTCAACCGCCATGTATTAATAATTTTTACCCTAAAGGTTGGTTGAAACTCTCTACAAATCTCGAACTTCTTTCTACAACAAATGTCACAACTTCACATTTTCATGTCCACAATTTATTGGATCACTTTGCCAAGGTTTTCTGACTCCTCAGTATCGCAGATGCTCGTCTCAATGCTGCCATCTTTAGATCCTTCCTGTAACGATTTTTGCGGATGGTTTTGCTGATGGACTGAAGGGATTTTCTCGACCCACGGCTGAGTGTGACGCGGTTTAATGATTTTCCTGGCTTCTTCACAGCTGTAATAGTTAAATAAAATTGTGCAAGAGAAAAAATTATAAACCATTATTTGTTTAAAACAGAACAAATGCAACCAACAACAAGGCACTGTTACAGCAACGTGGTGGAAAGCCCAGTTTTGGTGTTGATCAAAAAAGTTGACGAACTGAAGGAAGATTTTAGGCTTCAAAAAGTTTTATAACAGCAATAAATCAGTTTTTCTTTCAGTCAGTGTTTTTGAAGCGTTCCATTGACCACCCAAATGCATGTGCTGTTGTAACACTTCTTATGGCTATTTTATGCACCCTTTTAGCCCAATAGGTCACTTGACACAGAATGGAAAGTAAGAATGGCCAAATCACCAATACAGTTATGAGTAGTCAGTTACTGTTGAGATCAACATTTTTTTCGGGCAAACTTTGGTTCATAATATCACAATTAACAAAATGACAGGTGAGTTTGGTTTGGAAAGAAAACCAAGAAAGTCAATATTTTACAGGAACTGCTGGTTTGCCAGGCAGTTGTAAGAGTTGTTTTTTGTGCTTACAGGGTTAATCATAACAAGGTCCCATGTGTAAAATGAACCTACATAATCCTGACAAACCGCGCAAAACGGCTTCGGAGAACACACAAAGCATGTATGTCTTCTTACGATCGCGTAGGTGTAAAAGGACTCAATTCATTTGTCAACAACAAAACCAACACCTTAAAGTGGACAAGAAACTTACACTTTGGTTTCTTGGTGATAAGAATAACTCCTTTGCCATTTTCAGCAGCTTCGACTCCAACAGTTTTCTTGTGAACAAGTCCATTGAATCTTAACACAATGAGTACAAAACGATGAACCATTAGATATTCTAAAAATGGTGGCTGTTTTGTGCTTCAAAACCACATAGATAATTTTGTATAGGATTCCTGGCTTTTTTGTACACTCATTGACATCCAAATATAAATACTTTCACTATTGAGCCTGTTTAACCCACCTGAAGCTGTTCTTGTTTTTCAGATTATTTGGTTCTTTAGTAAACTGTGTTTTGTTTCTTTTCATCAAGAAACAAGAATTGTTGCGAATAACCATCCATTGCAAATGTGCAGACATCTTTATGTCGTTTCTGTAAATAAACACATGGTAATTATATGGACACAAAAGAGTTTTGGGCCACCAATAAGTAGGAAATAATGGCTAATCGGCTGTTTTGTCTAATTTCACAAAATATTTGTCTCTGTGAAATCACATTTAGTCATAAAACGCTGAATTTTGTGAAACAGTACTTTTTTTAAAAAAATTGTGCCTTTCGATGGTTTAGTGGCTGTACAATGTGAAATATTTGTTATTAACTTATGAAGGAAAAATTTCGACTCACGTTCTTCGCAAACTCCACGAAAAGAACGATTACATTTATCCTCGTCAGTAGCACCAGACTGGAAGCGTGAGTTGGAAGTCGTTTTCAGGATAAATATTAAAACTTTAGTTTTTTTTTATCTTGTGTAAGGGATCAAAATGATGCAATCAGCAATCTAAATTAGAATAAAAATATCAAATACATTACTTCATGGTCGCGCAATGATTGTGCAATTGACAAAATTCTTCTTATTTTGATATATTTTCTGCTATGTTGTTCGGCTATTAGTTAAGCAACAATGCTGTTTCAATATAATATATTTATTTCTTGTACAATCAAAAAACAAAGCAACAAAACGTTATTTTGCAATAAAGTGACTAAAATCTGAGGAAAGGTCAAGCTTGACTGAGCAAGCGTGTGAAAACGTGAAGGGGGTTTTTGGCTGCCCTTCACCTTCACTGTTTGTTGAGTTGTTGTTGACGTCTGTCAAACTTTGTTTGTGCTGTTTACGTATTTGTTGTGCAAGAAAAATTACTGTTACATGTTAGAATATAATGATATTTTTATCAATCAAATATATGTGACGTAGTAAAATAAATAGCTCAGTTTTTGTTATGCAAATTTAACTCAGCGAAGACTAAGAGCATTGTTGCAACTTGCAAACTTCGCTATTCCATTGTCAGCGGTTATGCCAAACCTGCTTATGTTGGTAGTGCAAGTAAATCATAAAACAAACATAGTTTTATTCACTGCATTCTTAGTGTTTTTTATTATATAACTTAGTTTAAGAAGTGTGTCTGTGTCGGACTGTTGGGTCATTTAGTATCCATTTTTTGCAGGAAAGGGAGGCCATACTACTCAGGAACAATGTTAGGGCTCACATCACCGTACCAATGGACCTTCCTAATATGCATGTACACCGGGTACATGATGTATATATTCAACCGTAGATCGTTCTCATTTGTTATTCCCACTGTTGTCAAAAACGAAGGAATGACAATGAGTGAAATTGGACAAATTGTCAGTTCCATTGCTATGGCATACAGCATTGGCAAGTTTGTATGTGGAATGTTGGCGGACAAGCTAAGTCCACGTTTGATGTTTGCATCTGGCCTCTTCATTACTGGCATTGTAAATGTGGCATTCAGTATTTCCGAACCAAAGTATTTCACCCTTCTTGCATTTGCAAATGGACTTATGCAGGGTCCTGGATGGCCAGCATGTGCAAAAATTGTAAGAAGGTAAGTTAAGGATGTTGTGTTTTTTATGTTTCACATGTTTGCTACACTCTTAAATCAAACAATTACTAAATTAGACAATTATCAGCTGCAGAAAATGCACACTGTTTCAACCAACAAGATATCATCAGCACAGCTGGTGATAAGAGATGAAATAGTTTTTAAAAATTCAAAGAAAAATTATATTGAAAGTTAACGCGCATTAAAAAGCATTCATCATTATATGTTTATGTGTTATTGTCAGGTGGTATTCGCCTAAAATTTTCGGAAGCATGTGGAGTCTTCTTAGCACAAGCATGAACGTTCCAGCCAGTATTGGACCTCTCCTCTGTGCATACGTGCTTGATCGGAATGGAGGAAATTGGAGAATGATAATGTCTCTATGTGGGACAGTGTCATGTGGTTTTGCAGCTGTTGCATTTTTTGTGTTGAGAGATCATCCCGAGGACGTTGGCTTGACGCTGGCAAAAATAACCGGAGATGAAAGTCTGAATGAAGCGAAACCGGAAAAGGAAACAAAAGAAACAAACAAAAAAGCTAAACAGATGACCATTAAACGGATTTTCTCAAGTTTCTATACTTATGTTTTGTGTGTTGGATTTTTGATGAGTTTATTTCTGAAGGGGGTTGTGGATAACTGGTCTTCCTTGTATCTTATTCAGGTAAGCCCAGTTGTGTTAAAATGAATTAATTGTGTTAGGCCATATTAGCTATAAAATTATTAACGTTGTATGGTTTGCACGGAAATTATATGTATTTGCAAAATAGTTTGGGTTTTAATTTTTTGTCTGTAGACTTTGCATGTTTGTATGTGATATATGCAGTTAAGTTGCGTTTAAACTTTCGCCTTCCTAATTGCGAGTTTCACAGAACAAAGGTTCCAACCAACTTTTATCGAGTTCATTCATGGGTATGGTTGAGATAGGAGGCCTGATTGGAAGCATTTTGTCAGGTATGACCTTGGGGGTGTTAATTGCCCCTGACATTGACCTTTGTGATTCCTAATTGTGTGGCGATAATCAAAGATTAGTCAATGTGCATTTCGATTGTGTTTCTTGATGTTGTCCATGTCACATGGCAAATTTGATTGGTGCAACTGATTAACTATGTTTCTTAAAATAATTGACTAGTTTGTATGCAAAAACTTTTAAAAACAATTCATGTTGCCCAATCAAGTTTTGCATTTTTAGGACATTTTTGTGTATTATTTGCATATTTGTTCCATTGCAGGTATAATAAGTGACCGACTTGTTGCTGTGAATGGATTTACACCAAAGGGCCAACCCAGACACAATTGGTTGATTGCATGTCATGTTGTTTTGCTTGGCTCATTCCTTTCATTCTCCAACTTCATCACTGATGCTGAAGCCCAGAAAATGAGTCTTTCAATATCTGGATTTTGTATTGGTTTTTCAATGTACAGCATCATTAATTTGGTTGGAGTCTTAGCAATTGAAAATTCTGCTGCTGATATCTCAGGTAAAATACACTTTGTCAGTCAACTTATACTTAAAAAATGTTTCATTTGTTTCAAATTAATGTAACAAGTAGGGATGTTCAAAGTAGAATAACGAATCCTTTGGATTCGAATCCAGTTAGATTCGAATCCATTTTTGCCGTTTATATCGGGTAATTGGAACCGATATAAATGTGTGCTCTCGCCGTTGGTAAAAATGTAAACACATGTGTTACCTTTTTTACGTCGACGCCCGGTCATTGTACCAGTTGCAAAGACAGCAAATTTATCGCGCGGTCAAATCAGTAAGCGCTATACAACGTTATAACGGCAAGTCACGAGTCGCTATAACAACGCCATAGCGACGGTTGTGCGTTGGAGGCACAATTAACGATTAGCGCACTTGTTACGCATCTGATCACGTGATTATGCTTATGCCATTAAATGACATACGGCGACTTTTTGCAACGTCTTACCAGCATCTAATTGTTTCCGACTTTTTTCCGAGACAACAAAAATTTAACGGTGATGGCGTTAGGTAGTGATTGAAAGCATGGGATTGTCTGTTAATATTGCAAAAACAGTGACGGAATTCCATAACTGTGAGGTTTGCGTCATTTTTTAACCCCATACGAACATAAAAATACAGTACACGCTGCAAAGTTCACATTTTGTGTTGCAAAATCGCTGGTAGCTTAATTGGAATTTAAAATCACCCAATGTCCCAACTTTACATCACCCAATGTTTTAACTTTGCTAGAGTGCCTGTTTTTGCAGTTGTTTTAGGTTAACAAACGTTATATTTTAGTACACTAGGGAGTCTATGTCAGACCTCTACCATCAACAAATCAAATTACCACAGCATGCTTACAACGTGGTTACTTCTACTGAAGGCAATAATAATCACTAAATAAAAGTGTAAAAGTTATTTTTTATTTTTCTGGCTTAGTGGATTTTGGGTCATTTAGTTTCAATGCAGTTGTGCAAAGTTTTTTTCCAGTGTTTTTCTTTGTTGTGTTTGGTTCTTTTTTTGCATTATAAATAAAAAATATGTTTTATAATGTATTAAACTGGTCTACTTTAGTTGTAGTCAAGATTAATGATTGCTCAGTCAAAAATAATATAAGAATTGGATTCGATATTCTAGATTCGCATCAATTATTCTAGAATACCTAATTGTTCTACTTTGAACATCCCTAGTAACAAGCAGTATATATATATATATTCAAACAAACAACATTTTGATCAGGGTCATCACATGCATATTGTGCACTCATGGGAAATATTGGTATCATGTTAGCAGGTCTTCCATTCTCTGTGATGCAACAATCACTTTCATGGAATGGTTCCTTTCAAGTTTGTCAATTGTCTATTGTTATATCTTTGTTTCTCTTTGTTATATCTCAGTTCACTAACTGTAGAATAGGAGATTTGATCAAGGAGGATTAGAGATAATGTGTAATTGTGAACTAAATATGCTGGTACCTAATGTTAAAACAAAAACACTGAAAAAGTTTATGAAGGGTTTAAGACCATTGCTTGTTGTAGTGAATATTTGTGTATCATAATCTCACTGTAATGCCATGATGGGTTTTGTCATAACTCGGTTATGTGCCTTACTGATATAGTATAATTGTTACTGACATATAAGTTTCATAGCTGCTGCCCTTTTAGCTACCTGTGAAGTACAAAAATGCCAAAGGCAAAGAGATTACCTTATTGTTACATGAATATGCAATTTTATTTTTCAAAATTTAAAGTAGTGTTTAATTGCCTACCTGATTGTAGTTGCAAGGTTATTTTTGTTGATTTTATTTGTTGGTGTATTTTGTTGGCTGCAATTTTATGGCAGTTCATCCAAACTAAATTTTAACAACCATATAATTTTTTTTGGTTGATAATTCTTGAAGCCATAGTCTTTGTGTGCTACCTACGTTGAACTGTTTAAGAATGTAACACTCTCTTATTTGTTTTTATTTGTCTACTGTCCCAAAAGTATAATCAAACTTGTTTTTACAAATTAACTGCTAGCAGTCTACTAATATAAATGTATTCACCCTTTATTTATTTGTATATAATTGCTTTACTAACAAATGCAAATCCTTGTTAATTGCGCTGAGGTGTTTGAGTTTTTTCCATGGACTTTAAAAGCAATAAAAACTGCTGCGGTTGTTTACACAAAGTGCCTGCTACCCAATTGAATTATATGAACTTGTTGCTATGAAGCAGAGATTTTATTTGCTAACCTCTAAATTTTGCATTTTCCCTATCAAATTTAAAACGTGGCCGTCACAATTCACAACTCATTCTCACAAAACTTTGTGTGTTAACAATCATACATTGTGACATCATAGAATATAGTTTATAGTCGTGCAAACGTTGGCGAAGGCCAACGCGAGTTCGGAGAGCCGTTCCAGCGAAATGCTTTACAGTCACCTGGCAAAGATTTAATGTCCAACCAACAAAGTAAACTCGTAAAATTGGTGAGATTTCGAGGTACCGAGTTCTACTAGTTTGATGTGAACCTGGTGGAAGGGAGGCCATCAAATAGCTGATGATCATTCATTATGGTGGAAAAGCCTTAAACTTTGTGAGACGTTGAATCTTTTAACTACTTTCGTTGTGGCTTCCTTCTGGTAAGAGTGTATAAATAAGAAGTTTAATGTTAGTTTGTGAAATATTTCAGTTTGTAAAGCGTTGCTTATTGTGCTCTGTTTAAAGAACTTGTTTGTTACGAAACAATGCTGATTATGTAAGTGTGTTCTTGGCGTATAATTGTGAAGGATTTATTTTTAGGCACTCAAACCGTGGATTATTATGAACAGCAGCATAGCTATCGCTTGCGTGCTCATGTTCAGTTGTGTCGCAATAAACGGATTCGCGCTTTTTGCATTGTTACAAATTCGAAGACGAAACCGACTCCCGAGATCAGAAAAGAGTTTATTATTTGCTGTGGTCGTTTGCGGGATTGGAACAGCAATATTTTGTAATCTACCAACTTTCTTTATATTTGATGACGACGTTAATAAGGTAATGGAAACTTCGTTTTTATTAGTATAGTGCGTAATAGTCTTTTTAAAGGTGTTGGAATGTTTTTTAGTGATTGCTTTTTGTATCTTGTACATTTGTAACATATTGTCCCAACAAAGTTATGATTTTAGACGCGATTTGTCTGCATTTGCAAATCTGTTTTTACGCGTTTTTAGCAAAAGGTCGTCGCAAAACAATTAAGTCAGCTGGCACAGGTTGGGAAACAAAATTAGTGAAAAATTCTATTTGTTACGCTTAGTTTAAGGCACAGTGATTAGATTTTTACATCTTTCGTTTGGGCGTGTATCAGCAGTTCAGCATTTAAATTTTCACCCACATTCGCATTTTCGTGTTTCTTACGTTTTTCAAGAACGAGGCAAACCTGTTGAACCTACAATGTTGCTGTTCATTGCTTACATGACGATAAGCACGTGACTTGTCGTTAACCAACCACCTTCGAGTTTTATGGCGCTATTAGGCGTCCATTTAAATCGTGACAGTAATCCAGCAGAGTAAATGGGAAACTGGAATGATTTTTACTGGTGCTGAGTACAATTTTCACAAATAAATTCGAAAGGTCTATGATGTCACCCTAAGTTGTACGGTACACTTTGGCATAAAATGAAAACTTATACAACCAGGCAAACAGTAGTGTTACAACAACAGAAAAGTTGTGTTTCATTATTGCATTAATTCTGGAAGTTTTAAAGTTGCTTTGGCTGTTGTTATCAGTCCGTTAATAAATTACTGATCGTTTTGCCCGGAGTGGAAAAAATGATAATAATCTGAAAATTACATTAGTTAATTATGGGTATTGCGCTGTTCGATTCTGTTGTACATTTTGGCGAAAATGGTCACGTTTTGTGCTTTCAATCCGTTTTTGGTCGGTTTGGAACAAATTATTTGCCCGAAACCAAATCTGAAATGGCTGATTTGGCCGCATAAATTCGGAAAACTGCTCAGTCGCTGCGACCAGTTTTTTTTCCATCTGAGGTAGTTTGATTTGTTTGTTGCTGTTTGTGGTTTATTATGATAAGTGAGCGTAGAATTATTTTTTACATCGAAATCTACTGTTTTAGGGTTTGCTGTTGTTTGGGAGTGTGCTCGGGGGTCGTTAAAATCGTCCATCCATAGCAATCGTCCATTTATACTTCCCGTTTTAACAGTGAGTTTAACAAACAGCCCGCGTTGTATGGCTGGTTGGTAAACATGGACGAAAACAAACTAACACTGTCAGATGCGTATGTTGTAAACATTCACTGCAACGCACCGAACAAACGCTCTGTTCGATGTAACAAGGGCTGATACAGATTGAAAGCAGCAACATTTCACCGTAAAACTGATGTTATTTGTTTCCAGGCGCCACCAGTGTTTTGTGAAGTTTTCGGATTACTAGGTTCGATTTTCATGTCAGCTTCATCCTGGTTTGGAGCTTTGCTTTCATTCAATCGCTACTTCATCATAACACGGTCGTTCCGCAATCGCGCCCCTGATTCGAAATGGAGACTGGCAGGAGTCCAACTCGCGGTCTGGTGTTCTGTTACCATCGCTTACGTCACAATGTACGTGCTCGTCGAGTCGCACATCGGCGTTCCAGAACTAGGAAAAGCGACAAACTCTACAACAGCGCCACTAGCGGTCAACTGTAGTCTAACAGACACAGGTGCGCCGCTAGTGGGTAGTACGAACTGCTCTCTGCTGGCTCTAACGGACACAGGTCAACAGATCCACGTAGGTTTTATGGTGGTCGACATCCGATCTGGGATTCGTTGCAGTCCACATTGGAGGTTGTTGTTCAATTACCTCATAGCTGCGTGCGTTCTATTTTACTTGCTTCCACTCTGTGTCGTCATAATTTCCTATTTTCTCATCACGCGAATCGCTTACAAACAAGTGCGGAACATACGGAGAGTAACCGTTCGCTCATCAGGCGAATCGCGAACAAGTACGAACGTAAACGCCGTGGCGCCATCCAACGGTGAGGATCTACCACGTATTTCGGCCGTTAGCGGCGCTGATGAGATGGTCCAGGGTTACACGAAACCACTTGTTCATTTCCGCAAGATGTTGCGCGAGAGCACGTTACGTAGAAACACGAAAGCTCGACGTCGGAAAGCGACTGTTGTGTTTATTATCGCGATCTTATTGTTTGTGTTTTCGTGGACTCCCTACTACTCCTACTTCCTCATAGAGAGCATTTCCTATCAGGATTACGTCAACTCGCCAACCGACCAATGGGAGCCTCCCTTTCCACTCGGCGCTTCTATGTTTATGACGTGTAGCGTTATCATTGGTCGAACGTGGTCGATTCTGATGATCGCGATGCTCAACCGACCGTATCGACGCACCATGCGCGACATCTTGTGGCAGGGAGGACTTCGCGTCAGAAATTGTTGCCGTAAAATTTCAGGAAGCAACAGAATCGAAACGCTCAACGACACTGTGTTCTCAATCTCCCACCTAAGTCGCCCTACCTTTGTGACGTTTTTCAACAACAATGCTCGCCATGACAACCACGATGACGCGCCAAGGGACAATGTCTCAACCAATCAGCTGCAGCTTCCAGGTCATGTGACTCACCGACATAGCGTGGAATCCCCTATAGTGAGAATGAAACGTCGTTCAAGGTTAATGTCGGAAAGTGAAGAGGTAAAGTACCACGAGGGAAACTCCCGGCGTGCACGTCATAGCTCATCAATCGTTTCCCAAGGTTGGCTTTGATACTGTGTTCCTATGTTGTTTGGGATTTTTTGAATACACAAAGTTCCATTTGTGCAATATTTATTGGTTTTATATTTGTTGATGTGCCGGTCACTAATCCAGGCTGAGCTGAACCCTCCAAATGTTTCCATCTAATATTAAGTTTTATTCGGTAGTGTGTCTTCAACAACAAACATGTGTGACATTGCTGAAAACGTTTCACAGCTCAGCTTTACTTCTGTGCAGCTGGTCTTGCCATTTTATTGAGCAAAATATTTTAACATGGTGCTCTTAGACACGTCCTCACCATATAGATATAGTTTATTTGAACGAACGATTCACTGAAGTGTAATGTTACATGGGTTGTTTATAATCTTCTCCAGCCTGTTGCTTAAAATGTACCAAAGATTTAGCCATTACCTTTCAATTAATCAATCCTGACCGTACAGTGTAACACAACAATATCTAGACTGCACTGTCATGCATTCTTGTTCACAACAATAATAGTGCAAACTAGAATGCTTTCAATGCTTCCATGAATGATACAAAACATCAGTATTATGTATCATTCCTGTTGTAATTGTTACAACCTTGTGGTAAAATGCAACCAAACCACTGCCACTGAAACAAAACAAAAGAGATTTATTTACAAATATACGACTACGGCTTTGGCTCTGGTTCAATAAAGGGGTCAAATTCTTCCTTAAAAGATTTCGGTTCTTCTCTGTTCCGTTTTCTCAGTAATCCAATAATATGCCCACTAGCTTCAAGCAAAGTTGTATCCTTTGATGCTCCTAGAAATCTAAAAAAATGAAAAGTAAATTTCTTGCACAAGTTACAATGCCCGTCATGCCAATGAACTCATTATGAACCAGTTTTCTTAACGCTAAATAAGCTGCAAAGTTACATTTTAGGAATCGGGGCATTTTTTAGGAACTGTTTCGTTTAGGAGTACATAGTCCTATTGATTGCAAAGTTTACTTGATATGATTTAAACTCATATATTTACGATGAAACTGAAACAGAAAAATTAAAGTCACCTGGCTGATAATTCGAAATCGTGAAGCATGACTGAAACCAGTCGACCGCGACGGTACTCTTCTTGATTTTCTTCAGGTATCGGACACACAAAGTGAAATTTACCCCCAAAGTCCACAAATGCATTGTTGTCTTGAATCTGAACACATTTTAATTAGTTTTAGATTTACATGCAGTTGGTGTCAAAAAAGCAAGAAAAGCTTTGACCACAATATTATTTGCTTTTCCCGTGATCAAACTGTCAGCATCATTATATGTATATATAACCAGTGGTGGGATTCAGCTGGTTCGCACCGGTTCTACAGAACCGTCTCACGAAATTTTATGAGATCAGCGAACCGGTTAGCATTACTGGTTACTGTCAATGGACATTTTGTGACACAACCTGCTGAAAAATATGACTTTTGTGATAGAACAGTTGAAAAATATGACTTTTGTGATAGAACCGGCTGACAAAAAAGTTGAATCCCAACACTATGTATAATGCAATATTTTACATAGGCTCCATATGTTTATTGTGACCTATCTTTCTCCACAGAATACTTTGGTTATCCAAACACAAAACTGCTCATGATTTATGAGATTATTAGTTTGGTATTTTGATTGTACCTCCAAAATTTTTCCAACAGCATATGAATTCTTGAATTGACCAAGATGTATAAAGCCAGAATTGCGGAGTAACGTTGCAAACGATTTTGGTTTTTTGGTGCTAATTGAAGTTTCTTGTACCTGAAAAACAGAAAAAATAAATCTGCGTAATTTTTTTGTAAAAAACGCATACCGGTAACATGTGGTGTTAATTATGTTAATGACAAATTATGAATTGTCAGAAAATGTTATTTAATTTACAAAGCTTATACATACAGGTTGCTGAGCTAACTGTCTGGCCGATTGGGGTGTGCTATCTGATTGAGCTTTTTCATCTTTTTGTTCATTTTCTTTCTGGAATTCAAAACAAAAGCATTCAGTTGTTTATATCACTTCATATAAGTGTGGTAAGTTTACCCTCGTGCCAATGTTAGCTAGAACGTGGTCCATGGAGGACAAGCCATCTCCTGACGCAAATCTTTTTTGAGACAGATTGAACAATCTTATATTCAAACCCTTGTGCCTCCAGCACAATTTGGCGACAGCTGACATTTTTTGCACTTATTGCAAAACACAAAATCTTGAGGTTGGATTTTGTTGGTAGTTTGTTGTTTTTTTGTGTTGAAGACTTGATGTTGGAATTTTAGTTTTGTCCTTTACAAATATTTCACTGTTTCCATGTGATGAATGCCTTTGAATAATTTTAGACATATTGTCATGCAAATAATCACCTAACTTACAAAAAAAAATCACCTAACCGTCAGTGTCAATAATTGTCAACATATTATTTTATTTAATAAGGTTAAAGTTTAAAAAATATTGTTGTCATACGAAACATTCTGATCATATAGTTTAGTTGGATTAAAAACTATGTTCAACCATGTTTTAAAATTAATTTACTAAAATGCAACGCATCATATTCCAGTCAGTTTCGTACCATCCACTGTTGGTCCTTAATAAATAATGTTGCTGTTTGTTGTCAGGGAACGCTGTTGGTGGGTTTGCCTCGCGTTTCACCCAAAGAAAATGTGAGGTGTCCTAAAAAACAAAATACGTAGCACTTAAAATTGATGCAAAAAGATTTGCCTTAGGTGTTATTGCAATTATCTTCTGGAAAGGTTTCGTGAAAGTTGAACACCAAAAAAAAAAACACAGTGGTAACTTGCAAGTCCAGTCAACGCGTAGGCACTGAAACAGTTATATTAAGTAAAACTAATTCCATTAAACAACTGACCCAATGCAGATTGTAGCAGAAGTAACGAAAGCTGAAAGTTATTGGTTTTACCTGGTACCGGTTTTTGATAAACTCGTCTTCTAGTTCAAATTCCTCACTGGCAGTGTTTGGAAGTTCTTTAGACTTTTCTGTTTCGTTCATACACAAATTATTTGGAGATCAGGCATTTTTTTGTGTTGAGGCAAAAATGTAAACAATCCAAATCCAACGCATTTTCGAACACATGTTATTTCTTTTACGGAACCGTTAGAGATCTCTTTTTGTCCAAAACGAAAATCCTTTTTAGTATTACGAAATTTATGTTTTATGTCGGATATTTTTAAGTTTATTTCGTTGTTTGTTATTTCGTAGTTGTTTCAAAGTGCTCATATAAAAATATAACTGATGCATCATGTTATTACTAAAAAAATAAAACATTGTACCGGGTCAAAAAAGGAACTAACTTACGAAACAATTTGATTCATCCAAAATCATACAATCGTTGGATTCCAAAACTCTTTTCCCTTTCGAATAATGTTTTCCGGTATACATTTGTCATTCATGCTTTTTTGCAAAATACGTCAGTCATTCTTTGTAATGTTTGTTATTTCTTTCTTACGCTTCGTGCTGTAGTAGAATTTGTTTTTCAGTTTTTCGGATATCCTCGTTTGAACTTAGTTGGCGGTGGTAAAGTGTTAAAGACACAATAAATAGAAAGATTGGGGAGAATACAAAATAGCACCAATCAAAAAGCGACACGTAAGACTAAAGGCCGGCCCACGCTACCTTAAAGGTCGGAAGTTTATTTGTGTTAAATGCACTTTCAAATTCGAGTTTATTGCCGCCTTAAGCCATGAAATAAATAAGGACAGCGTGGCCAATGACCATCTCTATAATTAGACAGAAACACACATTGGTCGGAATCAGTTTTTCAAAGGAGTGGATGAGTGCTTCGTTTGTTACATTGGCACGCAGGTTTAGTTTTATTTGAAAAGGACGTTTGGATTCGATTTGTTATGTACAATATGTATCGAGTTATAGACTTTTGAGTACAGCTTTCCCAAGGGGTGGTATCTGGTGCGAGGCTCAAGTCCTGTTCCCACTTCTTTGTTGCTTTTCTAGGCAAACCGTCACATATTGTTTTGTTGTGTTGTAGAATCTGGCGATCCCCTACTACAAAGCTGACATGTGCAGCATGCAAGGCAGGCAACGGTGCTTGTGATTCAACTTCCAGCGGGTTCACCACTGAGCCTGTGTGGCTCAGTTGTTAGGACGCGAGTTCCGGAAAGACTTTTGTCGTGTGGGTTTGAATACCTGTGCGTGCTTTTTTCTAATTTTTCGAGCCTACGCCTTGCCATATGGGAATGCTTGGCGACCGCCTTGATTCGGTATAACGCCTTCAGTGAGCCTGGCGTACTTTAATTTACGTATGAGATAAAATAAAGTTTAGGAATTTTAATTGCGAAGAAAACTTTTAAAACTTTGTTTATTTTATTTGTTAAAAAAGTTCCGTAGGCGAAATGAATTCGATATTGATTGTTCGAAGCTTTATGACGTCATCAATGCAGACAATTGCAAGTTTGCGAGGAAAGACGGCGGTTGTGGTTGCAGGGACCAAAGGAATCGGTTTCGCTGTAGCGAAGAGGCTGGCGCTGGCTGGAGCTGATGTGGTTGTGAGCAGCAGGAAACAATCAAACATCGATAAAGCGGTTTCCACTCTGCAGGATGAAAACCTCAATGTCATTGGATTTCCTTGTAATGCGGGTAAATCGGATGATCGGAAGCGTTTACTCACGGAGGTTGAAAATATCTACGGCGGATTCGACATTTTAGTTTCAAACGCGGGAATAAATTTGCATCATGGTCCAACTTTGCAAACACCGGAACCAGCGTACGATTATATAATGCAACTCAACCTCAAATCGACGTTCCAATTAATTCAAGAAAGCGTTCCTATTATGACGTCACGTCCTAATTCTTCTATAACTGTGATGTCATCAGTCGCAGGGGCTGCGTCACTCGATCATTTTTGAGTTTATTCGATCAGCAAAGCAGCTCTAAGTTCGTTGACAAAAGTTCTTACTCCGGAGCTTGCCAGGCAAAATATCCGGATCAACTGCGTCGCTCCAGGTTTGATAGAAACCGATTTCAACGACCCAACAAACATGTCACCACAAACGAAAGAGTACTTCCAAGGGCTCCGTAATACTCCTCTGGGCAGAGCTGGATATCCGGATGATTGTTCCGGAATTATTGCGTCCCTCTCATCGGATGAAGCTGCTTTCATCACAGGTCAAACTATTTTGGTTGACGGAGGTTTTACAAACAGAGGAAATTAAACCAGCTGTGGGATTCAGTCGGTTCGCACCGGTTCTATAGAACCGTCTCGCAAAATTTTATGAGATCAGCGAACCGGTTAGCATTACTGGTTACTTGCAATGGACTTTTTGTAACAGAAATGGCTTGAAAATATGATTTTTGTGATAGAACAGGCTGAAAAATATGACTTTTGTGATAGAACTGGCTGACAAAAACTTGAATCAACCTACAGGATTAAATATGAACGCTTAGATACGATTTTTCGAATCGACAAATAAAAGCATTCGTGGTTTTCATGTTGTTTTCTGTCCGATCAAGTCGCTTAAGGATAGAATCAGCTTGCAGCGCAAGTAATCATTAGAAAACATCTAACTTCGGAATCGTGCAAAAACAAATAGGCTACAGCGAAAACTAGCGGATTTTAACACAACAGGAGATAATTAAGTTATAAACAATCTGGACTAAACCGCATTGCAGTATTAGTTTCAAAACATGATTGATTTGTGACAAGCAACATGTCGAAGAGTGGAGTTGAGTTTATTCTGATTTATTGCAACTAGTAATATTCGCTATGTTTAAAACTTGAATTTTAACATCTTTAAACTTATTCTATTCGTCCAGAATCTATATTTTAGTAATTTACTAATTAGCGAGAGGAGTAACTTTGTGTCTGGACGAAACATGTCGAACGAGGTTAAGCAATCACTAATCAGTTTGGACAAACAAAATCTTGAGTTGGTTTGGGTAGATAATAACTTAAACAGGTGAAAGATTATCAGCTAAGTTTGTTAGGAATACAAATATTCTGCTGACGTTGCAGCTATTTTCGGCTTACTATAACCGCATGCAAGGTATATACGATTGAGGGTTAAAGGATTAGGGGCCGGTACAATTGGTTGATGATGGCTGAACGAGTTGCAGCTACAGCGTAAGGGTATATTATGAAGCGTTATGACAGGGACTCACTAGAAAGTGACGTTGGCGCATTGTTGGTAAGCACGACTGGGGTTGGGATGTTGGTGGAACCAGTCGAAAAAGCCCCATTAAACTAACCACCTGTGTTATGAAAGATGGTGGGGTTCAAGTGGCTTAATTATTTTTAAGCTACCTAATTTTTTAAAATGCTGACACTTAGTTGGTCTTGTTTAACAAGGCATTTTAGGGCTGTTTGACATTAGATCAGGTCCAGTAACTGGATGCGTGGCTAGTTAAATTTATTTAAAGAAATAATGACACAGAGTGTAAAGTCATCAGGCCCGAATCAAGCCTTTTTTTACCTCAGCCCAAATTCAACATCTTAAAAAATTATGACAGTATTTTTGCTGAAGCGTAGCCGATTCCGGAAATGTGCAAAACATGACGTATGTAAGCACAACATCGTTATTTCAGAGTTGACACAGATTAAGCTTCGATGTGAACGATTGTGTGTCCCATATTTGATGTCTTACAAATGCTTGAGAAGCAAATGTTGATGTGACTATTTGGAATAGTTTCTCCAACTTTAGAAGCTTTGCTCATATGTTTTTGCGCGAAAGAAGATTCAGACAAAATGAATTCGAGTTTGATTGTTCGAAGCTTAATGACGTCATCAATGCAGACAATTGGAAGTTTGCGAGGAAAGACTGCGGTTGTAGTTGCAGGGACAAAAGGAATCGGTTTCGCTGTAGCGAGAAGGCTGGCGCTGGCTGGAGCTGATGTGGTTGTGAGCAGCAGGAAACAATCAAACATCGATAAAGCGGTTTCCATGCTGCAGGATGAAAACCCTAATGTCATCGGATTTCCTTGTAATGCGGGTAAATCGGATGACCGGAAGCGTTTACTCACGGAGGTTGAAAATATCTACGGCGGATTCGACATTTTAGTTTCAAACGCGGGAATAAATTTGCATCATGGTCCAACTTTGCAAACCCCGGAACCAGCTTACGATTATATAATGCAACTCAACCTCAAATCGACATTCCAATTAATTCAAGAAAGCGTTCCCATTATGACGTCACGCCCTAATTCTTCTATAACTGTGATGTCATCAGCTGCAGGCGCTGATTCAACCAGTTATTTTGGAGTTTATTCGGTCAGCAAAGCAGCTCTAACTTCGTTGACAAAAGTTCTTACTCCGGAGCTTGCCAGGCAAAATATCCGGATCAACTGCATCGCTCCAGGTTTGATAGAAACCGATTTCAACGACCCAACAAACATGTCACCACAAACGAAAATTTTTTTTGATGGTGTCCGTGCTAAAATTCCCCTGGGCAGAGTTGGATTTCCGGATGATTGTTCCGGAATCGTTTCGTTCCTCTCATCGGATGAAGCTACTTTTATCACAGGTCAAACTATTTTGGTTGACGGAGGTTTTACAAACAGAGGAGATTAAGTCAGGAAGATATTGCTGTACTAAACATAGGGTTTTGTATATGCTTGTTTTGTATTGGTTGTAAATTTATCAAACGATTTTTGGAGACATGTTTTACAATAATGATTACGTGCTGTGTCAATTACATACGCATCCATTGTATACAGAAGGTCGTTGGAGAATATAGTAGGGTGCATTTCAGGAAAAGACTGTTGCGTTTAGTTCGTTCAGATTTGTTGTATGTTTTAGTGATGTTGTAGTTTCACAATGTTAACTTGTTGATGCTAATGTTGCTTACTTTTCTCGAACTAAAGCGGGCTTCATATCCCAGCAGTGCAATGTTTAATACCTAAACCTTGTTTTGTGACATTACTTGCTTCGTCGTATCAGAGTTGTAGGGACACTATAAGGACACTTTCACAAACCTAGCTTCACGTTTTGTGAAGGAAATGTAACTTTCTTAAATCTAGAAAAATCCAAGTTGCCAAATTTCAGCAAAGAAATAGAGATAAAATTTGTATTAAAGTTTATTGGAACAAATCTTCTAACTCTTGACAGTGAATAAAAATCCATCGCATATTGGAAGTGTTGAATTAATTAAGTGAATTTGGCACAAAGTCTAAAGTGAATGAAACACAACGTGCACGTTTGGCAAATTAACAAGGTTTAATCTCAAGTCGCAATTTTCTAACTTGTAAATATTTATGTACAGACCTTAACAAAAGGTAGGTAGTAAATTAGACAACGCATATACTGGTTACCCTAGTAACCAAATATAGAACAGGCGTAATTGTGTCGTAACAAAGTGACAGTGTCGCTAAAAAGACGAAAACTTCAGCGGTGAAAAATATTTGTAAAAGTTTTCAGTAAAAAATCACACTTCAAAAATAAATCCTCAGGCTCTGATTTAAACATTCAGGTTTTCTCCTTCCATCACCCAGCGGTAGTTGCTTCGACGTCTGCGCAGCCGCACGATGGCGCTGTCGATACTTGATGCAACTCTCTTGTCTCTCATATCGTCGCTTAGACGTAGTCTGGCCAGATGAAGCAGAGCGACGTTTCGACTTGTTGCCTTCAGTGACTGAGACAGACCGACGTTGCCCTGCAGCAAAAAACAGGGTTTTCAGCAGTGGTGAGGTTCAATTTTTTTGTCAGCCGGTTCTGTCACCAAAGTCCTATTTTTCAGCCGATTCTGTTACAAAATGTCCATTGACAGTAACCAGTAATGCTAAACTGATCTCATAAAATTTCGTGAGACGGTTCTATGGAACCGGTGCGAACCAGATGAATCGCACCACTGATTAGCGTTAATTAGATTAGCGTACAAGGTGAAAATTAAGTGGTAAAATAATAAAACAAGGGCTATGTTGTGCTAGAGGTGTTGTTGCACAATTCGCGTTTTTGGCCATTAAAATTAAAATTACGATAACGTATAATTCAACTGAGACTGGGCAAGTCGTTCAAACCAAAGTTTTTTGACGAAAAATTTTACAAAAGACAAAAATTAAAATTACAACTTTATCAGTGACATCACCAAAGTAAAGTTTAAATGCACAAGATTTTGAGTGACAGTTGAGTTAATGTGGGTTGTAAGTTCACTGTGTAATGTCAGTTTTTCACATTACTTACCTCAATCAAGTTGTGAGCTTCGGGCAGTTGCGTTCCAGGGTGGCGTTGGTAAACTTTCACCAGAGGTCGGTTCAACCTTTCCCGTGTTGTCAAATCGTTGTACGCAACTGGACCGAGCGAGTATCCCTGCGCCTTCTCTGTGAGGTCATAATGCCTTTGTGACCTGTGAATAGCTGCTCTGTTTTCACCGTGATTCACTTGTAGATGTTGCTGAAAATCAAACAATGTTGTTGAATAATCATAGTATTGGAGTCTAGAAACAGTTTCAAACCAAACATGGTAACAACAGCAGGTTAACATAGACCAATTATGCCGCAAGAAACCTAAAAATTATGCCGAAAGTTTTTCTAGCCGGAAGAGGGTTGAAACCCGATGTCTAAGAGAAAAGTTAAAACATCTTGGTTGTAAGCTCCACTTTCAGTTCAGTTTCAACTAATAACGCCCTAACAAATATGTAAAAACCTCAACTTTTGCGCGTCTTGACGTATAATGTTGCACAGATTCTATGCTGTAGATAACTTAGCAGTCCGTAATAACTTACAGTGAGTGTGACCGTTTCAGCAATTTTCTGCGTCATTCCGTTGTTGACAGTCATGTGTGCCATCTTCTGCTCAGACTGGCATCTGAATTACAAAAAAACTCGTTCTAATACTTGAATAACTAATAAAAGTTACTGAATTATGTAAATTAACAATTTCCTTTTTTAATTATGACGTCACCTGTCAATGACGTCACGAATTTCACGCCTGAGTGCGGACGAGCTTTGACGCGCGTCGGTCGCTGATTGGACAGCCTCGGCCGCTTCCGGAGTGTAAGGACCAATCGGATCCGGTTCTGGTGTTTCCGGTGGTTCGTAAGCTCTGAAAATACGTCACAATACGCTGACGTCATAAGTGGGTAAGAGTGACGCGACAATAAAGTATGACCAATTAAACTTGTTAGGTGGCAAAGTGGTTGGTGTTGATGACAAAAAAGCAGTGTACTATTATCTTTTGACGTTGGAGTTTTGGATTTAGGGGTTAAATAAACACAAAATCGAAGTAGACAGATCAAGTTACATTGCTTAGGTCTGCGGTAGAATAAATGTTGTAACAGAATTAAGCTGAAGGGCCGGATTGTGGTAATAAATCCAACTTAACAATAGATGCTGGGACAATAGGCTTGCTACATAAAAGCCAACCGAGATTTTCATGGGCGTTGCGGGCAGACTCGAAAGGTTTGGGAAAACATTGAAAGTGGCCGACGCCGTAGACAAGTGCTCTTGAACACAAATTTCTGACGGCTGTGCTCAATTCGCTACAAATACCGATACGTGGATATATTGAAGTAATACGACATGTTGTTGTATTTTAAACGCCATTTTGATTGCAATTTTGCACATAATGTGTATGAGATATATGTTTATTGTTGCCAAATCATGCAAAACTGCCATTTAAACATATATATTTGCCTTAAAAATAGTGTTTAATGTTATGTTCTATCTTGTTGTGTAGATTGCAACTAAATGATGCCTTTATTTTAAAATACAAAGACAAACTACTCTTAAATCAAATGTTTAATTTCAAATTTGACATTTTAGGTTCACTTTGCTTTTTTATGTAATATTTTCATGTCAACTTTGTTCAAAGTGACGCAATATATTTCATTTAAGCAACAAATTATATTTACCCAGTTGAGTTTCTTCCAGTTGGTGATGTTGGTCGGGCAGAAACCCTTCCTGAAGATGGTCTTGCTGAAGACACAGCGTGAGTTACAAGATCCAAAACTCGATTGCGTTCTTGAAGTGTATCTGACAATCGTTTGCGAGCAGTTGCCAGCACCTTTAAAATGATTTAAAACAATATAATCTATGGCACAAAGTCCCAACAAACAGCTGTTGACTAAAACAACACAAGATTGGTAATCTCCGTGAAAAATTTAAGGTTACAAGAAACAAACAAGCTTGATATAAAACCTGTAATTGCTTTTGAGTTGCTCTTAGCTCGCCCTCAAGTGTGCGTTTGATCCGAAGCAGTGACAATCGTTCAGTGCTCAGCAAATTGTCAGCTCCGTCGACTACCTACAAATGGAAAAGAAGAAAACAATATTGTAAATAGGCAATTGATAATATTGTAAGTGTAAATAAAAAACAAAAAAACAACTGGATTGTCATTAAAATAGTTGCAGCACACAATTTTGAGAGCAAATAAGGTCAATCTTAAATGACCTTTTTTGACCTTGTTTAAATCTCAGCAATTCAGAAACTGTTTCCTAACTGCTGTTACTGTCAGCAGATAATGTGACCTACTGGTTTCAATGACATTTCAGTTATATCCATTACAGAAACATGATATCAATACACAACCCACACGACTTTGTACAATAACTGACATGTTTCAGGTCTGAGCTGAGCATAAAGCAAAACAAGAAGTGTCAAAACCTTTTCGGTGCTGAAGGGTACAGTCAACCAAATCAAAACATAACTTATCGCACATCAAACTTTATACTTTGTACACAATTTATAAACTTTTGTAAGGGGAAAATGGCAACAGCCGGTGTTGAAACACAAGTATTGACTTGCAATAAATGATTAAGTGAGATGATATGTTCATTTATTTATTGATATTGCTTTCCTGTTGTGAAAAAAACTTGGCAAACATGACAATTCTGGTGAAAGCAGACCTAATTTACAAATTGACATCTCCAATTGCAATGTACTATACATTTAAGGCATACTACTTCACTAAAAGACCAAAAGATCATTTCCACTAAAAGATTGCCATGAAATGTCTTAATATTCATATTATTTTTGTGTTTACAGTCTGGGTTTCCTTTTGTTATACATTTTAATCACAACATGATCAAAATATAGATGTAAAAAATAAAAGCACTTAGTAATCACACATTTAGTCCATTATCTTACCCTTTCTCTGGAAGGTCGAGATGTCCTGATATAAATGCTCTGTTTGTTCAGAAGAATATCTTTTCTAATGTGTTCCAGGGTTTTTTCTAGGGCCTCTTTTCCACGAATGAGAGATTTGATTTCTTCATTTGTATCTAAAAGGCTTTCTCTCAGCTTTACAACCACTGCTCGGGTTTGCCTCACATAACTGTGAACTTTTGCGTTGCTCTGCTGGACGCAGTTGTCCCTAAGTGTAGGCAGTGGATCCAACTGTCTTCCTAAATCAGTTCCTTTGTCACCCTTTTGGATGACATTTTGTGAAACTTTGATGTTTTTCACAGTCGCATCACGCCAGCATTCTGGACCAATGGTTGCTGTTGCAAGTGGTAATGTTGCCCACGTACCTGTTGCCATGATTTTATTATTATTAATGCTAAACAACCTGGTTTCTTCACTGGTGTTTCTTCAATTACAAATTGCCGGCGTTCCTTTCCAACATTCAGTGATCTAATTTGCACCGATCACGGCCTACATTCTGAAATTCAACATAAATACAAAGTTACACCAATATTTGCTGCATAAATGTACATTTTGGTTGGTTAAACTTACGAAAAACGACTTAAATTACAGTTGCACTTTCAATGCGCCTTCAACATTGAGCTTAAGCGTCTCCTCTTGTTGCTAGGAGACACAATTGAATTTTACGGTTCAATGATTTTACCAGTGTTTTAATAGTCTTGCTTGAATAATTACGCTTTTTAGGCCAAATCTCCGAATTTACTTAAAAAAAAGGTAAAAAATAACATTTAAGTACAATATTTATGTTTTTAGATATTAATAAAAAAAATATAGCAACGTTATTTTGTTTGTTGTAAACAAAAACCTAAAACAGAAGATCTACAATAAAAATACTTTATTTATTTTCTCAAGAAAGATGTGTCAGAAAATTGAGTATATTTACATGTGCAATTCAGTTTCATGTAACTTTATGATAACTATAACTGTACCCTACTATTTGATTCGAGTTTTTGATGCGATTCTATTTAATATTGGTGCCGGTGGAATAAAATCAAAAAAATGGCAAATAACAATTTTTATCAAAATAGATTAAAAGCGCGCCATTATTTAAAGGAAGAGCCAAAGCTTTCTTCAGGGGCATGATGTCACGCCCTGTTTTGACTATAAAAAGGATCAAAACTTTTCTATTTCCTTCATTTTGTGGAAATCGTGAAAGAAGAAGCAGTTTGCAGGAGAAGCACTTGAAGGTAACTGGATAAAACTATTATGTTGGTTTTAAGTAATTCTAAATAATAACTTTGTTCGTTGGTTAAATAGTTTCATTGTCTGTAATACGCGTAGACACGGGTTTTGTTTATCACATAACAAACAAATTGTTTTATACTTAAAAATGGTGATTATAACTAATGGTCGATTTATCTATGGTTCTATTAACAAATTTTAGTTACTTTCATTCAATTGTCATGTTTCATTTACTCGTTAAACTGTAATGATTAAACCCATAAAGAATTCATATTCCCTGAAAGAAACCAATGCTTTAGCTTGTCGTTTTGTTTGCAACGACCTTTACGCCGGCGTTTGCAATCCAAGATGCCTGTGGGTTTCACGCTTTGCGCTGATTGGTGCTGAACCTCCGGCATTGCAACATTACTCAGTTACAAAACTTAATTGTTTGATGCAATGGTTTTCATTAAACAACATTTGCAATACCAAAGCCCTTGTATTTAACGAGTATTGTGCAGTTATGTGTTAAAACCAAACCAGATATTGTTTCAAATGTATTTTAGTTTAATGACGAAGTCTTTTGGCAAATGCTCATGCCATCATCAGTGATATGAGAGGCCACACTAGTTACACTCGTTTATATACACTTGAGTTTTAAGTTAGTCCATATATTAGTTTCATTATCAAATTTTATGGCATTTTGCGTTTGTTTCTTTTGCAGAACTCCCCACTGATGACGCATGGAAAGATGATGTCATTCAAATGTTGACAAAACTGCATTGATTAAATAAAAAATCGCAATAATTTATTCATGACGCAATAAATAAGGACATTCCCAGAACCTTCCTCCATGCGTGTGCGTCTCGTTTTATTTCTCTTTCATTTTCACTTTCCTTATTTTCTTTTTGTTCAATTTGTATTTTATGTTAGCCGGACTCGTAATGGGAAGGATGTGCACGGTTCTTCACGTTACGGCCCGGTTTGAAACGAGGTTCTGGGATGTTTCAAACGCATAATTTAATGTTTCACAATCTCATATGTGATTTACATAATCTCATATGTGATATGTGACTACAATTTGATATACAATCGATATGACGCAACAATTAAAACCGCGCTCGCAGTTCCCAAACTGTTTTGTCACATTTGCATGACGTCAACCAATCACCGGATCCGGCAAAACACAAACGATCGCTTCGTGGAATGTAAGTTACTTGTTTGTTGGGAAGCCTGTCGCACAAATAACGATATTCTGACAAACACAGGGTATGGAAAGATTTTGAACAGCAGATGACAAGAGCAACGTTGATGACGTCATAAGAGGCATTGTTCCAGAAGAACAACGCGACTTGGGGAGACGAATGGCACCGGGTTTTACTAAAGAGATGGTTTGATTGACAAGTGGTTTATGTATCACAACTGGTTAATGTATAGTTATGGCATAATATTGTTTAACTTGTGTAGTTGTGCCCAGTAATCCAGGGCTGTAATTTGTTAATGATCATATTAGATTTGATTTTGTGGTAATTTATGGTTTATTGGATCAGATGTGTGCAGTAGGTTGAACTTTCGAGGGAGGGGAACCAGCGATGTGAGAAGCAATGAAGACACGTACACCGACATACTCTTACACAAGGGCAGCGCTGTTACAATGAAAGCAAACTGCTGAGGTAATTTTTGTATGTTTGCCATAAACATCCATTGCTAGATTGTTATCATGATCTATTTGATCAGCTGAAGTTTGGAGGGGGAGATCAGCAGCGATGGAATGGCAAGTGGTGAACACCCGGCAAGTGCTGAGAGTCACCGATCCCGAAACAAGGCCAACCCTGAAAACAAACTCCGGAGGTAATTTTTGTGTATTTGTTGTAACATTTACCATTGCCAAAGTTGTTGTCATGATCAGACAAGAGCAGCAGGCTGGAGTTCTGGACGAACCACTGATGAACGACAAGCGGCGACCACACGTGGAGTGCTGTGAGACGTCGACTTTAACTCAAGGCCAGCGCTGTTACAATCCGAACAGGCTGACGAGGTAAAGTTTGTTTTGATATTTGTCATCAACTTCACCATTGCTAAAAGTTGTTATGATTTATTCGATTAGCTGAAGTTTGGATGGACGGGAACCAGAGATGACAAGCGGCGAACACGACAAGTGCTGAGGGCCACCGACCCTGACTAAAGGCCAACGCTGTTACACTGAAAACAAACTACGGAGGTAACTTTTCTATATTTGTCGTAAACTTCACCATTGCTGAAGTTGCTTTCGTGATATATTTGATCAGACGCGAGCAGCAGGTTCAAGGTGGGAGCAACCAGTGATGAACGACAACCGACAAACACGCTGTGAAACGCCGACCCAGACTCTGCAACAATGCCAGCGCTGTTACAATGCGAAAATATTGCGAAGGTAAAATTTGTTTTAAAATTTCCCACAAACTTTAACATTGCTGAAATTTCGGTGATATGTGTTATTGTCATCTGTAGATTGAAGAGATTGAGCAAAGCGTTAAACTTGGATGGAGGAAACTAGGGAGACGAGCGATAAAAATGGCGGGAGGTTTTGACTTGAATATCTTTGTGTAAAGTTTTGTGATAGGCTTGATAGTAATATTAATAATTTAGGCTTTAAACTAACCATAACCATTCACGTTTTTCAGGTTTTGCAGGAGCGAGGTTAGTTAGTTGAGGAAAGTTGGAAAGAAGAGACAGTGGTGCTCTACTGGGTAAAATTACGAAAGCTCCAATTTTATTTAATGGTATAGTTGGGTATTGTACAAATCTGTAATGCACTTTAAATTATTCCCACCCAAACCCAAGTGATCAATTTTTTTAAGAAAATTATTTTTAATTAGATGACAAATCTGTTAAACAGTTTGCACCTCATGATAGCATAGGTTTATTTTTAGCACCTGTATAACGTCAAAATTATTTTTTCCCCATTTCAGTAAATGTCAGAAACGGTAAAACGAAGGGCATTACATGATTAAGGATATATACTAGCATTAACATAATCATAAACAGGCCAGTAGTTAGGAAGGGATCAAGATACTAAACAATTTGTGTGATATCACTAATTGTCTGGGTAAAATGGCTATTCATTAAGCACCTTGGTGGCTAAAACAATAATCCCGCTCCAGTTAATTCAATTCTAACACAATTTTACCCATTTGCAATATTCACTTATTTGCCCAACGTTCGGAAATCAAGCCCTTAGAATTAGATAAATGGCTTTACATTGTAAAACTAAATACTCATAGCAATTGTTTGTTGTGTGGTTCTCGTTTTTATTTCTCTTTTTCTTCACTTCTCTTTTATTCTTTACATTCCTTGTATTTTTATTTGCCGCGAAAAATAATATGGAGGATCTAGTGCACTTCCTTCATGTTATTTCAGCGGATTTTTAAACTATGTTCGGACTTGATTAAAAGAAACAATATCAAAATTGTTACATGCGTACGACTAATCAAAAAAAAAAAACCGACAACTAAATTGTTAATCTATTTTTTACGATTTAATTTATGTTTAGATAAAATAATAAATTATTTAAAATATAAATAAAATAACATAAATAATATATTATTACCTATACAGGTAATCTTTACGTAACTGAGTCGATATATGGTTATGACGTCACCGCATATATGACGTCATCACCACGGGTATAGTGTCACTCATTTGTGACGTCACCACATGTATTATGCCACTCATTTATGACGTCACCTGCCCTGCTCATGCCTCCATCCCATGCCTATATAACGTCACAGTTGCTAGTTTATTACGTATTATATTAATAAATAGCTAGTTCTATGACAACATAAATTTGCCAGCAGTTACAATCTTATCGATTTAATTTACATCTCATGATATATAGGTGGGATTATGTCCATATTGCAAGGTATTTCAAATGATACATAACTGGGGGTCCATATGTATCCGTGGTTTACCCAGTACAGCGCCATCGTCAGTATAGTTAGTGTTTGAGGTTTGGATATACATGAATGGATTACTGCTGCATCGGTTACCTAAAATGTGAGTATTATTCATAATTCATAGAAATATAATTCCAAAATCAAACAATTTATATATTTTTAGGCGATCTCATCGAGGTGTTTGCGCTTTTCGTGCGCCAGTCTGTTTTCCTCGTTTCGGTTGTAGTTCTGCACCGAACGAGGGTTTCTCTACTGCCTTAGATGAAACCCATTGCGTGGGTTGACACCTTGCCGCGGTGCAATGGCTTTCAAACCAAGATCAACTCGCAGAACCATATTTGTTACTGTATTAAATTTCAATAAAATCTGCTGGAAACATTCTGACTGTATTAACTTTAGTAGAGCAGGTACACCATTGCCTGTCGGGCTTTTACAAGATTTCGTGTTACTTGAAAGGTGAATGTTTAACACTTCAGCTTGGGAAAAATCCAATGCCTAAGCTGCATATCTGTGAAAAACATTTGCAAAACTCCCGTTGTCTCAATCGTGCTGCATTTATCATTGTCCTAGCAATTTGTTGCTTGGAAAAGAAAATTATTTAGAATGTAGGAAAAGGAGAACCTTTTGTACCAATAAAATAGAGCTTCTGTGAGAATATTTTAGCAAGTTTCAACAAAAATCACTACAAAAAATTGTTTGGTTTCAAACGGCAGATTCGCATCTGTTCAAAACGGATGAGCTTGGCGAATGCGTCCTTCACGTCACATGAGCCCAGCTCTCTGACACCAAAAGCGACTGATTTGGCTTTAAACACCATTGTCATTCTGCCAGAATAAAATCGAAAAAAGGAATGCGATACGAGAGAACGTCAAGGATGGTTGCGCAACGAACGTTTTGGCCAAATCAAAATATTGACAAAATACGCTAAATTTAATACGATTTTTGAAATCTTTTCGGGCCCATTATTTTTTTTTTAAATCGCAACATTGCCTTATCTTTTAGTCTATTTTAATAATCCGTTTTCGAAAAAGTGAACCCGACTCGATAATTACAGCAAAACGCAATTAACTAACACCCACTTTGGGCCAAATGCCGAAACTGACGAAATACGCTAACTTTATTAAAAATTTTGAAATATTTTCGGGCCCATTATTTTCTTCAAATTCGCACCATTGACTCATCTTTTAGTCTATTTTATTAATCCGTTTTCAAAAAAGTGAACCCGACTCGATAATTACAGCAAAATGCAATTAACTAACACCCACTTTGGGCCAAATGCCGAAACTGACGAAATACGCTAAGTCCAATACAATTTTTGAAATCTTTTCGGGACCATTATTTTTTTTAAATTCGCAACATTGCCTCTTCTTTTAGTCTATTTTATTAATCCGGTTTCAAAAAACTGAACCCGACTCGATAATTACAGCAAAATGCAATTAACTAACACCCACTTTGGGCCAAATGCCGAAACTGACGAAATACGCTAACTTTATTACAATTTTTGAAATCTTTTCGGGCCCAATATTTCCTTTAAATTCGCCACATTGCCTCATCTTTTAGTCTATTTTAATAATCTGTTTTCAAAAAAGTGAACCCGACTCGATAATTACAGCAAAATGCAATTAACTAACACCCTCTTTGGGCCAAATGCCGAAACTGACGAAATACGCTAAGTTCAATACAATTTTTGAAATCTTTTCGGGCCCATTATTTTTTTTAAATTCGCAGCTTTGCCTCATCTTTTAGTCTATTTTATTAATCCGGTTTCAAAAAAGTGAACCCGACTCGATAATTACAGCAAAATGCAATTAACTAACACCCACTTTGGGCCAAATGCCAATAGGGACGAAATACGCTAAGTTCAATACAATTTTTGAAATCTTTTCGGGCCCATTATTTTTTTTAAATTTGCAACATTGACTCATCTTTTAGTCTATTTTATTAATCCGTTTTCAAAAAAGTGAACCCGACTCGATAATTACAGCAAAATGCAATTAACTAACACCCACTTTGGGCCAAATGCCGAAACTGACGAAATACGCTAACTTTAATACAATTTTTGAAATCTTTTCGGGCCCATTATTTTTTTTAAATTCGCAGCTTTGCCTCATCTTTTAGTCTATTTTAATAATCCGTTTTCAAAAAAGTGAACCCGACTCGATAATTACAGCAAAATGCAATTAACTAACACCCTCTTTGGGCCAAATGCCGAAACTGACAAAATACGCTAACTTTATTACAATTTTTGAAATATTTTCGGGCCCATTATTTTCTTTAAATTCGCACCATTGTCTCATCTTTTAGTCTATTTTAATAATCCGTTTTCAAAAAAGTGAACCCGACTCGATAATTACAGCAAAATGCAATTAACTAACACCCACTTTGGGCCAAATGCCGAAACTGACGAAATACGCTAAGTTCAATACAATTTTTGAAATCTTTTCGGGCCCATTATTTTTTTTAAATTCGCAGCTTTGCCTCATCTTTTAGTCTATTTTATTAATCCGTTTTCAAAAAAGTGAACCCGACTCGATAATTACAGCAAAATGCAATTAACTAACACCCACTTTGGGCCAAATGCCGAAACTGACGAAATACGCTAACTTTATTACAATTTTTGAAATCTTTTCGGGCCCATTATTTCCTTTAAATTCGCAACATTGACTCATCTTTTAGTCTATTTTAATAATCTGTTTTCAAAAAAGTGAACCCGACTCGATAATTACAGCAAAATGCAATTAACTAACACCCACTTTGGGCCAAATGCCGAAAGTGACGAAATACGCTAAGTTCAATACAATTTTTGAAATCTTTTCGGGCCCATTATTTTTTTTAAATTCGCAGCTTTGCCTCATCTTTTAGTCTATTTTATTAATCCGGTTTCAAAAAAGTGAACCCGACTCGATAATTACAGCAAAATGCAATTAACTAACACCCACTTTGGGCCAAATGCCAATAGGGACGAAATACGCTAAGTTCAATACAATTTTTGAAATCTTTTCGGGCCCATTATTTTTTTTAAATTTGCAACATTGCCTTATCTTTTAGTCTATTTTATTAATCCGTTTTCAAAAAAGTGAACCCGACTCGATAATTACAGCAAAATGCAATTAACTAACACCCTCTTAGGGCCAAATGCCGAAACTGACGAAATACGCTAAGTTCAATACAATTTTTGAAATCTTTTCGGGCCCATTATTTTTTTTAAATTCGCAGCTTTGCCTCATCTTTTAGTCTATTTTAATAATCCGTTTTCAAAAAAGTGAACCCGACTCGATAATTACAGCAAAATGCAATTAACTAACACCCTCTTTGGGCCAAATGCCGAAACTGACGAAATACGCTAACTTTATTACAATTTTTGAAATCTTTTCGGGCCCATTATTTTTTTTAAATTCGCAGCTTTGCCTCATCTTTTAGTCTATTTTATTAATCCGGTTTCAAAAAAGTGAACCCGACTCGATAATTACAGCAAAATGCAATTAACTAACACCCTCTTTGGGCCAAATGCCGAAACTGACGAAATACGCTAACTTTATTACAATTTTTGAAATCTTTTCGGGCCCATTATTTTTTTCAAATTCGCAACATTGCCTCATCTTTTAGTCTATTTTAATAATCTGTTTTCAAAAAAGTGAACCCGACTCGATAATTACAGCAAAATGCAATTAACTAACACCCACTTTGGGCCAAATGCCGAAACTGACGAAATACGCTAAGTTCAATACAATTTTTGAAATCTTTTCGGGCCCATTATTTTTTTTAAATTCGCAGCTTTGCCTCATCTTTTAGTCTATTTTATTAATCCGTTTTCAAAAAAGTGAACCCGACTCGATAATTACAGCAAAATGCAATTAACTAACACCCACTTTGGGCTAAATGCCAATAGGGACGAAATACGCTAAGTTCAATACAATTTTTGAAATCTTTTCGGGCCCATTATTTTTTTTAAATTCGCAACATTGCCTTATCTTTTAGTCTATTTTATTAATCCGGTTTCAAAAAAGTGAACCCGACTCGATAATTACAGCAAAATGCAATTAACTAACACCCTCTTTGGGCCAAATGCCGAAACTGACGAAATACGCTAAGTTCAATACAATTTTTGAAATCTTTTAGGGCCTATTATTTTAACCCTGTTCGCCTACAATTTTTATTTTGCCGGTATTGGTTGAAAGCCACTACACCAACGTCAAGGTTCCGACAGCAGTAGTGGTTTGATTTTTTGCAGATAAAATCTTTGTTTGGACAAATTTAGTAGTTTAACCATTACAATGTACTGTTGTTTTTTGGGCTATGGTTACAATTTCCTGACCAATTATTTGTCCAAACAAAGAAAATAAAACTGCTAGCTTTCATGCAGTGCATGCACATAGCGCAACATTGTAACATGGAAATGCAGTTTTTTCATGCAATGCGATTTTTTTTCATGCAATTTTTTGATGGAATCATTTAATACGAAGATCAACATTTGTATTCGTTTTTAATATCATTGAAAAGTTTTTGTCGACATAGCCATTTCTACGTACGACATATTCTTCACCTTCATGTATATAAGCTTCCAAATTTAGTACGTGGGTTAAAAACAAGTTGACATCAGAAGGAGTATTTTCAAGCGCGGAAGAAATCAAACTTCCTGATGGCGAATATTCAGATTTCAGTTCTTTTCCCACATAAGATTCTCTAAATATTTGTTGTCCAATAATACGCTGCCGCACGCGAGAACGACAGAATTTGTGATCAACAAAGCGCACAACATTCTCAAGGCATTCTTTATTTAAACCCTTACAAAACCTAAATTCTTGATTGATGCGAATCAGTTCACTTCTGCGCTTTTCATGAAACAAACACATACGATAACACTCGGGTAAGCATTTGGCTTCATTAAACGTTTTGGAAAGAATTGTATGCAGACTGTGAGCAATATACTTGTACGTTTCTTTTGTTTCTGAGTATAGGTTTTCAAAGTCCGAAATCAGAATTAAATTGTCGTCAACTGATTGCTGTAGATCTATGTCTTTGCTGACAACAATGTCTTTCGTTGTAACAGATGACAAGTTGCAGTGACGTCGCCGTCTAACTATTACTTTAACTGACGTCGTTGGAGTTAGAGTTTTGGCAATTGCGTCAACATCTCCGCCGATTCGTTTGTAAAAAAACAGGCAACTTCCAGTCAGAATGTTTTCTTTTTCGCATTCAAATAATGTCCGTTTTACCATTTTATCATTGAAGAGGGTTAATCCTGGTTCATCAAATCTATAGCACTCGTAATGACCAGATGCAACGTTAGATCCCATATGAACTACCACAGAAACTAACTTGTGAGGATACGTTTGCGAAAAACATTGTAAGGATAGAGTTCTATCAGGGTTTACTGAAGTACAACACTTCTTTTGCAAAAACGTCAAAACGTTGCGAACAATTTCTTTGAATGCCCTATGAATATTCTTAAATTTCTTGCCGTTTAAAATTTCTGATGCCAATAACGTGGAGATGTATCCATATTGATCAGCACGAAAATAGTTACAAAGACGAACAACTCGTGCAATATAATGATCAACAGCCTTGTCTGTTAACCAACCAAGCGTTGTATCGGAGTGGGACTTATATGCGTTTTGCGTCAAAGCTGTGTACGTAGAACCAATTGGCTTAGGACAAATAGAGCACAAATCCAGCCATGATAACGTTTGATTACATGGCATAACAAGAGCCGAATTTGCAATTGTTACTGGGTTTAAAGGAACTTTATTCCAAACGAGACCTGCTACGGGTTTACACGTTGCAACAACATCGTCATTATTGGGACAAAATATGAAAGCAGGAATAACTGGGGTGTCTGTCATTTCGGTACTGTCCTGTAACGAAGTTGCCTTATTTTGATATTTTAGCTGTTTCACGAAACCTTGTGACGAGTAAAAACTGGTCGCATTGCGTTTTCTGTTCTTAAACCTAGACACAACCATAGGCATCGAAGTTGTAAACGGAACCAATTGTGTTTTCGAGACTTTTTTAGGAGTTGTTGTAAGGTGTTGCACAGAGTCGGCGAACTGTTTTTGTAAAACCTTTATGGCGTTGAAGTATTTTACCACGAAGTCGTCAATTCGCCCTACACGCTTGCCATCAATAAAATTAACTTTCATGTCTCCGAAATGTTCTTCAATTATACCTTGAGTTTGATTGTTTACCATAATAGTTTGGTGACCAGCTTGTTGCAAAATTTCACACTTTTTGAAAAATGCTTCGTACGCATCAAGTTGTTCGCTTGAAAGATTGCCTTTTGTGTCATGCCGAGTTAAATCTCCAAGTATTAACTGCGAGGTTGCGCAAATTCTACTTAAAATAATTTCCAGTACCTTCTCTCACAACTGAGGGTTGCAATAAACATTTTCGTCGCAATTCGTATACATGTGATCCTTGCACACCTGCGAAGTATTAAAATTATCTAAGTTATTTTTGTACCTAACGTAAAACGGTGAATGACGTTCCTGCAATCTGTCGGACGACTTGCAAGCATAAAAATAATCAGTGCTATCGTCGCTGCCGTTCTTACCATTGCCATCGTCGGTGTAGTCCCGTAGCCGAAATAATTGAAGGCGTTTAAAATGTTTTTCAACCAACGCAGAGGTTTTTTTACAGTTTGTCAAAATGTAAAAACTTTCTACGACCTCATCTAGTTCAGGTAGCGTCGTGCATGAAAACATTACGTTAATACAAAACAAGTAAGTTGTAACGATTTTACGCTTATTGCTGTATTTATGGCATAAACACTTGGCAGCTTTCATGGCATGACTGTAGCAATTATGAAAGATAGTTTTGGTCAAGTCAACCTCGTCAAATCTCCCGGTCACAATTTTGAAACAGCGGTTGTAAAAGTCTAATCGCGTTTCATGCAATATCGCTTTCAATGCAGCGTTCCACATAGCCATTGACCCATCAACTACAATTAGCGATGGTTTTTTAGCACGACCACAAATTTTAGCCACGTCGAACAAAAAGTTTTTCAGCAAATGACTAATTGTATTTGCATCATGTAAACAACTGACACATGTTGTTACGGGAAGGGGAGTTCTACCTTGTGTTGGGTTTGTAATTAATAAGGTGTACACCTGAAAGTCGGAATAATTTTCAAAACGTCGCAAAATGCTTCCTGTCGAATCGTAGTACGCAATATCAAAAACACAAATTTGATTGAAAGTTTTTACCTGCGCATCGGAATACATTACGACCATTGGCGGATGAACAGAAATGTGTCTGATAAAGTATTGACTTTCCTTTTCCATTTCTAAGCGTAAAGTATTTAGGTACCACAATTTGCTTATTCGGCGACCTAGACTTCCTTCACTTTTAATATTATTCAATACAGATTGGGACGGCAGATATGTGTGCGCACCTAACCAACGTTCTTCCGGTTCCATTTGGTCGTAAAGTTCTCTGTACTCTTTAACAGCGGTCTTCGTTTGCATGCTTTGGGATTAATAAAATAGACTAAAAGATGAGGCAAAGCTGCGAATTTAAAAAAATAATGGGCCCGAAAAGATTTCAAAAATTGTAATAAAGTTAGCGTATTTCGTCCCTATTGGCATTTGGCCCAAAGTGGGTGTTAGTTAATTGCATTTTGCTGTAATTATCGAGTCGGGTTCACTTTTTTGAAAACAGATTATTAAAATAGACTAAACGATGAGGCAAAGCTGCGAATTTAAAAAAAATAATGGGCCCGAAAAGATTTCAAAAATTGTATTGAACTTAGCGTATTTCGTCAGTTTCGGCATTTGGCCCAAAGAGGGTGTTAGTTAATTGCATTTTGCTGTAATTATCGAGTCGGGTTCACTTTTTTGAAAACGGATTAATAAAGTAGACTAAAAGATGAGGCAATGGTGCGAATTTAAAAAAATAATGGGCCCGAAAAGATTTCAAAAATTGTATCGAACTTAGCATATTTCGTCCCTATTGGCATTTGGCCCAAAGTTGGTGTTAGTTAATTGCATTTTGCTGTAATTATCGAGTCGGGTTCACTTTTTTGAAAACGGATTAATAAAATAGACTAAAAGATGAGTCAATGTTGCGAGTTTAAAGAAAATAATGGGCCCGAAAATATTTCAAAATTTTTAATAAAGTTGGCGTATTTCGTCAGTTTCGGCATTTGGCCCAAAGAGGGTGTTAGTTAATTGCATTTTGCTGTAATTATCGAGTCGGGTTCACTTTTTTGAAACCGGATTAATAAAATAGACTAAAAGATAAGGCAATGTTGCGAATTTAAAAAAAATAATGGGCCCGAAAAGATTTCAAAAATTGTATTGAACTTAGCGTATTTCGTCACTTTCGGCATTTGGTCCAAAGAGGGTGTTAGTTAATTGCATTTTGCTGTAATTATCGAGTCGAGTTCTGTTTTTAGAAACCGGATTAATAAAATTGACTAAAAGATGAGTCAATGTTGCGAATTTAAAGAAAATAATGGGCCCGAAAAGATTTCAAAAATTGTATCGAACTTAGCGTATTTCGTCCCTATTGGCATTTGGCCCAAAGTGGGTGTTAGTTAATTGCATTTTGCTCTAATTATCGAGTCGGGTTCATTTTTTCGAAAACGGATTGTAAAAATAGACTAAAAGATGAGGCAATGTTGCGAATTTGAAAAAAAACGATGGGCCCGAAAAGATTTCAAAAATTGTATTGAACTTAGCGTATTTCGTCAGTTTCGGCATTTGGCCCAAAGTGGGTGTTAGTTAATTGCGTTTTGCTCTAATTATCGAGTCGGGTTCACTTTTTCGAAAACGGATTAATAAAATAGACTAAAAGATAAGGCAATGTTGCGAATTTAAAAAAAATAATGGGCCCGAAAAGATTTCAAAAATTGTATTGAACTTAGCGTATTTCGTCCGTATTGGCATTTAGCCCAAAGTGGGTGTTAGTTAATTGCAGTTTGCTGTAATTATCGAGTCGGGTTCACTTTTTTGAAAACGGATTAATAAAATAGACTAAAAGATGAGTCAATGTTGCGAGTTTAAAGAAAATAATGGGCCCGAAAAGATTTCAAAATTTTTAATAAAGTTGGCGTATTTCGTCAGTTTCGGCATTTGGCCCAAAGAGGGTGTTAGTTAATTGCATTTTGCTGTAATTATCGAGTCGGGTTCACTTTTTCGAAAACGGATTATTAAAATAGACTAAAAGATAAGGCAATGTGACGAATTTAAAAAAAATAATGGGCCCGAAAAGATTTCAAAAATTGTATTAAATTTAGCGTATTTTGTCAATATTTCGATTTGGCCAAAACGTTCGTTGCGCATCCATCTGTGACGTTCTCTCGTTTCGCATTCCTTTTTTCGTTTTTATTCTGGCAGAATGACAATGGTCTTTAAACACCAAAACAAAAGATTGCATTGGAAGTTTGGAAGCGAAGTAACAGTTGGACAAAAATGCGGTGTTCGTTATTTTTCTTGTCTTGCTTTGCTCTTTTTATTTTTGTGTCGTCAAAGTCGATCATTGGCCAAAATGGAGCAATGTTCGAAGAAAGATATTTCACCCAATTCGTCGATCATTTTAACATGGAAACTTTCGGAACAACGACATACCAGCAAAGATATTTAATAACTGGTGGGTGTTTTTGCAAAATATCTCTTGATTACTGGTTTGCGATGTACTACTTGACTAATGATAATAAGAGTTGACAATAGTATTATGAAAATGCCGGAGTTGTAAAAAGTCGCACTAAATACAAGATTCTTCACTTCAAAAAAGGTTTTGTTCTTGGCCTTGTTTTTCGTATAGTTTTGGTTTTTAGTGTTTTGTGTGCTAGCAGTATTCCATGACTTGGATATAATCAATTTTACAAATACATTCCAAAACAAACTATAAAGATGTGGTTATAGTTTCATTGATCATGTGAGACCACCCCACCAACCAAGCAATAAAATTTTTAGTTGAAACTCAAAAATTATGTTATGTTTGTGTTTGTAGACGAAATTTACTGATGGAAGTTTTTAAACAACCCCATTTACTCAGCATTTGATGGTGTGTAGTATATTTTTCGCCTTTGCTTTGTTGGTACAAAAAATATTGCAGCAGAATTTGTAAACATTTCATCCTATAATAGGCTACATGTTTTCCAGGTAGGATGCAAAAATGGCATAACGCTGGTAATGATAGTGCACAATCATGTTGCAAAAAACTTAAAATATGTCAATATATAACAGCACTGCTTGTTGGTTTCAACACAAAAATAAGATAATGACCGAGCATGGCTTGTTGAGTCGATCACATGCTTGCTGGTAATTGTCCAATTGTTTACTCACAAGCGATACTGGTCACATGAATCTTTCAATGACTAACAAACTTGCTTTGTGAATCAGCAGTTTTATTGCTGCAATTAATCCACTCAGGAAAACAATTGGCACAATCTGTACCGGTCTCCTATTATTCTGTGCTGCTCATTTTTAAACTAAAGAAAATTAGGTTAACAAATCAATATTAAACTAGGGACACTATGCACAGACTTTAAAAGTAATTTAATCATAAAAAGAACTGGTGTGTATATAGAATACATTCTGCAAACGTTTCAACAATCTCTGATGTCATCATCAGTGCAGGTATTCTATATAAACCAGTTCTTTGGCAGTTGTGTTTATGATGAAATGTTAAACTAGTTAATATAAATTTTACATGTGACAAGATCGACATGTTGTGCAAAATGTATCCAGCTATTCAATAGATAAATATTTAAACGCTCGTATTCAAATATTTTTGTTTGCAGAGCAATATTGGACCAAGGGAAGTGGCCCGATATTTTTCTACACTGGAAATGAAGGAAACATTGAAGGATTCCAAAAAGCTTCGGGTCTTCTCGTGGATCTCGCTGCAAAGATGGGGGCAATGGTTGTGTTTGCTGAACATGTACGAAATTTATGTCATAAAGTGTGACAAAAAATCGTAAAAAAAACAAGAAAAAATTGTACAAAATTTGGTTGATGTTAAGTACTTTTACTATTCTACTCTAATTTTTAGAGATTTTATGGCACATCACTTCCGTTTGGAAACAACACGTTTATGCACAAAAACATTGGCCTCCTTACAGTTGAACAAGCAATGGCAGATTATGCCTATCTTATTGAGCATTTGAAGGAATCTTACAATGCAACACATGTTCCCGTCATTGCGTTTGGTGGAAGGTAACTTGATGTAAAAACAATTTTCTGAAACCAGTGGTTCCTTACCCGATGTTTATAAATTCGGAATATATATATATGTTAAAAATGTGCAAGTTTCTAAAATAGGTTTATTGCCTGTAGCGGTCAGCTGACTTTATGAGTTTTAAAAAGTGTTTGGTGACAAATAGGTTGGGACCACTGTCCTAAACTGTTTGATTTGAATATTAATCACATTAAATTCGTCAAGTTTGTCCTAATTGCAGGATTGTTAAATTTGGTCACAGACAAACCTGCAGAAACAAACAAATACAACATTTTAAGGAATATATTGATCGATATAAAATCAGCATTGTGTTTTGCTTATTTAAGATTATAATTATCTACTTTTTGTGTATAACTGTTTTACACAAAAATTTTCACAGTTACGGTGGTCAGCTTGCAGCATATATGAGAATGAAATACCCGAACCTGATCGCTGGTTCACTCGCGGCAAGTGCTCCTCTGTATTGGATAACTGGGCACGGAGATCGTCATGGTTTCTGGAAATCTGTGACGGAAATATTCGGAAAACAAGGTTCTGCATGTGTGGATAGAATCAAGGAGGGTTTCAAAGACACAAACGAGTAAGTTGACAATTTACATCATAAGTTTGTAAAGTGTTGTGGTTTCACACACTAGTGTAAGTAGTGTATTAGTAATGTGACTACAAATTATGGGATGGTACCAGTGGTGGGATTCAGCCGGTTCGCACCGGTTCTATAGAACTGTTTCACGAAATTTTATGCAATCAGCGAACCGGTTAGCATTACTGGTTACTGTTAATAGACTTTTTGTGACAGAACCGGCTAAAAAAACGTAACTTCCGCTGGATGGTACTAAATACTGCATGTTACCACATGATACCCCATGGTTTGCTGCTTAAAATACTGCATTGTGTATGAAATGTGAGAATGCAAGCCCTAACAAGGGTAAATTAAGACCAGATTAGGCATATTCCAGTCCTTTACAACTCCCTACCATGTGATAACATGCTTTGCAGTTAAATCTTGTGTTTCAGTTTTATCTATTTCTTCCTTAAAACTTTTGTGTTCCCAGTTTTGCCGCAAAAGGGAAGTTTACTGAAATCACTGCAGCTTTTCACACTTGTGAGCCGGTGACGAGCGAAACATTGGACCACTTGTATGAATGGATTCGAAATTCATTCACTGACCTAGCAATGATGAATTATCCTTATCCGTCCGACTTTCTTGCTCCACTACCGGGACATCCTGTGAAGGTAAATACATATTTGTGCTATTTTTTGCTGCTGTCATTTTAAACTATGTGAATGACTAAAGAAGTGGTACAGGTTTTCTGAATTTTTATGCAAAAACTGGTGTTTATGTGTTTGAATGGACAACTCAGAGTTTTGAAAATCTGACCCAAATTTTATTCTGATAAGCTGCGATGACAAAGGAAAGTGTTGGAACGTGGCCATGCTTTCTACATGAATATTGGTTATGATTTTTTGCTAAGAATATTTAAACCGTGCATAGTGCACCAAACCTAAAATTGTTTTCATACAATTTGCTGGTTATGCAGCACTTGCTTTTTCACAATTTTGCCTGAATTAGTTTCTATCTTGATTTGTGTAAGCAGCAATTTAGATTACTGTTTTGGTTAAACCACCAGTAAAAACAGAAATTATATTTTAGGCAGCTTGTGAAATGATTACGAGTGCCCCAACAGCCATCGAAGGGCTGGCAGCAGGTGCAGGACTTTTCTACAACGGCACATCGAGTCATGAAACTGATAAAGTTTCCCTCCAGTGTTTCGATATTATGAAGGAATACGTGGAATGTGCCGACCCAACTGGGTGTGGGCTTGGCAATGATGCTCTTGCTTGGAACTATCAGGTTATACATGCTACATTTGTTACTGCGGTTCTGTTATTTTAAGAGGTTGAAAAATACTTTCTTACAGTTAAAATGCTGCTCGGATTATTTTAAAATCCCATCTTTCTTAATCTGCCTTGTTTTATTAAAACAAGAGGTTGGAAAATACTTGTTTGTAAAAAATTGTCAGGATTGTTGTACAATCTTGTTCTTTTCAGCCTACCTTGATATGGTGATGATTTGAATCCCTTAATTTTGTGTTACAAAAAAACAAACATTTATTTCAAGCTTCAAATCAGTTAGCTTTCTAACCAGAGACAAGTATATTTCACTGTAAGTATCATCAGTGACAAGAAAAACACACAAATGGGATTAAAAACGAACAGTTGTGTTTTTGTTTCTAACTGAACAACCTTTTCTTCCTCTACAGGCTTGCACTGAGATAGTTCTACCCGGGGGAACCAACAACATCACTGATATGTTTCCTGTCCTTCCATTCACGCTGGAGATGCGAGATAACTATTGTGTGAAGAATGTTGGAGTTAAACCAAGAAACAGATGGCTCAGTATTAATGTGAGAAATATATATGTTAAACCTAACATTGCATCAGTATAACTAAGAAAAAAAGGTGCAATTAAAAAAAAAGGTGCAGTTGTTGAAGCATAAAGCATTAAAATATCCAACTTGGGAAAGTAATAATCCTGTTGAGCCAAATCTATATTATTAGTTAAAATAAACAATTTTGCATTTTGAAATAAAATTCTATACTGATCATTACCAATAAGCTATTGCTGCCAGGCATAATGTATGACTAAGTATTGCTCATCCAGCAGTTTTATTGTAAACAATCGACGTTTCGACGTCCTATACAAGACGCCTTCATCAGGATAATGACATAACTTGCAGGACAAAAAAATTTGTCCTGCAAGTTATGTCATTATCCTGATGAAGGCGTCTTGTATAGGACGTCGAAACGTCGATTGTTTACAATAAAACTGCTGGATGAGCAATACTTAGTCATGATCATTACCAGTTTGTTTATAAATATCAAGTAAAAGTTTCGTAAACTTTCTAGTTCTGGAGTGAAAATTTGGACAAAGCGTCGAACATAATATTTTCAAATGGTGATCTCGATCCCTGGAGAGATGGAGGAATTCTGACCGATCTTTCCCCAACACTGAAAGCTCTTACTGTTGTTGGTGGAGCTCATCACTTTGATCTCAGGTGACTGATGAATTAAGTTTGTTTTTCACCATGTTAGTATTTTTAAATAGTGAAACTCTGAATCGGCCAAATTAGATTTGGACCAAAACCCTAAAATTGCGATTTAATTGAATCATTTGTGACATTATGCAAAGTATTCTGCTGCAGTTTGTAAGTTTTGATGCCTTGCAAGGTGTTGTGACAAAAATGCAGTAGTGTTGTCAGTTTGGTGGATTGCTGGCTTTGGAAACTATATGCTATGTGACACAATGTTATTTCATGCGCAGGGCATTTTAAAATATTCTGTTGTACGTATCTAGCCACAAACAGGATACGTAAAAGATTCTATTTCGGGTTGAATCAGAACAAAGTATTCAGCCAAGACCAAGTTATCATAAAAGTGGCTAAACATTAAATATATAGGGCAACTTGAATATTCGGTACATTTCTAGTTTAATCCTGTATGTGAGATACACAGCAACTAGACCAGTTAGTTGTTTTAAATTCTACACTGCAAAAACACCTTAGTTTATGCTTTTAATATCACTATTCCATGTGTGGGTATTAAATCTTAATGATATATTCTAAACATAAATGACCCCTTGCCATATGGTGGTGAATGCTTGGTGACCGGTTGATTCTTTATGGCGCCTTCAATGGACCTGGCGTGTTGTGATTTATGAATGAGTCTGCCGTGATCGCTGGTCTACATAAACGCTTCAGGGCTGATCCCAGTTATGAATTTATGTTCATCTTAACATAAATAATTTCATTATTAAACAGAGGTTCCCACAAAGATGACCCACAATCTGTTATTGATGTGCGAGAAAAGGAAGGTGCCATTATAATGGATTGGGTGAACCAACATTGGAGCAAAATATATTTGCCTGACATTCATATCACACTGTGATTTGCAGATCTATGTTTGTTGTCATTTCATTGATTGTGCAATTATTATTTGATTGTTTTCCATTTTTGCTGAGTTGAAGTTGACAGTTCATGATTGGACCAAGAACTATTCACATTTGAAAACTTGTTTGAGATTATGCATGTGTTTATGATTTCATGTTGTGTAATACCCTATCCTGGAAATAAAACCATTTCATTCATTTGCAAACAAATTCAAAAGTATTTTGTTCATTCCATGAAGTCTTAAAAATGAAAACCTAGTTATGGGTCCCCTTCCCTGAAGGGGACACATATTGTTTTTGTCCGTATTTTTTTTTTCTTTTTTTCTTTTTTCTTTTTTCTGTCTAACGCTGGTTTGGTCAAGAAAGAGTGCTTCAAATTTATTCAAATTTGGACATATGTTAGATATTAATCCAAACTTGGTCCACCTGAAGTTTGACCCCAAATTACCCAGCGGTTCACCCACAGGCCCCCGAAACGTAAAAATTTTAACGCTGGTTTGTAACGCTCGTTTAGTGAAGAAAGCGTGCTTCAAATTTATTGAAGTTTGGACATATGTTAGAAATTAATCCAAACTTGGTCCACCAGAAGTTTGACCCCAAGTTACCCAGCGGTTCACCCACAGGCCCCCGAAACGTAAAATTTTTAACGCTGGTTTGTAACGCTCGTTTAGTAAAGAAAGAGTGCTTCAAATTTATTCAAATTTGGACATATGTTTAATATTAATCTGAACTTGGTCCACCTGAAGTTTGACCCCGAATGACCCAGCGACACACGCTCGTTTGGTCAAGAAAGACACTGTAGGCAGAAGTCCCAAGAGAGTACGTTTACGAATAATAGGGCAGAGCGGGAAGGCTCAGCTTGACGTCGGACAGACGTTTTACGAGACGTCGTTTCGGTGATTAGAAATCAGCTGTTTTGCACAGCAATGCTATGTCGTTTTATTAAGTTATCACTCACATTTTCAGTTTCGGCAAAGGTTTCACACTTATGACGCGATTTAAACCTAATAAGCGTGCTTCGGTTTCGTATAATGTCAAGCAAAACTTTGTTAAACAAACTAAATATAAAAAAATAAACTTGACTTTTTTACAAGATAAAAGTTTTTTTAAATGCTCGTTGTCAGGTTGGCCGCTGCATGACCACGGGTTACTTAAGGTCAATTAGTAGGTATTACTAACACAGTTCAGAACTTTCTTTCGTCATAACGTAGCGTTTTCTTTTTTTTGAATCAAATACCCAAGGCATGTATAAATTAGGTCAAACGGTGTTGTTGAACACCAAGGACGGCGTGCTATTGAAAACGGTGTCAAAAGGTCAAACAGTCGTTTGGTGTGTGCATCCTAAAAGGTTACTACATGTCAATGGTACTCGTTTTGCGAAACAAAGTTAAATGAAAAACTCGTTTTACGAAACAAAGTTAAGCAAGAGATTAAATTGAAAGTATTTGTTTCGTTCTTTTTTAATGTTTTTGTAATTATACGACAATAATAGTGCAAAAAAATACAACAAAATTTTTCATTGTTGGGTTAATGCTTTCTAAAAATTTGTTTTAAGAATTTAAAAATCACCGCAACATTAGTTTACCGTAAATCCGCACAAACACGCGTGTGGGGACCCATTAGTTTTTGTTTACAAAAACAATCATATGTGTAGATCAAATGATGTGTATAGTAAATTGGTAAATATCGTATAGAATATATAAAATGGAAGTATATCAGAAAGCCACCATTCTAGTTTTTGTTTAATTTCACTGTCATGCATTTGAAGTTATTTGAAATAAATAATGTCATAAACATTTGTTGTTTCAAATTGTAAGGCAAGGTGGCATTCTCATGTAACGAACAACATTGCGAAACTCAGCAAGAGTGTGTGTGTGTGGTAGCTGCACTGTACATTTCGCATTGTGTTGTAGCAGCACCGAGTGGCCAAAACTGTGCTGTCTACACTAAGCAACAAGTCTGCTCCCAGGAAATGACAAAAACGTGAAAATCGTAGGAGATCTCTAGTGTATTACAGTGGTTTGCAATATGTGTTATTTAGGTGGTTCTCAACTTTCTGTCTCATACTTTTTACCTATTTATTTGAAGAGTGTTCTAACCAATGCCTTCTTGGTCTTTAGCAACCTTAAACTTTTCTACCGCACACATTTTGTGCTTTTATTTGTCGGCACAAATCAACAAACATCGCTAAAGTGACAAAACCGTTAAATGTTGAACTGACACAAATAATTGGCAGGAATTTTGCACCAAAGTTTATAAGTGAATATTTTCACAAACAGCATATTTTCAATTTCATGCAACTTTTAATTTAGACACAACGTTTGGTAATGTGTTGAAAAATTAAACAAAGACGTTTTATGTTTTGCAATAACAGGTATTCAACATTTCTTGCGTCTAATAAACAAACAATGGTGGAACAAAAAACACAAAATCAGTTTGCTAATAATCACTCTTCCACAATTTGATACTGCGGTCATTTTCGAGAGCTCCTGTCGCGATAATGTTCTCTGTTGGGTGACAAGCGTTGCACAGAACAACATCTGACAAAACACAAAATAAATTTTAAAAATGACCAATTTGCATCCAATATGCTATAGAATTTTATGCTCCAAGCGTTTTGGGCTGATTTATATTCAAAGTAGTTTGTCCAAGTCTTCAGTCATAGGGAAATACACAGGTTTCAGAATTGGAAGGTATGAGGTACAGGGATTAAACATCTTATTCCAATTAAAAGCAGTCCCACTTATGAAACCTTGACTAGGAATTATGTTACACTATATTGCCACTCAAAAACTTAAATTCTGTGCAAATCCTTACCTGTGTGACCCTGTAGTTTTTGCACAATTTCTTTGGTTTGCAGATTCCAAATATACAGAGTATGATCTTCAGACCCACTAACTATCCATTTTCCACCAGTCACAGAAAAATTTGCAAAGATGCAATATTTTTCATTACAATGTCCAGTATAGGTTTTTAAACACTGAAAAAACATTTAATGTTCACTACATTAAAAAGAGAAACAAGAAAATGTAGCAACACTTACCTTTCCTTTTGTGTAATCCCATAACTTTAGTGTGCTGTAATTAAATGTACAGTATGTTGTATATCGGCAAAATTAAAATTATGCAGTGTTGAATTGCTTTAAACAAAGCAAAATATTTATTTTCAAACTTACTTGTCTAGGGTGGCAGCCAAAATATATTTTCCGTTAGGTGAGAACTTAACAAATGAAACTGGGGGATTATCGTCATCTATGAGGGTTTTTAAACACTGTCCAGATGCAGTATCCCATATCCTGCACAACCCATCGTAACTGCTTGATACAATAAGTGAACCATCTCTATTGAAATGGACCTACATACACAAAAACATTTGTGATTTCTCACATTTATGTCACCATTGTGAGAAAAGTTACAAATAATTCATAGGAAATTGGGCAATTTAGGTGCAACTAAGCATAGATCAATCATTAATTGTTACACCACATAAACTACCGTGGTAGGCCGGTAAACTGCATAAGAAGAAAAACAGCAAATAGACATCTACTTTGCTCATAACTCACCGCAGACACTGGGTCAGAATGAGCTGGAAGAGTTTTGAGGCATTTTCCAGTTCTGACGTCCCATATCCGAACGCTTTCATCAAACTATACACAATTAAAAATTTTCGTTAAATTCATGAAAAATTGCTGTTGATAAGTTTCAACTTACAGATCCAGAAACAATCAAATTAGACTGTGGATTAAAGTTGCAACAAAACACATAGTTGCTGTGTCCTTTCAAGGTTTTCAGACATTTAGCAGTTGCTACGTCCCATATCTTCAGCGTTTTGTCATCAGATGCTGAACAGAGTAAATGTGAGTCAGACGACCATGCCACATCAGAAATTCCCTGCAAATTTTAACAAATGCATACAGATGTTTTGAGAGTGAAGAGCTCGTTCAAACCATGGCTTACTAGTTTATGTCCAGATATGGTCTTTTCATATTTTCCATCATAAGCTCCCCAAATTTTTATTAACTTGTCCGCGGCTAAAAAATAAAAACAGTAATAAACCTCTACTAAATACCTTATAATTCATAATTGTCACACAAACTAAAAAAATACTTTGCACATCAAAACAAGGCTTTTAAAAATTATATCATTGCAAATTAAAAGCATAATGTTAAACATTATTTACATGAGCTTGCAAGCCATTGACCATCCGGACTAAACTTTATCGAAGACACTGCTTTTGTATGACCGGCCATTGTAAACTTCAGCATATAGTTCGGTTTCGGTTGATTATTTTTCAGGTTTGCTGTTGATGTCGGTGGTTTGTGGACAGCTTTGGTTGCAGTTGCTGCAGTTGTAGTGTTTGATACTGGGGGATTAATAGTTGCATCGTTTGTTTTTAACTGATCTTCAGATCTTTCTTCTTTTACTTCAGAAGTTTGCTGTTGCCCATTTTCTGACATCTTCCCCAAATTGATTTTCCCACTGGGTCAACTCGGGAAGAAATATAGTAACCAAAACACAATTTTACATCCCAAAACCTTTTTGCAGGTCATTAAATAATCCAGAAGAAACGGCAGTTTCAAAACTGTCTTTCCTTTTCAAAAAGCAAATCCTATTTTAGTGTAGGCTAATAAAATAAAATAAAAACATTCTGACAAACACATGTAAACTGCCAGCACTGGTGCACATAATACGAGTTGTAAACAATACCTGAAAAAAATCAATGCATAATACGTATGTTTAATTCTAAATTTCCAGTTTTAAAAACGTCTTTTGATGAAACACGTGGCCATCTCTCAAATCTCGATGACACATGTTTCAGTTTTCGGACTTTCCATTTTAGATTGAAACGTACACTTGAGATAAATTTTGCCATTTTCTTGCACTACCTTTTTTCTTTTCTCATTTATAAACCAGCAAGGGCATCAAAGAAAAAAAAGAATTACAATCACGTTGCGAAGTTCGCGCATTTCAGCGTCGACGCAACCCTGTTACGTCACATACCCACAATGCCTTTCGGTTCAATCGTAAACAGACGTTCGCAGTCGAGAAGACAAAGCGGCAGAACGCGCCATCGCGGTGGTGTGGTCGCTGCTTGCTTTGTAGTTTGTCTCAGTTTAACTGGTATTACCAACCTATTACTTGAGCTTGTTTAGTTACACGCAAATGTAATTTTAGGCAGATGTAGAAGTTTGACTTTTTGCGGTTGGATTTCATAGAAAATTTTGCAAGATTTTTTGCCATTGTCACAAAGCCTTGTGTTTGTAATGACGTCATGCATTATGGCGGATTTGAAAAAAATAAAATTTAAAGTAGCTAGTGTTTCTTAAATTTAATTCCATTTCCAAATCGATAAAAATGTGGTAAGTATGTCTTTTTAACCCAATAAAGTCAACAATGCTCCTTAAGACCGCCAGAAAATAAAAACAAGCGGTTCTTGTGCTATTTTTTTGTGACGTAATAATTTTGTTTTGTCACGTGACAGGTCTCGACCAATCGGAGCGCGCGGGATTTGAAGGGACTATAAAAGAAGGTTGGCTGGCGGCTCGCTTCACAGGAGAGCGGCAAGACAAGTTCGAGAGCAGAGCTGTATCAATTGTTTTCTTGATTATTCATCTGCCATCCTGCATTAGTTACACGTGTATATGTTAGTTAATTAGTCTGTTAATAGTTTGTTAGTAATTATCAAGGTAATAAGAATGAACCATCTATGTTTTGAAGAGCTGCAACTGGAGTTATACAGACAGTAATAAACTAATTTGTTATGCTGACGTAATTAAGTACATTTTGTAAACAATAGTGTAATTAATAACCCAAATAAATACACAACAATTACTGCGTTGAATTTGTTATTTTGAGAAGCTAAACGTTAGTATGCATCGAATAACTGTAGACAGTTCTCCTTCTCAGCAAGGCGTCGTTGCCGCCCAGCAGTCGACTAACCGGCTTGCTGTAAAAATTTCCACAAGAACGCGCTAAAAGTCTTAAGTGACCGCGCCAAATTCATTTGCTATCCTATTTGTTTACAACACCACAGAATTGTATTTATGTGTTGCATGAAACTGGAAATAAATAAATTCGTGTTGATTTTTTGTCTTGGATTGTTTTACAGGCCATTGCTCCATGTTTGTTACGCAGAAATATGTTGTGTTCTTTTTTGACTTGCAAATTGAAACGGGTTTTAAATTCGCTCACAATCTTACAAGGGTGTGGGAATAAATAAGCAGTGTTTATTCGAAATTCCACCACAAATATATGCTTGGTTAGCTTGGGAATTATAACTGACACATTGGTAACTCCACTTAACTTCGCTGTACATAATCACTAACATCTGGGACGCTGTTCTTTCGCTTGTGAAATGATGTTCTTGTTTCCAGCAGGAAGTTGCGCTTTTGTCCGACTGCTTTTGCAATATTCTAATTCGCCTTGCAGCTTGTCAGTTGTCACTGCGCTATCCCGTCGCGAAACGTGATTCCACCTGGCAGACGGGAGCGCCTGCTTTGCGTATTTGTTTTGTGAAAAGCTGGGGGTCTATTTAAGGGCGTCGCATTATTTCAAACGAAGCAGCAAAACAGGTCAGCGCGCGCGCCACTATTGTGTAACGGTTCTGTGCGCAAATCACGTGCGTGTTGTGACGCGTGACGCCTTTCTCCATTGAATTGGGAGTACGCGTTTTGTGATATAACAAACGGTGCTTGTTTACGGCGTGCTGAGTGTATTACATCACAATGCCGGTTTCCTGTTTTGGTTGAAACTATTGTCAATATGTTAGGCAATCAAACCGCAGATTACTTTCTATTATGCAGTGGGTGGTTTATGCAACTGCTTGTGTATTTTAGTATTTAACTTCGCTGTTTCTTATGTTACATGACGGAATGCTTTTAAAAAGGAAGGAAACTTATGATGCATTGCTTACACAATGTTTCTTTTCTGTGTTGACAGCATTAGGAATACTGATTTGTTGCTGCCTTAACTTTACATTAACAATATCCCCTTAAAAGGGTGAGAGCAGCAATACTGGATTTCCTATTTTCACAGACTTTACGAAGTTTGAGGGCAAGGTGCCTATAAAAAGATGTCTTCCATCGCTGACAGTGCGGGTGTAAGTTTGTTTTCAATACCTCAGCAATTTTGTTCATGTGTTTCTCACAAATTGAGACACAGAGTTCAGGATTTCCATTCAAATCATTTATCAGATAAAATACTATGTTGCAGTCGCCAGTTTCCAACTCTGCAGACATGACTGAGGAAGATGTGGCTGAAAAGCCAAGACGTGGTCGATTGACAAACCAGTTGCATTATTTGCGGAAAGTTGTGCTCACAGGATTGTGGAAACATCATTTTGCCTGGCCTTTTCACGCCCCAGTCGACCCTGTTAAGTTGAACTTGCCAGTAAGTGCTCTGCTGAAATCCAGGATGCACCTTTTCAAATAATGTGTAGTAACTTATTGACAAAATATTTTGTTCTGTTTCAGGATTACTTTGAAATCATCAAGCATCCAATGGACATGGCACTTATTAAGAAGAAACTGGATACAAACCAGTATTACTCAGCAAAAGAATGTCTGCAGGATTTCAACTTGATGTTTTCAAACTGTTACATCTATAACAAGGTGAGCTTGATAATTTGTCTTCCACTGCCAGAGTTGTTTATCAAACGAAGTAACCATCAGTTTTGTCAACAGTTTGATCATAAAAATGTTGAAAACTGCCCTTGGTATTTGTTAATGAAGCTATTTTGCATTTGCTCTGATGTGTGACATTAAAACACACCATTGTTTTCAGCCGACTGATGATGTGGTGCTGATGGCCCAAACACTGGAGAAAAATTTTCTCCAAAAAATCCGCGACCTTCCAAAAGAAGAAGTTGAAATTCAGCTTCCAGCGAAGGGAAAGGGCAAAGCAAAGCGAGCACCTCGTACTGCTGCAGTAACCACTAGAAACCAAGTTGCACAGGTAAATATCTCCCCCGTAACACCACTGAAACAAGCACTAAAACCATCGAATTATCGTGTATAACTAAAAAAATCATTTGTTTTTGGTAAAAAGTTTTTGGACATTTAATAACAACAACAAAACTGTTTCAGCCTCCCCAACCCCAGCACACTGTGACTTCAAGCAATGATGCTGTCATCCCTCCACACCCTGCATACAAAACTGAAGCACAAACCACAATTCCCCAGCCCAGCGACCTTTCACCTACTGCTGTGGTCACTTCTGTTCCACAGCCCAACAAGGCCATGGTATGTTGAATTTGTAGAATACGGATTATTTATCATTTCAGTTCTGCTGATTGCCATAATTTATGCTCTTGGGAGTTTGGTTTTAAACCTATGGTGTGTGTTTAAGTCAACTTTGTACTTTAGGTTGCAGCACAGGCACCAACAATTCCTGCCAAACCAAAAAAGGGAGTCAAAAGGAAAGCCGACACCACGACACCGGTTATAACAACTGTAGCCGGGAAAATTCCCACTGCCGCATCCCCAGAGCAGGACACGTCACACAACGAAGATTCCTCCATTGGTATGGACGACATCGACCCGACAGAAACCACAATGCGGGTTCCGGGCCGTGTTCAATCCCTTGGACGGAGGGAAAGTTCGGGAAGGACAATCCGACCACCTCGCTCTCGTGACCTTGATTCTGAGGAGGGCGTAAGTGGTGTGGTGATAAAAACCACTTAGTTAACATAGCAAAGGTGCTTTATTTAACAAAAGCCTTACAAATTATTTGCAATCCTTTGATTTATGACTTCACTTTACAATGGGTTTCTGACTCTATGATACAAAAACAGCATACATTTTTTTTGTGGGGGAACTACCGTTTTTCTTTAATAAAATTGTTTTGTTTTTATAGCAGGAACACCACAACAAGCGCCAAAGAATCACCAAACTTACTGAGCAATTGAAATATTGTAGTAATATTCTAAAGGAGCTACAGTCAAAAAAGCATGCTGTAAGTTGCACAACTTTTCATTAAGTTCATAAAAATTCTGTGACTTTCTGTGTTAAATTTTTTTTCTGAAACTGGTATGTGATTGGCTGTCATACCTATAACATGTTAGGGATGGGCCGAGCCAGTACCCCGAGTACTCGGTACCGAGCATCGCTGTTTTTAATGCTCGGTGCTCGGCCGAGCAGTTGCACAAATTGACCCGAGCGTTAAATTTGCATATTCATGCCCTGTTAACATATGTAACTAGTGTTCCAAAGGGTGTCTTTGAACAAAAATGAATGGTTTTTAAATGCACTTTGATGGTGGAAAAACACATACTTTATGGGCTTGTAGAGCTAAAACGTAGAAAGGGGATTTTTTGTGACGTCATAATGCACCGAGCATTAAAGTGAGATGCTCAGTGCTCGACCAAACAGAACATTTGCAGTTTCGGCACATCCCTATAACATGTGGTTTGTTTTGTCAGAGCTTTGCTTGGCCATTTTACAAGCGGGTAGATGCTGAATCCCTCGGCCTACATGATTATTACGACATGATCAAACACCCAATGGATCTCGGCACTATGCGCAAGAAAATGGACAACAGGTATGAGATTTCTTTGACTGCACTTTACATAATACCTGATAAGTTCATTGTTCCAATATAAACTTGATATTTGTTTGCAGAGAGTATGCCACCCCTGATGAGTTTGCTTACGACATGCGAGTGATCGTTACCAATTGTTACAAGTACAACCCACCAGATCATGATGTAGTTGCAATGGCAAAAAAATTATCTGATGTTTTTGAAATGAAGTAAGTGGCAGTTGGAATTATGTAAATTAACGCAGCATAAAGTTTGAAATTGGTTTATTGTTTTTTTACTTCTTTATTTTGTTGGGTGGTTTAATCCCATCACAAGAACCAACTTTGTACATTGATTAACACGGAAAAGCATTGGGATTTGAAACTAAACATCACATATTCTTACAGATTTGCTAAAATGCCTGATGAACCAAAAATTGATCCCTCAAGTTTTACTCATCAATCTATTTCGAAATCCGACATGATGCATGTTTCCGGTGAAAAACCCAAGAAGGAAAAGCGACGGAACAAACACCGACACATGTCGCCGGATGACAACCTCGATTCCTCGTCTGACGAATCATCATCATCATCATCAGACAGTGAAGACGAAAGAACAAAAAAACTTGCACTTTTGCAGGATCAGGTACGCTTCATAATTGAGTTGTGGAAATATGAAGATTTCATTTTTCACAAATATGAAAATGTTTCCAGTTAAAACAAGTTCATCAACAGTTGTCCCAACTCACCGAACAACAAACACAAATTCTCAGTGAAGACCCTAAAAAGAAGAAAAAGAAAAAGAAAGACAAATCAAAGTCAAAACACAAAATAGTAAGTAAATGCACGAAAAAGTGTTAACTATAACAACAATTTATTTGCTTGAAAGAACACCTTGTTATTTGAATCTGAATTGCATATTCAGACATTGTCCCATTCTATCAGCATTTATAATAACTTCGTTTTAATGTTGAGATACATTATACTTCATGTTTGTTCCTAATTCCGTTTATTTTACACAACATTTGTTTCCAGGAAGAAGTAGTGAGCAAATCAAAACGTAAAACGAAGAGTTCCAAAGTTGAAAGCGCACATGCAATGCCTCCAGCACATGTTTCAAACTCAAACGTGCCAATGTCATCCACTAAACTGCCACCAAGCAAGCAAAAACCGGAGTCAAGCAAAAGGGGAAGAAAAGGGTAAGAAATACTGCCCACTTCTGATATTTGCTTTGATATGTAAAAGTTTTCTGCACTCATTGCTACTCCTTTACCTACAAAAACTTTTTAAACCTGTTTGCACCAAAATGCACCTACCACTTTTGTAAGATTGTTACAAATTTGTTGCAGCAAAAACAGTAAGAAGGCTCCACCTGGTGGACAAGCACAGTCTGATGTTTACCAATATGAAAGTGACGACTTTGAAAATGAGGAAAATGAATCTGCAAAACCGATGACGTACGACGAGAAACGTCAGCTGTCACTCGACATCAACAAACTTCCGGGTGACAAACTTGGAAGAGTTGTCCATATTATTCAGGTGTGTTAAATTAATACAAAGTTTATCCCTAGAACATGTTGCTCCAGCAACATTTTGCCTCTGAGGACTCTCATACTTTTGGTAAAATTGTTGTCTGTTTGGCACTAATGATTATGATAAAGGCATTAGGTGTTGTAAAAACATTCAGTATATTAGCTGTTGCTTGTGATTCTGGTAAAAAAGGCCTCGAAATCCTCTTTAATGTAGAAACTCTTTTTCACAGACTCGCGAACCATCATTAAAAGATTCCAACCCTGATGAAATCGAAATTGATTTTGAAACTTTGAAACCTTCAACATTACGGGAGCTGGAAAAATATGTGATGACATGTTTGAGGAAAAAGCCAAGAAAACCTTACAGTGAGTGTTTGTGAATGTAACAACAGGAGGCATAAATATCTTGTAACGGGTATAGATGTTGTATGGATGGGTTTTAAGCCATATCTTGTCAGAAATTCTGATTTTGTTCCTTGCTAGTTTGTGTTAACTTAACTTCAACTGTGTTTTAGCTAAGAAACAACCGGCCACAAAAGAGCAGATGACCCAGAAAAAGAAAGAAGAGTTGGAAAAACGATTAGAAGATGTTAGTGATAAACTTGGAATGCCAAAGAAACCAAAGAAAAGTGAGTATTGACTTCTGGTCTATATGAATACTATCCATACAAATCAGTAAATATTTAGACTGTTTGATAAAAACAGGTAAAATCACAAATCTTTCTCAAAATCACAGAAATATATATTTCGTTTTGAATAAACAGGCATTGCTAGTTTCTTATTCAAATAAATCTTATTCAAAAGTTTTTTATGAAACAGTCCACTATTTATCTGATCGGAAGCAAGAACCTTTCTTTTTTTACATTCTATTGCAAGTGTTTCAGCATAAAAATCCATAATAGTGTTATGGTCTTGTACATTAAAACTCACTCTATCAATAGGAAGTTGAACATTCACTGATTATTTGTGTTTTTCGTAGGTAAAACTGTTCCTGCTGGAGGTGGTAGTCGTTTATCGGCCAGCTCAAGCAGTTCGTCTGGTTCCGACGACTCCTCTTCATCAAATTCATCCGATACATCCGACTCTGAATCAGGTAGTTAGTTGTCGGTGACTTAAAACATGTCAACTGTATGTCGCACCTCAAGTGTAGGTTGTCGGGAGACTAAAACGAGTTGAAAGTATTTGGTAGCCATGAAATAATCTGCTCGATTACACAAAGTTTAGCTTTTAAAATTCCACCCAAATCTGCTACCTCAAAATGACACCAACTGCTATAAAACCAAACCAAGTATACATTGTGATGATATGTGGAGGTTTAAGGCCCACTGCTATTGTTGTTCTGGGCTATATTTGAAAAGTTTGCATATCCTTATTGTTTGGATTTGTTTGCGACGAAGTTACTTTTATGTGCTAGCAAAGTTGAGTTTAGACAGAAACAGGCAAAATCTTCCTTATGTGGCACACACACACTATTGGCATTTTGATACAGCAATGCATTTTCACCACATTTCCTTATTTTCTGTCCAGTATTTGGACGTCTGCCGAATTTTTGATGGTTTCTTGCGCACGAGTAAGTTTGCAGTGTTGTTCCGTATTTGAACTGTTAACAATCTGTGAATTTGTGTCAAAAATCATTTCTATGATATATTTGCTGCTGTCAATTGGATGGAAGCAATGGTGAATATTATTGCTGAAGCAAAATTGCGTCTAGCTAATTAACATGCGGAGCGTTGAACATTTAATGTAGGTTTCTACTACTTGCATTCTTACTGTGGCAATGGAATAAAATTAAACTAACATTGAAAAATTTTCAATTAAAAGACAGTGGGGTGTAAAACAACATTCTGTGCGTCTTTTACAAACATTGCCATAGTTGAATGCCGGAGTGGGAAAAATGCGGTTCTAGTTTTGCACGTTACTTGGATTAATGTGAATTATGTAATGCTGTGATAGTTTGTGTTGCTGGAGTTGATCCAGTTTGAAGCTCACCAAACTCTGTTCATTCTGTATCAATTGCCAAGTAGTGTCGAGTGCCAGTTAAGGAAAAGATTGCCTAAGCGCAAAAACTTAACTGGAATTTTTAAGTTAAGAATAAAAAACAAAATTTGCGATGACAAAAAAGTAACTTTCCAACCTCTCTTCACTTCATTTTAAGTTGTTTTTGTTAGTATTTTGTCTGTACATGTGCACATTCAACATTTCTTTAGTTTTATGATTTTTGCTGTATATATTTCTTGCTCTCTTTATGTGCTGTCATTGACCCCCGAAAACCCCCTCTTAAACCCACCCGAATACCTTCACCCCTATTTGCTGGCAACTTGCATTGCTGTATGAAATGTATGCCGATTTCATCAAATTAATTTGGAATACAACTTGATTTTTTGTTACACAGTCGGTGTGTGTGTGTGTGCCATTACATAAAGTTATACTTGTACAGTTTTTAGCTCCTGATTTCCATAGCATTGCCAAATATCAGTTTTTGTTATGTTAGGCCAGTCGCTTGGTTAAGGTTTAATTTTCAAAGAAGGGTTTGAAATTAGCACAGATCTTGACATTGATTGAATATGTTATGCAGTGGAAATGTTGTTAAGTAGGAAATTCGTCGCCAGTTTTGGGAGTTCCACGTTACACGCATCAAAATTTTAGAAACTCACAATAGCATTTCTCTACTTCATGCTGTCAAGTACTTTTGCCACAACCAATACCGAAACTAGATAAAACACATCATCCACCAACTCATGCAAGCTAGATAAAACATGAATCTTGTTGAGAAGTTATGTTGGTTCCTAATCACACTAGTTTATGTGTCTTCAGGAAGGATTAGTTTAGGAGTCATTTAAAGTGCAATTAGTTGAAAAGCTTTAGACATGTTCAACAGGAATGATAGCAGTGCAATGTCCGATGTGCCCTACTTGTATTTGTCTGGTTTTACCTTGTTTCGTAACTTGAACCTAACCAACAACTTGTCATCCAGAAGTTGAAAAGGTTGTTCCCAAACCAACAGGATCCAATCCAATGCAACAACGCCCTCCAGTGAGTAGTTTTGTTGAACATACTTGTCATTTCATGTTGTTTGAAATATATTTGCCATTTTTAAGTGAACAAAACGATTATCAGTTCTGTCGTTTTTTTTCTGTATTTGATGTTTGTTTGATTTTTATGTGAAGGTTGCAAGTGCACCCCCTCTGTCAACTGCATCATTACAGCGCACCCCCCCAACCCAGCAATACCACTCCAACGTTCACCTCAATACTCCAGCTGGAAACCCAAAACCTATGCAAACACAACAGGTGGATATTGTATGTTGTTTACTTCTCTTTGCTTGAACCGGTGATTCTCAAACTTTGTGCCACGATATGCACTGGTGTGCTGTGTAAAAATTCAAGCGTGGCGCGAAATATTCGCTGTTTTGAATTGCAAATATTTTTTGCTGTTGGCGATCAAAAGATAAAACACGGTTGTGCATAATAACGTTTTCAATTTGCCATAAAAAGCAATGTGACTCACTAAATTAAATTTGTAAATTAGCTTTCTTTTCATAACTTAAAAGGATCGGTTAGTTCATTAATAACCTGCATGCTTGAAAAACTTGCTTAAACCCACTTTAAAAGCTAATGATCAGAATTTTCATTTGTATTTTGTTGGGTTCAGTTTTTTTAAAGCATTTAGTTTCCTTGTGCCTACTTGAATTTTTTCCTAGTCAAAGAGTTACTTTATTATTTCTGTTTTTTTAATTGCCTAATATTTCTACATGAAGTAATTTGTGTTCATTGTAACCTCAGATGGAGGTTGCTCGTCCCAACAACAACACGAACCCTCCTCGCCGTGTGGAAGCGATACCCAGCATGCCGATAATGCCTCAATTCCCTCCTGTGCCTTCCAGCACCCAAATTCCGCCTGCTGTAGCCCCAAGTTTACCCCACGTTGCCACACATCAGATTGACCCAGTTGTACCATCGTTACCCCCACATCAAGCTAATGTGGTGAGCTCCTATGATAAGGTCGTTACTTGTACAGTTTCAGTTAAAATATGCTATTGGGAAGGTTGTTGTGGCAAAATTGTGTAATAAACAGTATTAAAAGTGCTTTTGGAGCCTATAACTAATCTGTTTATGTATCCCTTGCTCTTTGCTCTGATTTGTAGAGTAGTTTTCCATACATCGTTGTTTAATGTAAGTATTTTCTGAACTTTCTGGTTTATGAGGTCAACTTTACACAGACTTAATATGAATTGCTCCTCTGTTCAGCCAACCAATCATCAACCTGCTGCAAGAAATGCAAGTAACGGGCAAAATCACGATGATTCAATCATGAGTCGCTCGCTTACTTCACCCGGGGAACCCCCTATAGACGAGGGAATTTCTTTGGGGCTCAATAAATCGGTTTCATCTGCGTTAGATGATTCGCGAGCAATGAGTGCAAGCAAAAAGGTTCGTAGTTAAGTATTGCCGATGTAAGTTAAATAAAATTCTGATTGGCAAGATCAGGGCTTCTCAAACTTTCTTGCTCTGCGACCCCATTTTAGAAGAGAAATTTTTACGTGACCCCTTGATGGGTAAAGTCTCTACACGTGAATGATGTTTAAACAATAAATTTACGCATGTATACCATTTATTGTGACAATGACATAATAACGCATGATGTTTCGCGACCCACAGTTTGAGAAGCCCTGGGCCATATGACAAGCTTCCAGTATAGCCATGTGTAGAATCTGTACTTGGTTTAAAAATTCATAATTCCAACATAGGCTGAAATAAAAATGAAGAATCGCAGCTCGTGGAGCAACCTTGGTTGGGCTGGCAAAGCTGGAGGTAACGCTCCTGGGTTAGGAGGCATGATGGGACAAACACCACAATTACCCCGTCCCACTAATGCTGCTGGAAGTTTCGAAACGTTCAAGAAACAAGCAGAGGAGAGGAAACACATGGAGAGTTTGTTGAAGCAGCAGGAGCAGAGGAGGTTAGAGAAAGAGCAGACGGAGCAGGAGAAAATGAGGATTGAGAAGGAGAGGCAGAGGTGGGAGAGTTTGATCAGTTCCACATGTTGAAATTAAAAATCAATTAAAGTTTGTGTTCATTGTGTGAGGGTGCCGTATAAGTTTCTCCGGGATTTTCAATTCTGTTTTCAATCTTTAATCCGAAACGTTTTTACACAGAATGCGTGAAGAACGCGAGTCGATGGATAGCGCACGGCGCCTCCAAGCGGCCACCGAACAACCTGTACCCAGTCCGCAAGTGGGCGCTAGCGATGCTGCTGAGGCTGCGCGACAGGATAAAATCGCCCGCATGAGGGAGCAACAGAGGTTACGCCGCAAACAAATGGCTGGACAGATCGACATGAACCAACAATCTGATATAATGAAGAAATTTGAGGAGAGCCTTCTGTAAAAACGTTATTTCAGTTTCTAATTTCTTGTAATTCTTCGCCTGTGTTTTCTAACCCGCACCGCTAACCCTATGACGTAACGCGTTGACGTCATGTGCTAAACCAAACACGTCATAGTGACGTCATCGCCATGTTTACCTTGGAAACGAACTTTTCATTGTGACGTCAATAAGCTATCGGTGACGTAACACTTAGAGAATTGTGATTGGTCGAAACAAATCTCATTAGATTATTTATTTATTCGCGGGGGAATTCCCTCTGTTGCGAATCTGATTTGTTGAAAGTTTTTCTTTGTTTTATTTTTCCGCCTCTTTTTTGTTTGTTTGCGAATAATTGCTACGAATTTTTTTCCAGCAACCAAAACTTTGCGGCTTCTGACGAAACATGAGGAATTAAATTCATTTTCGTGTTTTGCAAATTTTCCAAACAGAATAAATCGACACAAAAAAGTTGAGACGAAAAGTCGAAAAAACGCGATTTTAACAGAATTGCGTATTTGATGACGCAAAATGTCGTAGTCGAGTTGTGGTATGTCATAAGCAACGATTGTTGCGTCGTCTTTTCCTCGTCTGACTTGTGATGTCACAGAAGGAGATCCATGGAAAGCAGTGTTTCGTCATAGTAGGTGACTGGTCGAATCTGAAGGTTTCGGAAGCTTGTGCGCTGATTGTGACGACAACGATTGTTGGAAGATCTGAAGTGAATCCACTTGTCACAACACCTGGTATAAAGTATAAGCTGCTGAAACACACAGGAAAAAACATGAAACAAAAACGGATCAAACTGGATTTTATTTCACCCAAACTTAAGTTCAACACTGATTGAAACCAACCTGTTGATGGCTCGTTGTCGGTGTTTGAACAGTTTGCCGATGTTTTTGGGATTCGGTTGCACATTCCGAACCAACAGAAGACGTCCACCAAACTAGTTGATCAAAACAAAACGTTATCAGAAGTTTTACCAAGTTTCGATTCCATCAAAACTGGTGGCGTACCTTGGGATGCTCTCACTTTTTCATATTCTTCTCTTGTCCTTGCGATGACCTTATCTTGAACCCTGCATTCCTACCAACCGCGTCACACACCCATACGTCACACACACCACACCCACTTACCCATTCATTACACTTACTTTGGAGTAAACGCTTGAAAGTCCGGTTTCGGCTTGATAGAGCTCGTTTGTCTGGTTCGTTTCACCGCTTCCTGCGAGAAAACATTAATACAAGAATAAAATTGTCTCTTACATCGGGAATCGGGAATCCATTATTGCACTGCGGACTGTTTCAAAACTGATTTGTTTGCGGACCAGCTTTAAAAAACTGTAGTAAAAACACATAAATCATTTTGTCAAAGTTTTTAAAGCATTTAACCTGAGAAAGTATACAGCCAGGTAACTAACTCCTTTCAGGCATAGACGACAATGCAACTACAAATTGTTTTGTGATTCCCCTCAACTGGTTACTGAACAAGCTTGTGCCAAATTGTGAACAGTTACTGTCGAGTTTTCTTTACAACTCTTCGACGTTTGACTGAGCAAAGCTGGTCAACTAGAAGCTTATAAGGAAAAGACCCTGTGTGTTTTGAGGTTAGTTTCAAGCCTAATTTAACACAGTGATGCAGGTTTTTTTAATGTGTTCAAATGATCAAAATATTTTCCGGTTACCTTCTAGAAATCCGGATATTGATTTTTGCAGAGCTCCCATGATCGAGTCGAGTTTGTTAAAAGTGTTCAGAGTAAGAATTTTACTTTTGTCCGAAGCGATCACCTGAAAATCAAACAATGATCAGCTCAGACATTTAAGATGTCGAAATATCTGTTTCCCAGGAACGTATTTTTTTCACTGGAAAACACTAACTTGCCTACCTCAGCGGAAGATACCCTATATCCAGTGGTGGGATTCAGCCGGTTCGCACCGGTTCTATAGAACTGTCTCACGAAATTTTATAAGATCAGCGAACCGGTTAGCATTAATGATTACTGTCAATGGACTTTTTGTAACAAAACCGGCTAAAAAATGTGACTTTTGTGATAGTAGGCTGCCTGGTTGACAAAAAATGTGAATCGAACCACTGACCCTATCCTATATCCTGTCGGTCTTGAGGTCGAAATAATTCGAGAAAATGAAATGGATGAAACTTGCCTGTAATTCTGAGAGAACGTACTTTTGCACTCCAACTGCATAAGACGAAATTCCTTCAAATCTTGCTTGTTTTGCGGCATATTTCAAATGGATCGTGTCATCTGATCTGAAAATGATTGCCAAAGTCCTAACATTTGCACGTGTTAGTGCTATGGGAGCGAGTTGTTTGGTTAAACAACAAGTTTTTGAGTCCCAGTCTAAGCAATGGAGCCGGTGATTTGATGCAGATAAATGGTTCCTACTTCACTTTGTTGTCTTTTAATTACTTTTATTCATCTTTTATTGTGTTTTTTCCTCTGGTTTTGTAGGAACTGAAGATGCCAGTTATTCGAAATATTATATTCCATGAAAATTCATAGACTAATCCTATTAGTTGACAATTATTTTTCATTTATTGTTAGTTATTTATTCTCATAAACAGTGATCGTCAATAATAATGTCTGTTGTAGGGTCTGATATACTGTTCGGCTTAATTTGCTCTCAGTTGAGTAAATTTTATCGCAAATTATTCATTTTAAACCACAGGTAAAACACTCACTTCCCGTCTGTAAGAAGAACCATAACTTTCCGATTCCCGGGATTTTTGTAATTCGTCGAATTTTTGAAGGCACGTATTGTCCGCAAGATGGCGCGCGCGGTGTGAGTCGTGAATTTGTGATGTTGGATGTTGTCCACGGCTCGCTGCGGTAAAATCAAGGAGAAGGTTTAAATAATTGAAGCAAAATTTTTGTAACTTTTTTGTTTTATTTATTTGCATAAGGACCGAGTTCCGTTGGTGTAGTTTAAGTCAGTGGTTCCCAACCGGGGAGGAATTTACGATTTGTTAATAGACACTTAAGCTCTGGGAATATAACCTGTGTAGTTGATGAAAGACCCAATTGTTAATGATATTTGTACGGTTTATCATCTACTAAGTAGTCTATTGGGGAGGAATGAAAATGTTTTCAATTGTTAAGTGAGGAATTCATCGAAAAAGGTTGAGAACCACTGGTTTAAGTTATGAGTATCGACTTTGAAAAGATAAAAAAGGTGTTTTTTACTAAAAAAGCTTATGACAAAAAGTGGGGAAAACCCAATACACCCTTAAAAGTATTTTTATATTTTCGTAGTCGCGCTTTTCAATTGAGTCCGTACTTACATTAAACTCCGTTCTGTTCGGGTATTGGCCGATCGCAATTTCCTCTTTAACATAGGGTTGGCGGCGCCAGTAACGAGGTTTCGTCCAAAGTCGCCGAGGAACTTTTCTATCGTAGAAATGCGAATACTGCACAACACCTATACTAGTTGTGTTGGAGGAGAATTTGGATGAAAAAAGTTTAACCCATTGCTTGACTTGCACGAAATCGGCGTCTGGGATTGATCTGGAACCGTCCAATACCACCACAATGTCGATGTGTTTCATCGGACAAACTGAACAAAACAAATTTTGTGGCAACCTCGCAACATCGCAAGTTTGTGGTTTCGATTTCCGCCATCACTTCGATTTCTTGCTTTATTTTTTTTATTAGTTTCCAATTTTTGCAAACATAGGGGTATAGTTTTATATGATGATACAAATTGGTAGGTTTTCAATAAAAACATTAAGTTTAAAATTTTACAAAACTGAATTGAAATTTTTGGGGGAAATATTCAACAAATAGCTACACGAGACTCAATTTGCTTGAATTTTTAAACGTCACAATTGTAAAAGAAACACTTTTTCAACCAGGTGAAAGAAATATATTTGATTTAAATAAGGTACACAAGACATGGACTTATATAGTAGCTTTAATTAAAACCAAATTGCCAGCGATGTAGAATAAAACGTAGACATTTTATTAAACAGACGTTTCGACAATTAAACAGTGCTTGTTTCCGCTTGTATGTTACATTATATTTTCACTGATGATGACAATTGTTTTGTCGAAACGTCTGTTTAACAAAATGAATGTGTTTAATTCTACATCGCTGGCAATTTGGTTTTGATTTAAATTAAGTCGCGGTTTCACTTTACTTACATCTGTTCGCTTGACGCGTCGATCTCAACCACGTGCCCTTCCTGTATCTGTAACAAACACCGTTTGTGACGTAGTTTGTCGAACAATTCAACATCCGGCGCGGAGCACAAACCTAAGCAAGGAGTAATCTTATTAGTGTTTCCCGCATTACTAGCATTACTCATTACGTTAAATTTAATCGCCCTGCCTCGCACTAAGTTATTATTTCGCACCTTTTAAGTTTTTTTGAGGGATAAACAAGCTCTTTTGTTTTATGGAGACGACATGATAACTTAATTATCGGCCGGTCGTCACATGTTGAGGCGGGGAGGGGCTTCACCAACTTTATAAGTAAAAAAAACTCACATTACTCGGTTTACTCGGTTTACTCGTGTAACTCGTGTTAATCATGTTACTCGCATTACCCGCATTACTCGCATTACACGTGTTACCCGCATTACTCAGCTTACTCCCAATACTCGGTTTACGCGCATTACTCGGTTTACTCGCATTACTCGTGTTACTCGTTGTTTTACTCACCGACAACTCGCTCCTGTTTCCGATATTCCTTCCGGCCAAGTTCAAACCCACAGCTGCGTCATCGCTTAATACAGGGGGATTTCCCGGAGACCCCTTAGCCCCCGGAGTCGAATCGTTGCAGCTGATTTGGGAGTTCGGACCCCGGACGCACATGAACATTGCGCCGGGATAATTCGGGGATTTACCGTCGCCCCCTGCATGTGGGGCTCCAACAAACATTCTGCAGAAAAAAATCGTTTTGTGTGAATCCTGAATACTCTTCGGCTCCATCTAGTGTCACAAACTGCAAGCCTTGAAAGCGATCATCAAACTTATTTTTGTGGCCTTTGCACTTGCTTCCTGGAAAGCGTCGTTTATTTTGTCAACAGGCAAATAGATCATTGTTATTAATCACCGGTTTCATTATACTAAGTTGGCGCTTAACAATGGACTAAAAAAGTTTATTTGATTAATGTTTTTTGGCAGACATTGCACATTGTTTCGACCTATAAGGTCTCATCAGTGCACCTGGTAACGAGATATGGGCCGTATACAGCACTCCTGTTTGTCGGGAGTAACAGGCTAAAAACCCATGTCTCACCTATTCTGTTCGATGCCACAACTGGACATTAACGACAAAAAGAACTGGTCGACAATGGCCAAGCAACTGATTGATAAACAAAGTGATGTCGGCACAGTGTCACAGTATTAATGTAAAAGCGCCGAGCCATAAGCTGCAGCTTACCATGAATTTGTTCAGTGCGTTTACAATAAAGTTTAGTGATATTGAAACTTACGTGAATGGTCGGTTGTCGATCCCCGTAAACATTTTAAACTTGTAACCAAAATAATTGGACTTGTTCGAAGTTTTCGGTCCCACAATCGTTTCATCGCTCATGAACAAATTTAAACCTCGAACTTCCCCGACCAACAGAAGCGACATCACCACGAGTGTGACGTAATAATGCCCCATTTGTATATGTATTGTGACTTAAGCTTCCGGTGAGGATCGAGCGGAAGTTGGCGATCCATGAAAAGTTGGAAGCTCATCAAAATTCCTTCTACCCGCCGACTGCAAACATTTTTACGCCTACCACCATAAAATGTTTAACAATACTGCAAACAAAATCGGATAACGTGTAATATGCGAATAATTTGTTGTTGTAAACTTTGCTATACTTTCATTTCGTTGTTTCTTGACACGCATGATAACTTTGGAAATTAAACGACATTTTTTTTATAGAACTGATGGTTTAAGAGCACCCAACATAAACGCGCTTGTTTCCGCTTGTACATTATATTTTCACTAATGATGACAATAGTTTTTGTCGTAACGTCTGTTTAACAAAATAAATACGTTTAATTCTGCTTCGCTGGCAATTTGGTTTTTATTACACGTTATAGTTGATTTGCTACAACGATTTGTCGACAAACTTAGTTATTTTTTTCACTTTTCTCGAACAGTTCGAAACCGACAAACCATTATTTTATTTACTTCACTCCCCTGTACAGGTTGTTTGTATTCAACCAGAAAACTTTAAACAGATTAAATTTCTAAACAACCCGCAATTTTGCGCAGCTTTCTAACGCCCTTACATTTCCTTATTACTCCCAACAAACGCAAAGTCATCAATTACCAAATCCCAACTTCCTTGTATAGGTTTTGGAATAAACGCAAGCGGTAAACTGAGCCTGCCATTAAACAAGTCATCTCCGGTTTCAACCAAACAATAGCGAGAGTTTAGAAACTGAACGGAAACTTCATTGTTCATTATGGGTCCCCTTCCCTGAAGGGGACACATTTTGATTTTACTCGATTTGTTTGTTTGTTTTTTCTTTGTTTTTTCTTCTTCCCTCAAGTTTGTCCACCCCACTTTGCCAAGAAATGTTTGATGGATTTGGATGAAATTTTCACAGATGGTAGATATGGTTATGTAGATGTGCCATTTGTTTTGTTTGACTCGATAGCCCCAATATTTACCCCACTAGCCCCCTAAAATGGGTGATTTTTTAAACAATGTCCGAATTGGATGAAATTTGGACAGTTTGTTCATTGTTCCATTTTAGGGCGTCGATTATTGTGTTTCACCATGTAGCCCAATATTTACTGCTTAAGCCACCTATTGTTTATAGAACGTCCGATTTGGATGAATTTTTGATAGTTTTTTGAATTTGGCATTTGTAGCTGTCAAATATTGTGTTCCACCCTGCAGCCCTAATATTTACCCTACCAACCCCCCAAAATGGGTGAATTAATCAACAATACATTTTGACAGTTTGTATAATATGCCATTTTGAGATGTCAGTGTTTTATGCTATTTAGGCACACAAACTTATAACAATGTCTCAATTGCATGAGATTTGGACAGTTTGTACTTTACATAACTTGTTTTTTTTTAAGTAACACTACCAATCACTGTGTTTGACTTTATAGCACCGTTTCTTATGGTTGTCTGTTTACAACTTTGCGGTTTTGGGGACCCATGAGTTTCTGCCTGCAGAAACAAATCAAGATTATAAAAAATGTTGGCTAATATGAGACCCAATAAAAATAAATATAGAGAATATATTACAGTTTGCAGAATAGGTTGTAGTGTATATGCTATAGTAAAATGTGCTAAGCCACCCTTCTAGTTTAAAACGGAAACTTCATTGAATTTAACTTTCTTTCTTTGTGACGCAGCTTCCATGTAAACAACAGAAACTTTTGTTTTTCAGTGTAGAAATTAGCTGATCTATTGACCTAATATAACTTATAAGCTATTGCTACCAGGCATAATATCAAGTTTGTAGAGCATTTCTGGCAAATGTATTTTTATTCCTCTGCGACCCCATTTTAGAAGAGAGCTCTTCTGGCAAATGTATCTTTCTTGCTCTGCGACCCCATTTTAGAAGAGAAATTCCTACGCGACCCCTTGATGGGTTTAGCCCACACATGTGAATGATGTTTAAAAGAATAAGTTTACGCACGTATACCATTTATTGTGACAATGACATAATAACGCATGATGTTTCGCGACCCACAGTTTGAGAAGCCCTGGGCTGTATGACAAGCTTCAAGTATGGCCATGTGTAGAATCTGTACTTGGTTTAAAAATTCAAATTCCTAATTCCAACATAGGCTGAAATAAAAATGAAGAATCGCAGCTCGTGGAGCAACCTTGGTTGGGCTGGCAAAGCTGGAGGTAACGCTCCTGGGTTAGGAGGCATGTTGGGACAAACACCGCAATTACCCCGTCCCACTAATGCTGCTGGAAGTTTCGAAACGTTTAAGAAACAAGCAGAGGAGCGGAAACACATGGAGAGTTTGTTGAAGCAGCAGGAGCAGAGGAGGTTGGAGAAAGAGCAGACGGAGCAGGAGAAAATGAGGATTGAGAAGGAGAGGCAGAGGTGGGAGAGTTTGATCAGTTCCACTTGTTGAAATTAAAAATCGATAAAAGTTTGTGTTTATTGTGTGAGGGTGCCGTATAAGTTTCTCCGGGATTTTCAATTCTGTTTTCAATCTTTAATCCGAAACGTTTTTACACAGAATGCGTGAAGAACGCGAGTCGATGGATAGCGCACGGCGCCTCCAAGCGGCCACCGAACAACCTGCACCCAGTCCGCAAGTGGGCGCTAGCGATGCTGCTGAGGCGGCGCGACAGGATAAAATCGCCCGCATGAGGGAGCAACAGAGGTTACGCCGCAAAAAAATGGCTGGACAGATCGACATGAACCAACAATCTGATATAATGAAGAAATTTGAGGAGAGCCTTCTGTAAAAACGTTATTTCAGTTTCTAATTTCTTGTAATTCTTCGCCTGTGTTTTCTAACCCGCACCGCTAACCCTATGACGTAACGCGTTGACGTCATGTGCTAAACCAAACACGTCATAGTGACGTCATCGCCATGTTTACCTTGGAAACGAACTTTTCATTGTGACGTCAATAAGGAATTCCCTCTGTTGCGAATCTGATTTGTTGAAAGTTTTTCTTTGTTTTATTTTTCCGCCTCTTTTTTGTTTGTTTGCGAATAATTGCTACGAAATTTTTTCCAGCAACCAAAACTTTGCGGCTTCTGACGAAACATGAGGGATTAAATTCATTTTCGTGTTTTGCAAATTTTCCAAACAGAATAAATCGACACAAAAAAGTTGAGACGAAAAGTTGAAAAAACGCGATTTTAACAGAATTGCGCATTTAATGACGCGAAATGTCGTAGTCGAGTTGTTGTGATGTCATAACCAACGATTGTTGCGTCATCTTTCCGTCATGGAAAGCAGTGTTTCGTCATAGTAGGTCGAATCTGGTAGTTTCGGAAGCTTGTGCGCTGAATTTGTGACGACAACGATTGTTGGAAGATCTGAAGTACGAAGTAAACCCACTTGTCACAACACTTGGTATAAAGCTGCTAAAGTACACAGGAAAAACATGAAACAAAAATGGATCAAACTGGATTTTGTTTCTTCCAAACTTAGTTCAACACTGATTGAAACCAACCTGTTGTTGGCTCGTTGTCGGTGTTTGAACAGTTGGGTTGGGATTCAGTTGGATCGTTGCACATTCCGAACCAACAGAAGACGTCCACCAAACTAGTTGGTCAAAACAAAACGTAGTTAGAAGTTTTACCAAGTTTCGATTCCATCAAAACTGGTGACGTACCTTGGGATGCTCCCACCTTTTCATATGCTTTTCTTGTCCTTGCGATGACCTTATCTTGAACCCTACATTCCTACCAACCGCGTCACACACCCATACGTCACACACACCACACCCCTGCCACACCCACTTACCCATTCATTACACTTACTTTGGAGTAGACGCTTGAAAGTCCGGTTTCGGCTTGATAGAGCTCGTTTGTCTGGTTCGTTTCACCGCTTCCTGCGAGAAAACATTAATACAAAATAAAATTGTCGCTTAGATCAGGGATCGGGAATCGGCAACCCATTATTGCACTGCGGACTGTTTCAAAACTGATTTGTTTGCGGACCAGCTTTAAAAAACTGTAGTAAAAACACATAAATCATTTTGTCAAAGTTTTTAAAGCATTTAACCTGAGAAAGTATACAGCCAGGTAACTAACTCCTTCCAGGCATAGACGACAATGCAACTACAAATTGTTTTGTGATTCCCCTCAACTGGTTACTGAACAAGCTTGTGCCAAATTGTGAACAGTTACTGTCGAGTTTTCTTTACAACTCGTCGACGTTTGACTGAGCAAAGCTAGTTGGGAAACTCGCTTTAATCAACTAGAAGCTTACAAGGAAAAGACGCTGTGTGTTTTGAGGTCAGTTTCAAGCCTAATTTAACAAAGTGATGCAGGTTTTTTTAATGTGTTCAAATGATCAAAATATTTTCCGGTTACCTTCTAGAAATCCGGATATTGATTTTTGCAGAGCTCCCACGATCGAGTCGAGTTTGTTGAAAGTGTTCAGAGTAAGAATTTTACTTTTGTCGGAAGCGATCACCTGAAAATCAATCAACGATCGGTTCAGATATTTTAGTTGTCGAAATATTTGTTTCCCCTTTTCCCCTATCGAATGTTTTTCAATGGAAAAACACTAACTTGCCTACGTCAGTTGGAAATACCCTATATCTAGTTGGGGGGTCGAAAAGAGGTCGAAATAATTCAAGAAAATAAAATGAACCGCGAACTTCACAAATTTAATTGCCAACTTGCCTGTAATTCTGAGAGAACGTAGTTTTGGACTCCGACTGCATAAGACGAAATTCCTTCAAACCTCGCTCGGTTTGCGGCAAATTTCAAATATTTTCTGTCGTCTGACCTGAAAATAATCGCTCAAAGTTCTAACATTTGCACGTGTTAATGCTGAGGAGGCGGGTTGTTTGGTGAAACAGCGATAACTTGAAGATTTTAAGTGCCAGTCTAAGCAATGTCCCCGGTGATTTGGTGCAGTTTAATGGTTTAATGGTTGTTTTCTTCACTTTGTTGTGTTTTAATTCGGTTTATTATGTTTTATTCTGTGGTTTTGAAGGAACTAAAAATGCCAGTTAGAACGGAATATATATTCCATGTTAATTCATTGACTGACTATGTTACTTAAAAATATTTTTCATTGTCAGTTATTTATTCTCATAAACAGTGACCGTCATTGATAATGTCTGTTGGAAGGTCTGATACTGTTCGCTTTAATCGCTCTCAGTTGAGTGAATTTTATTGCAAATTACTTATTTTATGACACATGTAAAATTTTCACCTTCCGTCTGTGAGAAGAACCATCACTTTTCGGTTCCCGGGATTTTTGTAATTCGTCGAATTTTGGAACGCCCGTATTGTCCGCAAGATGGCGCGCGCGGTGTGAGTCGTGAATTTGTGATGTTTGATGTTGTCCACGGCTCGCTGCGGCAAATTCAAGTAGATATTTAAATTTTTTGATAATTGCAGAGAAGCATGCGCCCAAGTGTTTGTTTAATTTATTTGCATAAGGACCAAGTCCGTTGATATAGTAAGTTTACGTTCAAAGTGTGGACTTCGAAAAGAGAAAAAAGGTATTTTTTAACCAACAAAAATTGGAGAAAACCCAATATTCCCTCTAAAGCAACCGTTCCCAACCTATGGGTCGCGACCCCAACTAGTGTCGCTCAAGGCATGGTTCCCAGCTCGTTTTAGGCCATGGACAACTAGCCCCAATATAATACACTCATGGACCACTTCATTGTTGAGAAAAAGGTACAGCAAATTTCAATATATAGCCTACTAACTTTATCCTTCGGACACCGCGACTTGGAAAATGTTATCAAGGGGTCACAGCACCAGAAAGGGTGGGAACCGCTGCACTAAAGTGTTTTTCCCTTTCCTTAGTGATCGCTTTTTAATTGAGCCCGGACTTACATTAAACTCCGTTCTGTTCGGGTATTGGCCGATCGCAATTTCCTCTTTAACATAGGGTTGGCGGCGCCAGTAAATAGGTTTTGTCCAAAGTCGCAGAGGAACTTTTCTATCGTAGAAATGCGAATACTGCACAACACCTATACTAGTTGTGTCGGAGGAGAATTTGGATGAAAGAAGTTTAACCCACTGCTTGACTTGCACGAAGTCAGCGTCTCGGATTGATCTGGAACCGTCCAATACCACCACAATGTCGATGTGTTTCATCGGACAAACTGAACAAAACAAATTTTATGGCAACCTCGCAACATCGCAAGTTTTTGGGTTCGATTCCCGCCATCACTTCGATCTCTCACTATATTATTTATTTATTTTTTAGTGTCCAATTTTGGTAAACACAGGGATATAGCTTTATTTGCTGACAATTATTTGTAGGCTTTTTAATAAAAAATACATTTTAACAAACTTTAAACCGAATTTTTTTCATGTAAGTATTTAGGGAATACATAAGCAGCCACTTGTTTGTATTTTTGAACGTCACAATTATGAAAGAAACACTTTTTTGAACAAAGAGTGTGAAAGAAATATATTTGATTAAAATTAAATCGCGGTTTTACTTTACTCACATCTGTTTGCTTGACGCGTCGATCTCAACCACGCGCCTTTCCTGTATCTGTAACAAACACCGTTTGTGACGTAGTTCGTTGAACAATTCAACATCCGGCGCGGGGCACAAACCTAAACAAAGAGTAAACTTATTAGTGTTACTCGTTTTACTCGTGTTACTCGTTGTTTTACTCACCGACAACTCGCTCCTGTTTCCGTTATTCCTTCCGGCCAAGTTCAAACCCACAGCTGCGTCATCGCTTAATACAGGGGGATTTCCCGGAGACCCCTTAGCCCCCGGAGTCGAATCGTTGCAGCTGATTTGGGAGTTCGGACCCCGGACGCACATGAACATTGCGCCGGGATAATTCGGGGATTTACCGTCGCCCCCTGCATGTGGGGCTCCAACAAACATTCTGCAGAAAAAAATCGTATTGTGTGAATCCTGAATGCTCTTTGGTGCCCTCTAGTGCAGTGATTCTCAAACGCGACTCTCAGGGCCGCATGTGGTTCCCAACTGCCTAATTTGCGGCTCCCACCAAACCTCAGAAAACCACCAAAGATTGCTATTTTAGCTTTTAAGGTAATAATCTTTAGTGATTTTCTCAAGTTTTCGTTTTTGCGGCTGCTTACACACAAAAAATACCATTTGGTTCCGACAATAAAAACGTTTGAGAACCACTGCTCTTCGGCTCCATCTAGTGCCACAAACTGCAAGTCTTAAATAACAACATCAAACTTATTTTGTGGCCAAAACACTTGCTTCCTGGAAAATCTCGTTTATTTTGTCAAAAGGGTAATAGATCGTTGTTATTTATCTTCAGTTTAATCATTATAAGTTGGCGCTTAACAATGGACTAAACAAGGTTTATTGGAATTGATGTTATTTTGCAGACAGTTTATAACTTGTCATCAGTGCAGCTGGTAAAGGGGGAGATTGGCTGTACTGACTGGTGTAGTCATCCAACCGCACTTCAATTTGTTGGTAGTAACAGGGTAAAAAGCCACATGCCTCACTTGTTCTGTTCGACGCCACAACTGGGCATTAACGACATAGTAACCTGGCTTACAATGGCAAAATAACTAATGAATAAACAAAGTGGTGTCGGCTCAGCGTCACAGTATCAATATAAAAGCGCCGAGCCACAATCTGCACATTATCATAAATCGGCTCAGTGCTTTCATTCTAATGTTTCGTGATATTGAAACTTACGTGAATGGTCGGTTGTCGATCCCTGTGAACATTTTAAACTTGTAACCAAAATAATTGGACTTGTTCGAAGTTTTCGGTCCCACAATCGTTTCATCGCTCATGAACAAATTTAAACCTCGAACTTCCCCGACCAACAGAAGCGACATCACCACGAGTGTGACGTAATAATGCCCCATTTGCATATGTATTGTGACGTAAGCTTCCGGTGAGGATCGAGCGGAAGTTGGCGATCCATGAAAAGTTGGAAGCTCATCAAAATTCCTTCTACCCGCCGAGTGCAAACATTTTTACGCCTACCACCATAAAATGTTTAACAATACTGCAAACAAAATCGGATAACGTGTAATATGCGAATAATTTGTTGTTGTAAACTTTGCTATACTTTCATTTCGTTGTTTCTTGACACGCATGATAACTTTGGAAATTAAACGACATTTTTTTTATAGAACTGATGGTTTAAGAGCACCCAACATAAACGCGCTTGTTTCCGCTTGTACATTATATTTTCACTGATGATGACAATAGTTTTTGTCGTAACGTCTGTTTAACAAAATAAATACGTTTAATTCTGCTTCGCTGGCAATTTGGTTTTTATTACACGTTATAGTTGATTTGCTACAACAATTTGCCGACAAACTTAGTTATTTTTTTCACTTTTCTCGAACAGTTCGAAACCGACAAACCATTATTTTATTTACTTCACTCCCCTGTACAGGTCGTTTGTATTCAACCAGAAAACTTTAAACAGAATAAATTTCTGAACAACCCGTAATTTTGCGCAGCTTTCTAACGCCCTTACATTTCCTCATTACTCCCAACAATCGCAAAGTCATCAATCACCAAATCGCAACTTCTTGGTATAGTTTTGGAATAAACGCAAGCGGTAAACTGAGCCTGCCATTAAACAAGTCATCTCCGGTTTCAACCAAACAATAGCGAGAGTTTAGAAACTGAACGGAAACTTCATTGAATTTAACTTTCTTTCTTTGTGACGCAGCTTCCATGTAAACAACAGAAACTTTTGTTTTTCGGTGTAGAAATTAGCTGATCTATTGACCTAATATAACTTATAAGCTATTGCTGCCAGGCATAATATCAAGTTTGTAGAGCATTTCTGGCAATTGTATTTTATTCCGACGTTTCGACGCCTTATACAGGTCGTCTTCATCTGAGTAAATAACACTGAATGCGAGTAGTGCAGTGCACGATAAACAAAGAGAAAACGAAAGAATTAAACGTAAGCACGTCTTTTTCTCTTTGTTTGTCGGAATAAAAAAATACATTTGCCAGAAGAGCTCTAAAAACTTCCTATTGACCTCATGTCGTTATTGTAAATGCCGTAAAGTTTTCTAATACTTAAATTTCTTGATTTTGCGTTTTAAATTCGCTTAACTGCAAAGAAGACTCTCAGTCAAGTTCGCTTCAGCCTTCCCTGCTGGCGTTGGTTGCAGGTTATGTTCGCGGGAACGCACAGGAGGGCGGAAATACGGTGTAAAGGGTAAAAAGCAATAAAAAGCTAAATCTTGCGTGTTATATGGGGTCATCCAGCCATTGTTGGACATTTGCCAATGTTACGTCACAATATACAACTGATTACCGATTATTGCGTCACAACAACTTTACAAACAATTGACAATTAAATAATTCCACACAAATGAATCAAAACGTTTGTTCGCTATTATTTAAGTATTATTGCTGAATAGTTTTTAGCGCTGAATGTTGCTGTGTACTCGCGCCGCCAACTACCTGACCTGAAGAGTCGAGTTTGTTGCGAACGGGGGAAAAGTTTGTCGACAAAATGTTAGGAAACTACTGAGGAAGTTGCTACGGTCGTCAGTGTGCGTGGAAATTAATGAACACTGCCTGTTGTTGTTGTTATTGTTGTTTTGCTAACTACCAAAATTTGTTGTTGCAACATTAACAGGCCGCACCCAGCTCTGCAAGAGGGATGTACAAATTATTTTGTTTACTGGGGCGGTTGTGACTTTAACAATGCTTGTGCGGAATGCAGTTCTATTTTATGCCGCAAAATTACCACATTGAATGAACAAGTTGAGTCAAAACGATATCGAAACAAATGCATTGTTACACTGCACGAATTTCGATATTTGCAAAATGGGTATTAATAACACGAAATTTTTTGTGCAAATCGAGTCATAATATTACAATATTACCTGCTAACTGAAGTTTAAGCGCAGGAAATATGTCAAAATGCCAGGAAATATGTCAAAAAAATAATCGGCATGTCGTTGACGTCGGTTGAATTCCTGATACTTACTGATGTTGACTTACCGCATTCGATCACAACGTTCTCGTTGTAGTGGAATTACAACCTAATTTACAACAATTAAGACGTGGATGAATAGCTGGGGTCAGCATTGAATTTAAGAAAACAATGCACTCTTTTACCAAACACACTTCGCCGTCATTTGAACAGGCATATTTAATAGCTAAAAAGCTAATTTAGCTTTGGCATAAACCGACGTAGATAACAATATTTTATGAGACAGGTATGGTGTTAAACGGGTTCACTCACCGGTTTTAAAACTTTCGGAATTCCTCCCTGCACTTTCCGCTGATGGGACGTGAGCAAAACCACTCACCCGTGACTACTTCGTCTTGTTTCCGTTGTGTAATTTCCGTCGATTCTCGTTTGATTTTAACTAGATTTTACCTCAAACTGACTGACTTGCTTATTTACTACTGATCCTGACTAACTGTGTTCGACACCCGGACGCACATATTGCACCCAACACCCCAAACGTTGCTTCCCAAATATTAAAGTGTGGACAACAGTTTGAAAGTTTGTCACGCTGTGACGTCATGCGGTTACGTCACAAACAAGATTTGCGTCATAGTGACTTTGTTCTGATGTCACAGTTGCTGCTCAATCTTAACCACAGTTGTGCGACAAACTAACGAAGTCTTGTCCACGTTATAGGTTAATTGAAAAAAAACTTTCCGCCGTAGTTTCATTCTCATTGAACGCATTCAAACTCGGCAACATAACATCCATGGCATTCACAACGAGTCATCCAGTATCATTTTCACCCATGCATCCAGTGGTGGGATTCACGAAATTTTATAAGTATAACTGTCAACGGACTTTTTGTAACAAAACCGGCTGAAAAATATGACTTTTGTGTAAGAACCGGCTGACAAAAAACATTTAAATCCCACCACTGCATACATCACCCACATTACCCACCAACAAACTCCACACATTTACCGTTTTCCCGAAAGTTCCCGCGATTCCATTCTCAGCTTGCCACAATTCGTTATGTCCGATGTTATCTGCAAAAAACAAAACACGTGATTAAACTTACATGAAAACTACAAGGTGTTGGAGGTCATGGACAATTAGGACGTCAGCTAACAATCGTTGCTCCTGAATATACCATCATGTGGCGCCCCTGGTGGTATATTTACTAAAATCGAAAGTTTTTTCGTTCGATTTTTTGGGAAACGCTGTTTTGGAAAGGTTAATTCATGGTTTCGTTGATGTTTACAAAAAATATTTTTACATAACGATTCGTTTTTGTGACATCAATATTTTAGAAAACAATGCTCGACGCAAGATAAGCAGAATAATAAAGGTAAAATATTTCGAAATTGCTTCTTTGTCTAAGGCCCAATCTTTTTGCAACTTATGACAGTTTTTGCCTGCCATTGTTTTCACTTCTGACCTTCGCGTGACCCCGTGATGGATTGAGCGAGTGACGTCACAATCTTGCTCAGCTCGAAATAACTTCTCACTGTGTAAAGATTTTCGGATTTGTTACGAAGCGAATTCTGCGAAAGAAAAAAACAAAACTTACACATTAAAAGCGGGTTAAGGAGCGAGCTTCGTGCTAGTAAACCGTGACGAAGCTGTTTCAAGTTGAAATAATTGTGTGAAGTATACTGAGGAATTACCTCAGCTGCTGTAATGGTTTTAAAATGGCATTAAACCGATCTTTTATGCTTTATAATTTAAACGTTTCGGCAAATGCTCATGCCATGAAGGGCCACATCAGTTACACCCGTTTATATACACTTTAGTCGCATAAAGGAATGATAAAAAGGTGCGCAAACTTAAAAACGACAGATGAAAAGGCTTTTATACCTTTCACCAAAACTAAGCAACATGCCTGCAAGCGAACCACAGCAGTACCAACCGTTTTAACCTCTGTTAAACTCACCAGCAGTTGCTGTTTGTTGAAGTTACCAACAGCGATCGTATACAACGTGACGTCAGAGTTGAAGACGTCATCTACAGCTGATTTGAGGACGTCTTGGTCATTAGCTCTGAAAACAATTCAAAGTGGTTTTGATTGACAAGATTTAATGACGCATTTTGCAAAATGGCAAATTTGCAATGATTTTCTTTCAACAATGTTTTGCGGTTGTAAGGAGTAAAGCGAACAAAATTTGTGTTATAGTTACGTGAAATAAATATATTTTTTATTTGTAGGGCTCATATTTACGTGTAAAAAACACAAAATTCTGATAAAGTGGTAAAGTTATTCCCTTAAATTCCCAAAAGCATGTGTTTTTTTAACTGTATTTATTAATTCGATTTCTGTAAATGTTTTTTTCGTGTATTTCGGCATTTTGTCAGTATTAAAAGGGAGACGACAAAATAAGTTTTGTCGAATCATGGTCGGTCGTCACTTTGTTGAGGCGGGGAGGGGCCTCTACTACATTAGAAAAAAACATGTTTGCGTCACAAGCGCACAAGCCTGGAAACCACTGAGTTTGATTATAAGTCCCCAAAAAATAAGTTGACTGTTACTATGTTGAAACAACTTTCCAACCTCCCGTCTGTTAACACGATGATGAATTTCTCGCAATTTTCATCATGATATCTCGGCGAGTTTCTTAATTCTTTCATCGCAAGATTCACTGCTGCTCCGGTATTTGTATGAAGTTGTTTCAGGGTCATTTTGTCGATCGTTTGCTGAAAAATACCAGATACAATGACATGTTGTGCGGATACAGAAGTTGAAATTGAACAAAACTAAGATATCAGGAAGCCACTTCACTGTATCTATTTAATGTTCGTGCTATTGTCTCGGGTATAAACGCGTTTGACTAGTTGCTTTTATGTTTAACTTATAGTGTCGCCTTTTCTTTACTGTTGTACGCCACCAAGTTACATTCCTTATGTTGATTTTATTTCACCTGACGATGACAATAGAAAATGAAACGTTGTAATGTTTTGCACTCAAATACTGGCTTTGGTCGTTTTGTTCGGAACATTTTAAGTTTCGACAGTGCAATTGAGTGTTTGTTCAACTTTTTTCTTACATTTAACTCTCGTTGATCTTTGCAAGTTCCCAACCCGACCTCCACTTCAACCCTGCAAATAAAGAGTTCGGTTAACTGACTAATCACAGCAAGCAGACGGATCACGTGACCACTCACGCGTTTGAAAACTTGATGATCCCGACGTTCGAAGTGTTCTGGATATCGAGTTGACTTGTGACGCTTTTCGTCCATTTCTTACTTTCCAGGATTTCGTTTTGATTCACCGAATGTGAGAAATCGATGAGAATCATAATATCCTGATGCACAGCTTTAGTGCATTCTGCGAATTTTAATCTTTAGATGAAAATTGTTTTGGTGTTTTTAAAATTTGTGTCTTTATACAAAACAAAGCTTGTTACGACAATTTAGCCCCACTAGAATATCCTCCGCTGGGTTTCTCTGTTGAAGCGAGTGCTCAGTGCCGGATTAACCATTAGGCAAAGTAGGCACGTGCCTACAGGCCAGTCAAAAATCCAGGCCACTTTGCAAATTGCAACAACGATCTTTGCGACAATGATTTGGCAACACTGATAATTATAAGTTTTAGTTGGCAGCCCCGATTTTCGGGCCACTTATAAAATGTGCCTACAGGCCAGCAGACCCTTAATCCAGCACTGCGAGTGCCCGACCAGTTTTTGTGTAATCAGGCGAAATGGGCAGGAACTTGGCCGAATGGTGAAATCATTATCAGGAAATGATTTTAAATTTAAACTGTGTCAAATTTTGCTTAAATCTTGCATCTGTTTTAGGGAAACTAGCTTGGTTTACATACAACATCGAAACATTTGTTTAACCATTGTCACCAGGAAAATGATTACTGCATTATGTTGCAGAAACATGTGCTTTGTGTTTTCCTTCAATCTCCAGCTTATTATTAAACCTCACCGTCAAAATCTTGCGCCAATTCCTTCCCAGTTTCAGCGACGTAACAAGCCCCAGGGTTTTGCATTCCGTTCGAACAATTCAAAGTCTTTTGCGGAGAGCAAACCTGGCGATAAAGTGGGAAATTTATCAATGCAGTGGGTTTCCTTAACAGTGTTGCAGAAAATATAATTTTCAGAACTAAGCAGCAAAATTCATTTTTAAAACCTTTAAATCTATTTTAAACAAAAAAACAAAAGTAGAGTTTTTAAAGCTTTAAACCAGATACTTTTCCCATTTACTCCCGGCAGACCTAAAACATTAATTTAACCCCAAAGTTCCTTCACACTATACAATCCCGCACACCTAACTGACATTTACTCCAGTTACGAGTCTTTGCATAGCACAGCAGAACTCCTAAACCACTTGTTGCTTATAAAATAAACAAACTTTTCCAAACTTGTAAATTCTGAGCTGCACAAAAACCTGAAACCCACCATAATATCTTTGTCCGTTTGAGAGAAAACCGTCAATCCAAGATTCAAACTTTCCGGTATCATATCGGGGGAGTCACCGACCATTCTCGCCAGCGAATTGCTCGGACGGACGCAAGATGTCGCTAGAGGGCTGTACTCGCACGAGAACAATTCACCCGTTTGTGACGTCACCTTTCCAGTTCGGGATTCGCTTTTCGGTGATCCGACGATAAACCTGGAAATCAATAGAAATCTTACAATTTGTTTTCGATAATTTTATTTAAAGTTCTGCATCACGTTGTAATTCTAAACCAGTGTGGTCTAATTTTTTTGTTGCAGTCCATTAAAAATTGTTAAATTTTTCCGCTTTGCAGCCACACATCGCTTAAGACAGCGCTCAGTGAGATCACAAACAACGTATTTCGTCACAAATTCATCCATTATCTCGTCACAGAAGGCTGTAATTAAATTATTGTTACGCAACAGTTTAATCAGTGGGAAATAAAAAAACTCTATGAAACAAAGTTAAGAAATAAATGTTCTTGTCACAAAAACAGGCGAACCAACAAAATTTTCAGACGACGCAACTAAGGAATGTAGAAACACAATCACAGTTTTCTTACTTTGTGTTTCCGTTGTTTGTCTTCATCACGAAATTGTAGCCGAAATATTTCGAACCCGTTTTGGGTTTTTCGGGATTTTCGATCAAACTTGGAAGTCGTTCCTCATAAATTTGTGAAAATGCCGGTTGGATCAAAAATATTAGAAAAAAATTTAATATAATCATTTTCCCGTTTCCCCCTTAAATTTCTTTTTCCACCTTCTGTTTAGAAATAAAACATCTTTCTTCTTTTTGGGGGCTTAGTACAGTTTTAAATGTAACAAAAGACTGATTTAAGCGTAATAAAAGCTTAAGTAGGGTATATAAGAGCATGTATTTTACAAAAATAATTCACTAAAGTTAAAACTTTATACTTTTAGCCATTTAGATAACTTTGCTGCATCCCCAGCAAATTATCTTACACCTAAAGATGTCACACCTTGCTTAAAGTCTACACGAGACCGAGTTTTCACCAGACAAACGGATTTATACGGTGTCTATCCCTTCTACACACCATTCAAGGTCAAACCAAGGTCTGTTACCGCCTTTTTCTATTGTGACCGAACAATCCCCTCTTCATTGTTTCTGATTGAAAGTGGTCGACAGGTCACTATGGCAACGGAAGGACACGGTTAATTTAGTGGCGAACAAAGTCTAAAACTTATACAGACCTTCACCACGAGTAAGCGAGCGATACATCAAATTGTCCAACCCCTTATTATGTACGGGGTTGTGATTTGCATCAACCATAAGTCAACTTTCGTAAGCTGACCGACTTTCACAAAACAACAAGAGTTAGAAAGTTCCCGCACAACTTTAGTGTGGGAATATTCTGAGGTCACCCGTTCATAAGTTCCACGTTTTTCCAAACACAACAAACTCTGCCCCCTATGCTGTCGAGTCAATGAAACCAAACCCCTGTTTACGTCATGTTGTCATGACAATCTGACAACTTCCGGTGCATGATGGATTTTCCAGCACGCCTGAAGTGACATGATCAACTTCAGGGCGTTTCGTAAACTATGTTTTTGTCAAAAACATAATTGGCAGGGAATTGGTGTAGATAGAACACATCTTACTGCAGACGTTTCAACAATCACTGTTGTCATCATCAGTGCAAGTGACAACAGAGATTGTTGAAACGTCTGAATGATGTATTCTATCTACACAAGTTACTGCTGCACTTAATACTCCAAATAAGTTGAAGTCGTTTTGGTGAATTAGTACGGATTCTGCGAAACAACTTTTATATCGTGTGATTCTGCCTGACCCCATTTATTGCACTGTGTGCTCGGATTCAACCTGTATTCTAACTCTTGATGATCTTTTGACAAATGATACATAGTAACTGCCTATATATATTCTCTAGTCTTCGATCAAATCCAGCCTAAACTTTTTTGTGCCAACTATATCTTTGACGTTTTTCTTGCGTTTACCTTGTATTTGTTACTGAGACAATTACAATAACTGAAAATATAGATATAACAATCTTTCAGTTATTTTTTCCAACTGCACCAACCTAAGGTCGATTGGATCTCAGTGTTTTAACGTAACCGATGCTTTCCGCGTGGGTTCCATGAATTCACGCATCAATGAACACGCACCGGTAAAACTGCTTTGTTACGTCACAATTAACATGCATAAAACTGTCTCCTTCATTGCTTACGACATTTGTGACATGTTAGAGTTCTTAATTTGTTCGTATATAATATAACTACAAAAAACTATAGAAATTCTGCAAAATCGCCGCCCAAAAATCGTAACAAGATTCTAACAAGGAAAATATTTGTATAGAACATGACGTTTCAACACCAACTTGTGTCATTTTCAAATAAAATATATCTAAAAACCAAGCAGCACGCAAAAGCAGTAATGTTGCTGTAGGAACGTCATGTTCTGTACGAATACATTGGCTTGTTTATCGTCATAACGTTATAACTATAGAGTTTTCAAAACCGCAAATTGTGTACCTGTAATCTAAGAGCATTGCTCAAGCCCAGTACAAAATCCCGTTGAAAACCTTTGCCGCAAACTTACAATAACCTGTGTCAATTTGCATGTCTTTATATAATCCATGAATTGTTTAGGCTTTATGCAAATTTCATGATATATTTATTGCGTCATGAGTTTGATTGATCAATTTCAAAACCGGAAGCTCAATTCAGTTCACTAAAATAAACCCTTGAGGGCGTCATTGTTTCAATTTTACTTGCAGACGTCAAAAACTATTGTTCCTAATTTCACTTTTAGGTCAAAAGGGTCACGTGTGGTGACGTAACCGACTTTGCCGATCACGTGGTTGCTTGATTGACAGGCGGCCCTGTGAAAACCTCAGGTTGACATTTTGAGTCGATTTCCTGAAAACTTTCGTTTGACTTGTGACGTCAACACAAATGTCACAACCCAACATTTTCAAAGACTCAAAATTTTCTTGTTTTGAAACGAAACTGGTTTTACTTCGAGGCAAATTTTAAATTAACATCGTTTGTTGGCATTTGTCTTGTGCAGACCAACTAGCTTCGCGCAGTCAACCATAAATTTTTAAGCAAACTTGCCTGCAATGTTATTGAAAGGTAGTTTCAAGCAAAAGATACAATCATTTGTAAATTATGAAATCGAATTAAATTCACTTATTCAAGGTTGACTGCACGAAGCTTGTTGGCAAACCTGCTTCCGGCGAGGTTCACACCCTGTATGACATCATAATGCTACAGGCTTGAACCCGAGTAACCCCAGTTTGAAACTTGTTAATTGCTTCTGATTGGTTCGTTGCAATCAGGAAATAATCACAAGTTGGAACAAGGTTTTAATCTCCGCAATTAATTGATTGAAGCGGCTGCAATTCCATATGTTTGAAGAAAAATTGCCAGAAAAGTTGGAGTTTGTATTTGACTGTCAGTTTAAGATAAAAATGTTTGTTGTTAGTTTGTAAGACAGTAAGTTTTTCGTTTCGCCATATTGCAGCCATGTTTGAAAGTGAATTTAGTTGTGTTGTATTTTAACTTTCATTATAATAATAAGGTGTCTGTGAGAAATGGTAAATTTGTTTTTCGAATTTTGTCAAACATTGATGCTTTGAAGAGTTAACGAACAATGAATTATTTTAAAGACTGAAATAAATTGCCACAAAAACTTGCAATGTTTATTGTTGCGCCGAAATTTACAAGATGTCTGTGTCTCTTTGTTGATATCGTTTAGTTTCCTTTGATATCACTTAGTTTTCCTGCAAGATTGTGTGATTGCTGCGCGATGCTAAATATGGAAAACAATGCGTGATTGTCTTGCGTCAATCGGCATTCGATGAACTCTGTGACATCATAACCGCATTGCGCAAACAATGTGACCTTTAACCTCTGGGCTGACAGGTGATTAATTGATGGGTGTCAGGAAAATGTGAAATGTCGGCGAAAAGTTGAAAATTTGCCAAGTTATCGAACTTTCAGTGATTTCTGATGTTTTTCTGGAAAACACTGGAAGTAAAATGAAAAGATTTTTTCTTCGCCCGAACAAATTGCAACAGTTGCATTTTAATTGTTTCAGTTGCTTTTATGATTGCAATTTTATTACGATTTTAATGAGGTTTTATCAAAATTTAATTGCTAGTATTGTAAGTGCGGGAGGCAAGTGGTTGAATTTGTTGGCAATTGAAAATATTTGACACATTTTAATTGTTAACGGTTGTAATTATTAATAACTGTTTTAATTGTAGTTGGTGGTTCGCAAAAACGTGTTGTAATTTTCCCTTAATTTGTTGCACTTTGCTCAAAACTTTTTGTAGTCTTATATATTAGACTTTATTCACAAAAACACAAAAAATAACTGAAAATATAGAGGTTTATATTTTTTGCTTTTTTACAAATCATCTATGCCAGGGCACACAACTAAGGCCTTTGGCGTAAATCGCTTTGTTCACTTTAATTTCAAAGTTCTGCTTTAGGAAAAACTACGCAGCTTTCAGGCATTATTCTTGTAGTTATCCGTCCCGCTGTGAAAACGTCGGGTGACCCCAGCTCTGCGTATAAACGATTGTTTCATCAGCAGTAGTTCACCTTTTACATTTGTGGGGTTGGAATCAATTGGGCCATGTTTGGGTTTTTGCGAAACAGTTGAATCACTCCCCGTTTCCGCTTGCTAACAAATCCCCTACACCAGCAGCAGCGTGTAAAGGTTAATCACACAAGATACACGCGTTGGTCCAAATCACCAGTGGACTCTGCTAAACCCGATGCAAAATATTGGAATCCGTCCAACGACAGATTCGACAAATGTTGTCGCTTGATTCAGATGCAGCCTATAGTTAGATATAGCAAGTTGAAAAGGTGGCAGGTTGTTTAGTATTTTCAATGAGTAAATGTCATTTGCAAGGTTGTTTGTTTTGTGAAAAACCGTATTCAAGCCAATAGTGCAGATTATATATTTTAATCTTTTTGCGTTTGCTGAATGTAAATACAAACATCAAAATTTTCAAAAAAGCATTTAGGCCAGTCAAACAACTTTGGGTCAGTGTAGATTCAATTCCCTGTTCGTGCAAATGTCAGTCACATTGACGCATGCGTCGGTTAAATTCATTGGAATCAAACAACAGTTTCAATCGTTGTATTAGTACGAATTTGTGATTTGGCCGCTTTTAACAACATTTTTTGGTTTGCCATACAATGTTGCAAAATCTTTGACAGCATAAGGACAGAAAAATAGATTATGTTTAAGAAACTGTCAGTTTCCATTTGTATCGTAGAAAAACCTGTATTTTGTCAATTTGCAAAATAATCGCCAATTTTCCCAATTTAAGTGGCAATTGGTCCGTTTGTTGTTTAGGCTAATCTTAGTTAAGTTGAGTTTATTCCGTTTATTCGGTGCAAAATGCGAAAAATGATATTCATTAAGTTTAGTTGTGTTTTTATGAAGGTTATTTACTATTCAACTTTTGTAGTTTATTCCTTGGACAATGTTTGTTCGTTCAACTACAAAAATCATTTGCTTCGTGTTTTTGTTTTCACGATTTGTATTCAGTTGGAACATTGACGTCATCTACACGAAATATTTACGAGACGTGGAAAGTTTCAATTCGTCGACGTCAAATTTCTTTGGATACCAGATTAAAAGTCGTGTTTATGAAAAACAAAATCAATCAAAACCAACGTAAGTAACCATAAGGTAGAGATATACAAAAGCCCATCAGATAATAAGAGAGTAAAAGTTTTTGCTGGTTTAAATAGTCAATTCTGCGACCGCTTATTCGTCGGTAGCGTGGCCGAGTGGTCTAAGGCGCTGGTTTTAGGCACCAGTCATTTCGATGGCGTGGGTTCGAATCCCACCGCTGCCAAGCTTTTAAGATTTTGTTTTAATTTGCCACATTGCGAAACGTTTTCAAATCTTACTAACTGTCGCTTAGAACAAAATATTTCATTCTCAAATCACTGGTTTTCCATTGAATAAATATTGGCAGTTGCCACAAATAATTAATACGTACACTTGCATTTGTGTTCTTAAAGAGCTGTTTTGCAATCCTAAACTAAAAAGTTTATTAATGTTATTAATCTCTGAAAGATATGACTTTTTGAAACTTTCTTTCGCCATAATTGTGTGTTGTGTAACTGAACCTTGCATAATTGTGTGGATTAGAAACATAACTGACTTCATAACTGTGTCGGCTAGATTGCTAATTGCTTCCCGTTTTTAACAAACTCACATTGAATCAAAGCATTAGTTAAATTTAGTGGTGGGATTTTTGTCGACTGGTTTTATCACAAAAGTCATATTTTTCAGCCGGTTCTATTACAATCAGTCTATTGACAGTAACCAGTAATGCTAACCGGTTCGCTGATCTCATAAAAAAATTCGTGAGACGGTTCTATAGAACCCATGCCAACCGGCTGCATCCCACCACTGGATACATTGTCTGTAATATGTAAATGTTTTGAAGACCTGGGGCGCATATATAATCTACTAATATTTAGATTGTGTATCTCAAGTTTTCAATCTTCACTTCATTGATATTCGGTTGATAACTTTTTCAAATTTTCCTTCCAGCTTTCTGATTGGTTCACCAAGAAGTTGGAGTCAATCCACAGGAAGTGACGAATCAGCTGGACTGGAAGGAGATCTGCTGTCGTGCTCATTCGACTTTACCGATCCCTCATCCGATTGTCACTCAGTGAGACCTCCAGTGGCGAATCAAACTTTATCTGACGACCCAATTATATCGGACAGGGATGCAATTGGGCTTGGGCTGTTTGGAAATCCAAGTTCACAAAATATTATGGTAGGTTGCTTGAAATAAAATTAGAGTTTTTGTAGCAGCGATTCCATACTTGTGTGAAACCCAGGATAATCAGTGGTGGGATTCAGCCGGTTCGCACCGGTTCTACAGAACCGTCTCACGAGATTTTATGAGATCAGCGAACCGGTTAGCATTACTGGTTACTGTCAATAGACTGATTGTAATAGAACCGGCTGAAAAATATGACTTTTGTGATAGAACCGGCTGAAAAATATGACTTTTGTGATAGAACCAGTCGACAAAAATCCCACCACTAAATTTAACTTATGCTTTGATTCAATGTGAGTTTGTTAAAAACGAGAAGCAATTAGCAATCTAGCCGACACAGTTATGAAGTCAGTCATGTTCAGTCGGTTCGCACCGGCTCTAAAGAACTGTCAAAAAAATTTGAATTCCCACCACTGGGTACAACCTATGCATGAAATATTCACATTATGTTGTTTATTTTTCGTCCAGTCTTGTGCTCCGCTACGAATGAAGCAATGTACGTCATCAGTTCTGACGTTGGGAACTTGCTATACGTCATCAGATTTCGGGAACACGTGGGAAAGCGATGAAAAGATGCCTCCAGTCGGTACGTGTTGATACAATGGCATGTCACTTGGTGGGCAAAAGTACACTAAAACTAACGTATCACAAACAAGGCAACGATATTTTCAACACTTTACAAAAAAGCGTTTTTTACAACAAATTACTTGAAGTACAACTACATTAACGAATCACACACAGTGTCGTGACACTTTAACGTAACCGAAATTACTTTGACTTTAATCGGAAAACACAATGTTTTCCTGTGGTTCAGCTTGTCCTTCAAATCACCTTGAAATCATGTTCGTATTGGACGGATCCGGTTCAGTAATCACGAAAGATCCGCGGAACTTCGACAGGGTGAAGGGTTGGGTTAAAAACGTCACCCTCAAGTTCAACATCGCAACATCAGCTCGGGTTGGGGTCGTTCAGTATTCGCATTTCTACGATGGAATGTGGGTTGAGATGTGAATCTGGGTCTAATCAGGCGAATTGTGGGTTTAACAGAGTATTTATTTTAGGGATCTTGTTGACCAGGAATTCATTAAAGTGGAAATTGGACTCGGTGAATTTACGGAGCAAAGACAATTTCAGGTGATTGCGGTTTATAATTTTACTTCGCAACTTCGCAACTGTTTACTTGATGCAAATCAGATAATCACCAAAGTTTTAGTCAACAAACTTTATTTCTTGCATTTTTATTCCATTTCATAAACAAAGACAATTTCAAGCATAAAGCTTCACACTTTTGCTCATAACGTTGCTAAATTGTTGACTTGATGTGAATCAGAAAACACAAATTTTTGGGCAATTTAAATACATTTACTTTTTCTATTTCAATCAGGTTATACATTTTTCCGTGAATCATAGCACACCAGACCCATTAAAGGCGTCGTACCTAATCAGCCGGTCACCAAGCATTCACCAAATTTTTCTAGCCTACCCCTTGTCATGGGAATGCTTGGTGACCGACTGATTCGGATGACGCCTTTAATGGGCCTGGCGTACTGTGATTGATATATGAGTGTACCGTGATCGCTGGTCTGCATAGACCAGTGGTTCTCAACCTTTTTTCTTTCGTGGCCCACATTCATTGCAAAAAAAATTCTGTGGCCCAGTAAATTTTTAAGATAGAAAGAAAACAACTATAAAATAGGTTCAGAACAAAAAACAAAACAAAAACATTCCTTCTCAATTCCTCCCCGAGCCATTATTCTTGTAAAATTGAGTGTAGCGACACAAATGAAAATTCTCAAAAAAAGCTTTTTATTTGATTGGTCTGTGGCCCAATCAAAATGCTTCCATGGCCCACTGGTTGAGAACCACTGGCATAGACGCTTCAGGGCTGATCCCCGTTGTGAATTAATAAACATTTTTTCGTAGTACGCAGTGGACAACATTCCGTTCCAAGGCTTCACCACCTACACAGCGCACGCGATAAACAGAACAATTCTAGAATTCGAAACATCTCCACGCTTCAGTGATCCCACCAATCAGAAGGTGATGGTCCTCCTCACTGATGGAAGGTTGGTCACGTGACTAAACTATACAACTTAACTATTAAAAGGATGAAAACCACTTGTCAGCAAAAACGCCAAAACTATATATGTTATTATCTGTTTATTATTACCTATAAATTCGATTGGATTTCTTCTTTATATTATTTTTTTGCACGTTTGGTAAAACCAGATGCAAAGTCGTCAATCTTAAGCGATTGAACGATTCCGGGTTAAGTACTATTGCTTTAAGGGTGCGGCTTCCAATCTGTTTAGACGGCTCTAAGCGGTTTTGCCCATTTGTAAAATTCAAGAATGGTTCAAAGTCAGGCTTTATACTAGAAATACTTATGACTTATTGTGTTCCAGATCGAACGACTTCTCCCACTTGCAAGCTTCAGCATCTTACGCTCGATCTCTCAACATTACAATGTTTGCTGTTGGAGTGGCCGGCTATTCCAAATCTGAACTACAGGTAAACCACAGGTTCTGGGTTCGATTCCCAGCCATTAACGCTGGCTGTTTTTATAAAGTACTATTGTAATCAGCTACTGTAAAGTGTTTTGTTTTAAGTCCGTTGTGCTGTCAGTTTTATTGTATTTGTTTTGTAAATCGTTGACTTTAATTTGCAACAATTCGTCGAGTTTGGTCGGTGCGATGACGCTTTATGGTCAGATAAAGAAAAATCGATACTGATTTCGAACTAGCGACCTTCTGATAAAAAAGCGGCAACAATAACCATCTGATATGGTGGCAAATTATGTTGCAAGTTTCCAATCTGCTTAAGCGTAACAAATCTATACAGAGACAGTTACGTCCATTAAAAGAGTTTTTAATCTCCATTGCATTAGTTCGCTTGATCTTTTACCAGTATTTACCCGACTTGTTTAGATCGTCGCTTCAGGGGAACTAGGTAATGACGAACGAGTT